>NC_028452.1:7404858-7766169 GCF_000263155.2 Setaria italica | reverse complement strand
GCTTCCTGAACGCCCCGTCACGGTGAGTTCCCATTCCGATTATTTCCACTACCCACGCCTCTTCATCTCTAGTACCAGTGCCCAGTGCATCTTGCGACTGAATGTCACATTATGTCTGCTAGATCACAGGCCCGGATTGTCGATCAACCTAGTCATCTTCCGTATTACTTTTACTTTTGCCTTAGATCTTCCCCATTTTGATTTGATTCGGCCTGTTCAATTTAAAATGTCATTCTGTATGTTCATGCCATCTATTTTCGTATTTATTTATTTATTTATTTCAGATGTGAAGATATGTTTCCTACTGTTTTTACCATCTCCACTTATTCCTTCTATTCTGCACATGTATCCTTGTTTTCCAAGCTAGAACTGCTGTTAGTGGCATTAATCCCACGTTTGCTTAAATCTGTTGCGGAGAACCAATATTGTTTCCTTAAATCTAGCATCTGCTCAATGATATTGTTTGCCCACGTCCATAATAAATAGGCTGGCTCGATCTCTACAAAACTCCATTCGTTTGACAATATTGTTTGCTAACTTCTGATATGAAATAGCCTAGATTTGTCATCTTTTGGAAACATTAGCTGCCCACAAAGTTTATTAATTTCCTTTAATGAACATGGTGTCTCTTTGTCTTTTTGAAAAAGTTAGCTGTTTGAGGATGTTGTTTGCTAACTTCCCATCATAAATATGCTGGCACTCTCCTAATTTCTATTAACTTTTGTCCAGAGTGACATTTGCAAATGTTTCACCCATTGGGATGTACCTGCATAGTTCCAGATTATGCCACGAGTATCAATCAACTGCATCATATTCCACATTCCTTTTACATTTGTGCTTCGATCTTCTCCATTCCGATTCTATCCTGCCTGTTCATATCCTGATGTAACTTCTGCATCATGCCACATTTTTTTTGTATAATATTCATTTATTTCAGATGTGAGGATCTGTTCCTAGTGTTTTTACCATCACCTTGTCTTGCTTCTATCTGCACATATTTTCCAAGCTGGAGCTACTGCTAGTGGTATTAATCCCATGTTTGCTTAAATCTGTTACAGCGAACCAATGTTGTTTGCTTAAATGTAGAATCTTTTCATTTCCTATGTTTATCTGCTGTTTGTTAACTTCCCATAACAAGTAGGCTGCCTCTCCATCTTTCAAAAACATTACCTGCTTAAGAATGTTGTTTTTTAACTTCCCATATGAAATCGGTAACATTAGCTGCTCACAGAGTTTACAGACTTTCTGTAAATAGGCTGTCTTTTTGTCTTTTGGAAAGTTAACTATTTGACAGTGTTGTTTGCTACTCCCTCCTTTTTTGTTTATATGGCATGGTATTCCAAATTACACTTTGACCATTCGTTTATCTTATATTATATTGTTAATGGTTATAAACTTATGATCATTGCAGAGTATATTTGATTACGAATCCAACCATATAAAGTTTACATTTTGATAGTTAAATTATTGGTTAAAGATTGTAAAGTTTGAATCTTGATATGTGTGTGTGCCTTACAAACAAAAACGGAGGGAGTATGTTTCCATAATAAATAGGCTGGCAGTCTCCTAACTTTGTGCATGTCTGCTAACTTTCATTAGAACGGTATTTGTTTATTTAGTATGCTCATTCACTGGTAAGTGTTTATTGCGCTTCCTACTCTCAAACTTATCAGGTAGCACGAGACATGCATAACCTGTTTGCTGTTTGTCAACAGCAACCTGTTCATTGTTCTCTAATTGGTAATTTATCGTTGATGACTAACCATTCCAGTTTGAGAGTTTTTAACCCTTTGCTGTAAACAATCTTTGTATGTTTTACTTTGTAAAACATAGTATCCCTGCTACTTTTATCTACCATCTATTCAATTATTGCATGTGCCATTTCTAATAGACAATACACTTTTGCCTTCTGCAGACACCCTGTGGTCATAACTTCTGCTTGAAATGCTTCCAGAAGTGGATTCAGAATCGGAAAAGGACGTGCGGTAAATGTCGGGCACAAATCCCAGCCAAAATGGCTGAGCAACCAAGAATCAACTCTGCACTAGTCGAAGTTATCCGGATGGCTAAGATTTCAAAGAATGCTAACTCGGGAGGCTCATCAGCTCCATATCAGTATATACGGAATGATGATAGGCCTGACAAGGCATTTACAACTGAGAGGGCTAAGAAGGCTGGGAAAGCAAACGCTTCTAGTGGCCAGATCTTTGTGACCATTGCACCTGACCATTTTGGCCCCATTCTTGCGGAAAATGACCCCCGAAGGAATATTGGTGTTCGAGTTGGGGAAACATGGGAAGACCGTCTTGAGTGCAGGCAATGGGGTGCCCATTTCCCTCATGTAGCTGGTATCGCTGGCCAGTCTACACATGGTGCTCAATCAGTAGCTCTATCAGGAGGGTATGAAGATGATGAAGACCACGGAGAGTGGTTTCTTTACACCGGAAGGTTATTAATTTAACCACTTATCTTTTTTCATTACTAATCCTAGATGTGCTCTCCTTATTGAAATGTCTGCAAAATTATATCTACTAATGCAGTGGTGGAAGGGATCTAAGTGGGAACAAGCGGACAAACAAGGAGCAATCATCTGATCAGAAATTTGAGAAGCTGAATGCTGCTTTACGCATTAGTTGCTTGAAGGGTTACCCGGTCAGGGTTGTGAGGTATGCTTTCTTCTGCCAATCTTTTTTTTTTCTGACATGGAGATATGATTGTACAGCCCTGCTCTTGCTCAATACTCCCTCCATTCTCTTTTGATAGACCTATTTCACCTTGGCACAATGACCAAGGAGAATGAACCTTGCTTATCATCTAATTAATCATGTCACTATGTACTCCTTGTTATCGTATACATGCACCTTGGTATTGATGTCATCATATACATGCACCAATTATTTTTCTAGAGGAGTTACTCTGCACGGGAATCAGACAGTCATTTGTGTTAAACCCGAGATGGCAACTCAAATAGGACTATCAAAAGAGAAAAATTTAGTTTTGCAAATAGTCCTATCAAAAGAGAATGAGGGAGTAATGTCAATGATGTTCCCTGTGTTGTCTTTCCTATGTCCATTTCTTACTTTACTGAATTGTTAAATACTGAGATTGGCTATTTTCACATTCTACATTACTTTGTATCCTACGATCTTTGAACTTTTGTCTCGCTACATTCTCTTAAATAGGTCGCACAAAGAGAAGCGTTCCTCATATGCTCCTGAATCTGGTGTGAGGTATGATGGAGTTTACAGAATTGAGAAATGTTGGAGGAAGATTGGCATTCAGGTAATTTTATTCTCCTGTATGCAGAGTGCAGATGTAGCTCCATGCTTTCATACCATGCAGCTTTCTATGAGCTGACAAATTGAATAAATATATGAAAATGTATTGAATACTCTTCTGTCTTTTTGCCATAGGGTAAGTTCAAGGTCTGCAGGTATCTCTTTGTACGCTGTGACAATGAACCCGCTCCATGGACCAGGTTTGACAAAATACTGTGCCTTGTGGCTACTAGACTATAGTTCCTGATCTTTAGGAAAAGGGGAAAAGGGGCATTGTTCCTGCTGACATCTTGTGCTTTGGCTTTTAAGTGATGATCATGGTGACCGTCCAAGGCCATTGCCGAAGATAAAAGAGCTGCAAGGTGCAACTGATATAACGGAGAGGAAAGGGCGCCCTTCATGGGACTATGTTGTATGTACCTGTCTTTTCTTCCAATGTTACTGTACTGTGTTATGAACAGCTTATATTTCATATTTTCATCATGATAGGAGAAAGAAGGCTGGAAATGGGTGGTGCCTCCTCCAATCAGCAGGAAGCCTGTTCTCTCTGGGGATCCTGAGACTGACAAGCAAATCCGGAGAGCAACAAAGCGTGCTCATATGTCTGTGGCTGAGAGGCTACTGAAAGGTTTGTGCCCTTCTGTTTGACCTATTTTGAGGTGATTCTTATGATGTTTTGAAGGAATTGTCTCAGAATTAGTTTATGTTCTGTGGTCCTGCAGAGTTTGGTTGTTCTATCTGCCGGGCTGTGATTAAAGAACCCCTTACAACTCCATGTGCTCACAACTTTTGCAAGACTTGTTTGCTCGGGGCATATGATAGCCAGGCCTCCATGAGGGAAAGAAGCCGTGGTGGTCGGACTCTAAGGGCTCAGAAGATTGTGAAGAAGTGCCCTTCCTGCCCAACTGACATCTGTGACTTCCTAGAGAATCCCCAGGTGCGGTGAAGTATAAGTTTGTTGAGAGGCATATATGGTGCACAGATTGTAGAGTTAGTCACATGCTGTACTTTGTGATGTTTTTGTTTCAGATCAACCGAGAAATGATGGACCTGATTCAGTCTTTGCAACGCAAGGCTGTTGAAGAAGGTGACACCAAGGTGGCTTCAGATGATGCTGAGGAATGTGGTGATGGTGAGTCGGAGGCAAATGATGATGCCTTGGCGAAGGAAGAGGATGATGGCAGCATGAACGAGGATGAGCAAGACAGTGCTGATGCTGATGCTAACGCTGATGGTTCTGTGAAAATTGTGGTTGAAATCAAGGAGGAAGGAAAAGATGATAAGAAGACCAAGGTGGGTGTGACCGGAGTGGTGGATGTGGTAGTTGAAGAGAAAGCTGAGACAAAGAAGCGCAAGTGTGATGCTGAGACTGTCACAGATGGTGCTCCTGCTAAAAGAGTGAAGAACGTTGCTGCTGTGGAAGAGGTTACTTGCACTCCAGTGAAACGGACCAGGAAGAGTGGTGATGTGGATAACGAAGGCAATGGTAGTCCTGTTGTGAGCAGTGGTCGCAGGGTGACTCGGAGCAGTGCGAATGCTAGTGAAGCTGATGATAGTCCGGCAAGGAGGACCAGAAGCCGTGCCAGAGCTGATGCTGGTTGCTGATGGTGATGGAAGCAGGGGAGTGCGGATGCTGGTGGCCTGGAGCCGGTTGACATTGAAAACAGGCTCCGTTTTTTGGGGAGGTTGTATGTAGTCTGGGAAGTTTGCTTTCTTTTGGTTGGGGTGATTGCTGCGCCTGTGGGAAACTGGATTGTGTGCAGTGCTGCATCTGTTTCTTTTGGTTTGGCTTGGGCGAACTGATAGCCCACCTCGGGGATTCCCAGATCGCGCCTCCTGGAATCTGGATGGTTGTTTATCTGAGATGCTTAAACCATTTAAGTTACCAGCTCCATTGGACGTACAATTCCTGTTTAAGCGTATGTCTATGTTGCGCTCGCGTTTGAGTGCCGCGTCCGACCGCTCGTTCGCTGCAAGTGCTGATGAATGCTCCCTGAGCATGCGCATCGCATTTTCCAGTCATGCAAAACTAGAGGTCCCTGAGTCTGCTTTGGACCTTGATATCGCAATACGTTCCGAAGTTGGAAGTTTTTCCTCCCCCAACTTCAAACGTTCTACATTTTGTTGACACATTTGGATCCAGGGAAAGTTTTCGTGTTATTATTATGCTCCTATCTGTGGGATTGCCGTCGATACATGAAGTAACAGCAACATTCAGGAACAGGAACAGTAGAAAGGTGTGCCAAAACACAAGTCTGTACTGACCGTAAGCACGCACAAATGAAATGAATGCAAGGAAGCCAGCACGGCAAAACGAAGCATGAAACAAACAATTCAAATCGATAGTATTTCACAATCTTGATGAATCCTACTGTACAAATTCATTTTCACCCGCCTTGACTGCCGGAAACACAGCACCTCTACCATTTCTGCTCTTCACCTACTTGCTCTTCTCCGTGCCTGTAGCCCTCGGCATATAGGTTGCTCGATGATAAGGCAAAACTGAGACATACTTTAGGGTGAATCTCCAGCAGGCTCATGCAGAGCAGAGTTCTTGCTAATCGTCGAACTCACAAGTCACAGCCTTGTTGATGAGGACAAAAAGAAAGAGAAAGAAAGCAAGACAGGGAATTTATTACAGGTTCTTCAGCCTCCAGTTAGTGAGCAACATTGCTTATCCTCAGTTGAGAGCCAACTTGAAACTGGGCTCTCTTGCTACGGTTTTCTTAGTTAGGCGAGGTCGATGGACTTCCCTCTTTAGTGTCTGAACTGGCGATTGGTCTGTTTCTCCCAGACCGAGTCCGGACATTGTTCCCCACAGGGAAAGGCTCCTGAACAGAATACGTAAAGTTTAGGATTGTTGAGCTTAATGTAGGACTGATCCATGGATTCAGTATGGTTTTCTTTACTTGTAATCTAGAGGCTCACAGTGATGACAACAACAGCAACATTAAACGTACCTGATCTCCTGCATGTGGACCGTCTTTGTGGAAAAGCATAGGACGACACCATTTTTCTTCATTCATCAGGCTAGAATTCTGAAAATGGGCAATCAAAGCATTCCTTCCCTGGATCCTGGCGTATGCAAGTGATGCCACTTTCTCACTATTGAACTTTTCCCATTTCTTGCCATTGAATGTCTGCACAAAATTATCAAGCTCCAATTACTTCCTCCCAACGTATGTTCAATCCAAAAAGGTGAGTTAGACTGTAAATACTTCCTATTACTATTGAGTTATCTAGTAAGGCATGAACACATAGCCATATACCTTGTAAAATGGAATTATGTGCTGTGGATCAGTCATATTGATGAAAGCATAGCCCACATTACACTTGTTCTGAGGAAGGCAAACAGTGCAAGAGTCAGCACCTAAGAATCTTACTGCAAGTTCCAACCTTTATACTTGGGAGAAATAATAACAGACCTTAAAATCAATTGGAAGATAGATGAAATCATATGTTCCACGGTGATTCTCGTCAATGACAGCTAAAAGTAGCTTACAGTTGTACCTGTTGATAGCGTCAAGGGTAGTAAGTCCAGGATGAAAGAAGGCCAACGTGATACAGGTAATATGGAACAAAAAATTGGCACAAGGTGTAAACATACTTGTTAGGAATGTTTTTGATCATCAGTGTAGTGCGTGAGTCTTCACCATTTGCGATGTGGTCAAGGTCAAGATCAAATTGCTTCTTGTTTTCGGACTGGGCAGCATTTCCATCATGCCTGCGGCTCCTGATCCGATCATTAGTGGCATCATATGAAGCAGAAACACGCATCATTGGACTCCTTCCGTTGGTTGCATGAAACATTTGCTGAAGTGATGGAAACCCAGCATTTACAGGGGAGAACATGGTCTCCCTGTAATGTCCTCTGGCAGGTGCAAATACAGAGAGATCTGATGGATACAGTTGTGGGCTACCAGGAAACCCTACATTTTCAAGAGATCCTGGATGGAAGGAATGTGCATTTGTAAAACCACCAACATTGCTTGGAGCTGAACCCAAGTGATGCTGGTCCATAGGATGAGCACCAGTGTTCCGCATGTGAGGTGGCATAGCAGGGTAACCATGAATATGCATTGGTTGATGAAAGTTGGACCACAACATTGGAGCACAGGGGCTTTGAGGAAAACCATTTGAGTTATTCCAGGTGTGGTGATGTCCATGAAGGGGACAACTTCCAATTCCGGTGACTCCAAGTGCTGAAAAAATACTGATGAACTTTGAAACAGAATAAAATGAAAATTCTAGGAAGCATAACATCGGTTAAGACATCAACAAATTTAGCAATTGAACAAAGGTTTGCAAAGAAAAAACTATAAGTAGTTAGGAACAGAAATTTTACCTTCACTTTGATCAGAGGAATGACCATGATGATCACTGGAGCACACTTTATGGTTATTATAATCCGCTCCTTCAGTTAGCCTGACGCCTGAATTCCTGGTACCTAATGTCATGGACTTGGAGCCATTGCAAATGCCATTATGACATTCTGGCAGTGAGTGTGGGTGGAAGGCTTGCAGTCCACGTCCAAAGTTTCCATGACCAAGTGACCCATTAGGTTCACAAAGGTTAGCTTGATTATTGTGCTGACGTGTAGGTCCAATTCTGATAGGCGACGACAACTTCTGAGCACTATTCACAGAGAAGCCATGGAGCTGCGGTCTAACTGGAGAATATAAATCATGGACGCTGCCGTTCTCCCAACTTTTAGGGTCTGTCCTTCCTGTTTAACATGTTAAAAGGAATTGTAGGCTCAAGATTTATGAACAGAAGGGATAAATAATGTTAAAAGTAGCTACAACATATATTATATACCAATAGTCCCAGGTGGAGAGTTCTTAAGTTGGTGAGTCACAGTATTCTGCTTCCATTCTCCAGAACATTGCTCTGTGAAGCTGTTAAGCACAGCGAAAATATGTTATTCACCACACAAACTGACAGGGTTTGGTGGCTACATAGTATAACTTGCCAAGCACAAAGCATGAGAATAGCATTTCAGAATTCAGACGCAATTGTACAGTCATCCATTCATTAGATATGATAAAAGTAATAGCTGCGTAGCATTTGTTTGGTTCTCATGCAAATCCTAAAAGTTAGAATGATTTGTGCAAGTTGATTTCCGATTACCATGGATGGAAGAACTGTCAAATGATTACATCAGCACAACAAAGGCAAAAAGTGAAACTGTGGAAAATGGTGAGTACTATAATACATGCCCTACATCTATGATCATTTGCAACATTTTATATTTTCCTAGTACCAAAAGATTACTACTTGCAGCATCTTGGACAGTTTCCTAGCATATTACTCCCAGCTAACCATGTAATGAAGAAGACAATGATATACAGTGCATTTCTGACAACATAATCAGTCCTTAACTCCTTATGAAGGGCCAACAATGTACAATTCCCAAGATACTAACAGAAATAGTGAGGAAATGTCAGCCAAGCCAATTACCATAATCCTGCAACTCCAGAACAGCTATGCTCAACTTTGATTTTTGAGCATGACATATCACCCTTGTTAAGGTTATTCACTGCTACCTCTGCTGCTCTGACATCATAGAATTGTACAAATTTCTTATTGCAGCTTGTAGGAGCCTTGCGAATCTAAAGCCCAAAAAGGAAAATGATGGTCAGAATATATTGGACCTCGGATTTCTTAAAGTTAAGTTCACAAATGGTATTACCTCCTTGACATCACCATAAACACTAAATATTTGGAGAAGATCATGGTTGGAGATGGACGAGTCAATGATAGATACAACCAGCCTTCCGTTGTTGGGATCTTTGTTTTGACCATTTTCCTAGTGAAGTATCACAAAGAGACATCATCAGTACATTGTATAAACTTGCAGCATTAAGCTGCTCAAGTCTTAGTCGGATTGAAGAAGATTTTTAACTGTATTATCATACAGGATATGAAGCATTCCACTTCAATAAAACTGCTGAGTTTACCTTAGGAATGGAAAATTGAACATCAAGGTTCATCAGCCCCAAGGGTTTGTTATGGAGTGCTCTCATTGCATTCTGTGCAGCTCTTATGTCATAGTAAGATACTGTAACAAATCCATGGTTCTTGCAGGACGTATGAAGTGTCTGTATCTCCCCATATTGCTGGTCGTCCAGATGGAAGACATATTACATATGTGAGTCTGGAAGGACAGTATGTACTAAAGTGAAATGAAATATCAAGAGAGAATGATGAAAGAGATTAAACCTGAAACTGAACCCTTAGCTCAGCATCCTCAATGCTTGGGTTAATATTTTTTACAATAAGAGTTCTGGAAGGGTGTTCATTGATAGAGTGCTTCCCAGAAAGTTGACTCTTGAAGGAACCTTCGTGAATTTTGCCACCATTGCTCAAATCATCATTCTCTAGCTCCATACCTCCTCCAGTGTAGAATATATCTTCATCGGCATCATCCTGATTAGACAAGCCAGTGCATTCGAAGCCATCAGTGATTCCGGATATCAAATCATCATCATCAGGAAGGAGGTCTCCAATGGTTTGAGCTTCCATTTCTTTCATGGACCCTAGAGGTTCATCTCCCTCGCAACCGGAGTTAATTGCGTCAACAGATTGCCCAGGAAAACCACTTGCCATCATTCTTGCTGCAGAAGCATTAAGGCATGGGGAACAAAACATTGGCAAGGTCAATAAAGGAACCAACAAAATGATGGTACCATCTCCCCAAGCTCAAGTAACACAACTTAATTTTTTGAAAGTGCAAAAGGAACTCACATTTCATACTGAACACTTCGGATAAGGAGCTGGATGAAGGGTAGTTTCCATAATCATGCACGAGTTGATCAGCACTACTTGGTTCAACAAAAGCTGTCCCTCTTGTAGACGAGCCAAGACTGGATCTGGAGCTACCAAGTATATCTCCCCAAGATATTGATGATAGGCTTGAAGTATTTTCTTCTTGCCCCATCAACTTACTGAGGCTAAGCATGTCCAGTTGGCCCTTGAAGGCTTGCCCTCGTGGATGTTCCAGACCACCTGCAGGATTTGCACCTGTGGGATGGACCTTGTCAAGTGGAGAAGCGAAAGCTGACTTGCTCCCTGACATTAATGGACATGAACGAATACACTCAGTTCCTGAAGAGCAGTTCAATCTACAATGTTAAGCCTTCGACACATGAGTTGGATGACATGTCGATCAAGGCATTTAATCGCTAACTGTGCTTACTGAACCCTCCAACCAATTCCTACCTAACTGTCTTGAGCAAAAAATCTATAAACATTCCAGTGTAAGAAAAGCTTGGGCACATTCCCTGCCCAAGTTGCGTCCAAAATGCTTACAAAAAAAAAAGGATGCTGATGAATTAGCTAACTTCTAAACTCATGCAGCAGGCCAGCAGCCTAACTTTCTGGTTTTAGTCAGTTAGTTAAAGATTTGAATGAATAGGCAAGAATCAGGCAGGAGAACCAGCAGGACAGGCGGAATATCCCCCCTGGTCCATAAACATGAAGCATGAGTTCATGAGCTGTTCTCTGGAGCATGAGTTGGACAAGGCAAGTTAGGTATGTATCATTTTAGGAGATTTTATTGAAGGTCCAATAACTCTGCTAACTGCCAACAGCTAGTATAGAAAGGACCATACGTTTTGTAAGGGTGTATGAGGAATTAAAAAAAATATAGCGCCTAACCGACGATTTCAATCATGCAAGAAGCAAGAATCATGAAATAAATTTAAAAATGAAGCTTGATCCGCACCTTTGTGGTCGACCATTGACTCTGATTTCCAAAATCCGACCTGCCTCTGCATGAAACATGGAAATGAAATCACGTAGATGCAGCGCTAGAGACATTGCATTATCAGGATGGAAAAAGAGGAGAAGAAAGGTTTTCATGGCTAACCTCAGCAGGGACGAGATCCTCTGAGAAGAACGACGAAGATGATGACTCTGGCAGCGTAGCAAAGGGCGACAGGTGCCTCCCGTCGACAGCTCCAGATGCTATCACCATAGGTGCAGAAACTTTGTGCCTCAACTGGCTTTCCTTTGCTTGTGTACTGCAGTTTGTTGACCTCAACTCAAGCCCTGGAGGTTATGGCCCCTCTCATTAATGCCTCCTGCTTAAGAAATATCGAAGGATAAGATGAAGGAAAGAGAAAGGCATAGTTAGCAGGAAACGTGGACGGAATTCGTATCCTGCGCGATCGTGGGCTCCCACTCCCTTCTGAAGCAAACTACTAGTAATCCTAATTTTTATTAACGCGATGGGAACAAAAAGGCACGGGAATGCGGAGAAAAAGTTCAGGTACCCAGGTGAGAAAGAAGTTGCTTCCTAAACATAGCAAGCTGCTGATAGTAGCACAAGATGAAGCTAGCTAGCAGGGGAGAAAGGAAAAGGAAAAAGGATTGCCCCCCAGAATTGGAAAAGAAGAAATGGGGATTGGATTTGCAAAAACAGGGTAGGGGGGCAGCAACCAGAAGCAGAAACGAGGAACAAGGGAGGGGCAGAGAGAAGGAAAGGAAAAAGAAAAAGAAAACTAACCGACCTTGTACTGTTGCTTCCCCGGCTGTCTGTGCGCCTCAAATCAAACTAAAATAGAGGCGAGGAGCCTCTGCTCTGTTCTACGGTCGGGTTTAGGTTTGGGCTCCTCTGGATTATATGACAGGCAGGACAGGCGGGAAGAACTCTGCATGCGGGATTATGTGGAGGGGTTGCTTCTCCCTGGGCGTAAGGCAGCGGTGGATTGGAGGCGTGGAGAATGAATCACGAACGCAATGCAGAGGAGGGGATATCGGAGGATAGGCTACGCAGCACGCCTACGCGATTCCAAAACCCCACCACCATACCCCCCAAATCCTCCCCGCAAGCAAATCGGCAGGGAGGAGGTTTCCTGCGAAAGCAAGCATTCCCATCCCATCCCAGCAGATTTGCGTTTGCCCCCTTCCCCCGGCCGGCCAGCCGGCCGCCTTGTTTTTCTTTTCTTTTTTGTTTCTCCCGCACTGCAAGCAAGCGAAATCTTGGAGCCGGGCGGGCCGCGGCGAGAGGGAGAGGCAGAGCACTAGCAGCGCCCTGCCGCCGCACGCAACGCGGCGGGGCAAACGGCTCTGCTACTCCGTTGCTAGTGGAGTAGCATCGCATGCACGGCAAAGCACGGAATGGGATGAGAGCACTGCTGAATCACCCGTTTCGATTCGGAATGGACAGGCGCAGGTGGTAGGAGACTGTACGTAGATGCCATTGCCATACCTGTGCTTGCTTTGCTTGGGCCGACGGCGGTGAGGCACTGAGGTGGCTCGCCGGCCGGGGTCCAAGGAGGAGACGAGCCCTTTCGTTTCTTTTATTTTGTTTTCTTTCCCTTTCTTCCTCTCTCTCAGTCTCTGTCCTTGGCTTTGATTTGACTGATGAGAGAGAGAGAGGGAGGGAGAGAGAAACAAAACAAGGGGAGTTGTGCGATGTTGGGTGGGGAACAATAATGATGGAGAGAGAGAACAGAGCTGTGAGGAAGGAAGACGAGAACAAGCGAGGAAGGAAGAGAGGAGTGACTTGTCTCCTCCCTCCTCTCTCTCTCCCTCTCTCTGTGGTCGCTCGAGGAACACGAGGCGGGAGCTGAGATGAGCAGAGTGATGAAAGGAAACGGCTCCTGCTGGCTGCTGCTCTCTCTCTCCCCTCTCTCCTCGCACCGCATCGCATTACTACTCGTGACTGAAACATCGCTAGACACGGCCACGAGCGCACTCTTACCATCGTAATCAAGTCATTTGGATCATCCAAATTGAAGGGAACAAGAACATCCAACGCGCTCACTCATGAAGCAGATGCAGATTCCTGCTGGCTGCTGCTGCTGCCGCCATCCCTCTTGTTTCCTTTTGCTTTGTTCACTCAGGATTTTCTTTGTGCAGAGCTGACATTTTCATGATCCATCCATCTTCTTGTTATCTTGCGCGAGGAAGCAATCGTTCCTGTCGCTGTCCCACGGTTGGAACTATAATAAAACTATACGATTTAACAAGGTAGTATAGTATAGTATCAAAAACATACTACAAGAAACAACATATATACGTGGGCCCGCAGGGCGCAGGCACATATATCCCTTGACCCTTCCTCCTCTCGCCGCTAATCCGGTCGGATTACTCTACTCCACAAGTTAAGCAAGCTAGGATGGAAACAGGCAAGCAGATCTCTCTCTCATCCCGCTTCGCCACATCACAGACTAGGCTTGCGAAAACAAGCAACCGCGCGCATTCTTTTCCTTTTTAGTCCACGCGACCCGAGCGAAAACTAATGATCCAAATTGTTTACGAGCACAGGTAGAGTCTGATTGGTTTGTTATCAAAATTTTAACAAGCTAAAAGTTGAGGAAAAAACTTGCCAATAATATTTTGATAAGATAAATTGGAGATGTTGGCAAATTTTAGTGACAAACCAAATAGTGAAAAAAAATATTGACATGCCAAAATTTTAGCAGTAAACCAATTAAACTAATAATTAATATAAAATAATATTTTTTCAAGGAACCTAACGAGAGAATCGCCAGTGAAGGCGAATGAATCAACACCAAGCACTGCCTTACCTTTTGCGGGCAAAGAAACTGCAACTTTGATGAAATAAAGGTGAAGGAAGATCGAGTTTGTTTTCTTGCTCGAGAAGTCTTGGTCGCATTGGTCGTCACGGTCTCGGTCTCAGTCTCGGTCTCGGTCTCGTGGAGCGTTCTCAGGTCAGGGCACAGGCACAAGTACTGAAGTACACAAGGACAGGCATTCCTCCAGCCCTTTTTTTTGTTGTAAAACTTGAGGCGTTGTTTAGTTTTCAAATTGGGAGTGGCAGAATTTGCATTTTGCCATAAATGCGTAACTGTAGCATTTCGATTGTATTTGTGAATTATTATCCAAACATTGACTAATTAGGCTCAAAAGATTCGTCTCGCAAAGTACAACAAAACTGTGCAATTAGTTTTTGATTTCGTCTATATTTAGTACTCCATGCATGTACCGCAAGTTTGATGTGATGATGAATCTTCTTTTGCATAGTGCCAAAGTTGGGGGAAGGGGGGACTAAACAAGACCCGAATCTTCCCCATCTCACGTCTCTCACGACGAGCACAAAGGACTATTCTTTATTCTTTGAATATCTTTGAATATCGATGATTTACAATGAAGATCTCCCACGTATATATACTCCAAACTATGCCTAGAATTTTGATAAGAACCCATAAGCAACCGGACCATAACTAGGATTTTTAGTCTTCCTTTCCTTCTAGGATTCTAGAGTCCTGGTGTTTTACAACACTCCCTCTTGGACTATTACCGCATATGCCTCATTAAAAACTCCATCTGAAAACCCAGTGGGAAAAACGGTTCTTGAGAAAAGAGTACATATCAACCACATATGTATTGCACATGTTGCCTCATCAAAAATATTATGTGAGAAACCTTCAAGTAAAAACTCACAAAAGGAAAAGGAGCACAACATTAAACCTTCTTGGTTATATAGTATTCTATATTTGCTATTCTTCGTGAATAGTAATCAATCTCCAAGATTTATGCATGAACTTCATGATTCTTGCAATAAAGATTTGCATGATCTAAGTAATAATTCAATAATTAATCATCAAATTGATTCCTTCTAGGTACAACTTAGAAAACTTCATATCCAAATATGATTAAAGATATGCTCCCCCTCGTAACGACATCTTTTGAACTTCAATGTTCAAAATGCCATAGTCGCATTTACAATACTTAGTCCTTCAAAGACTTAATTTGTAATTCTTCTAGATTATATTAGGAGCAATGCTTCAAGCATTAGTAACCACTTATTTAAATTTAAATGTGCAACACAAAATAAAATTTATCCTTTCAGAGGAATATAGGGATAATGAGTTGCAATTTGAATATCTTCTAGATATTATATTTCAAACTTTACTATTTGAATTTAAAATAATGGCAACTCTATCTTAGTGGATTCAAAGTTATAACCAATGATCTATTCAGTAGATCTTCAGGGATTGGTTTATTCCACTACAAATAATCAGTCTTCAATGGTGTTTAAGGGGATAATTTAACTTGCCAATCACCAATATATCTTCTATCGTATGTGAGGATACTTGCTATCAAAGCTAGCTAGTTGATATGCACTTATGGTACATTCAGGATCATACAGTTCCTCACCGCATTCTTAATTCAATTACATGGGTCAGAATGAATTTTCATTCATATCTTCGGGACTATTGGTGTTCATTGACTAATAAGTCATTCATTGACTATATCCTTCAAGGATTTTCTAATTCTTCGAGAATAGTATCTCTTCTGTGAGAAATTCTCTCATGTAAGAGAGAAGTGATGTATATGATCCTTTTAACTTGAGCTCTTCTATGAACTCTTTTATTTGGAACGTGTAATTCATAATAAGTCACTTTTATGACTTTATTTCCTTCGAGGATTTGTTCTTCTAGAGACTATTAATATTCATTAAGTAATATTATCAACCTTAAAGATTTACAACTTGATATGAGATTTAATTCTATTTATTGTGATTTTTTTTCCTTCGAGGAATGATGAGTCCTTCAAGGATCATTTCTCATGGATTTTCGAATCCGTCTATTAACTGCATAATATATATTTAATTCATTCTTTCCATATGCCAGATAAGTAGCGGAATATTCATTCATACATAATGGGAGTTTACTAGTCTTTTGAAAGACTTATGAACCATTATCTTTCACCATATCATTATTTCATAATGATTCATCCAATTTCAACTTTCAGATTCAAATTCTTTCTTCATGATTCGACCTCAATTGCATTCTTTTCATTGACCAATATGAGTGATTCATGCAACTAGGTCATGGACTTTGCTAATGGATCCATATTCTCTTAGAGAAACATTTGCAATAATAGAGGTTATATTGTCGACATTCATTCTTTTCTCCTATTTTTTCAGGATAAGACTATTATATAGTCAACTAGTATCTGCTATCCCAACACAAAATATTGTGCGCGCTTTGTAGTGTTAGGCATTCATCTTCATGATGATCATTTCTTAATTTGTAAGGTATTTGACCATAATGATCTTCTTTCCAGAATTCTACGGAGATTTGAATAAATTGTTTGACAAGTTCATTTGATCCAAAACCAACAGGCATCCCCGTAGATTTTAAACTAATGATCAAGTCATTTGCCAAGTGAGTATATTATTAAATACCCAGGATATACCACACATAGCATTATGTTTACTACAGGTAAACATAACTTCTGGTTAATAACTTCAGGTTCTGTCTCCTAATTTTTGGATTCCCATTTGTGAGTATTCATTATGTGCACATTCTCACTGGGATAAGCCCTCCAGGGAGCTTCACTTCAAGTGTGTTTTCCACATCATGTGTTGCCCTTCATAGGCTTCCTGACATTTAATTTTCTGGCATTATACCTCGCTTCATGCGAGTATTATTGAGTGCGTGTTTCTATTCCCACTTCAAGCTTCCAGGAATAATATGAAGATCATTCTTCCATTGAATACAAGGCATTCTGTAATGACCTCGGTTAAAATCCTTCACGTTAATCTTAATCCGAGTCCCTGATCCCCTGTCTCAGCTTTACCAAGTCTAAGTGCTCAACCTCCAGTTCGGTCCCGACCCCTGTGATCCGACCCCTCGCCGTTTTCCCCAGTTCCGACCCCGCTGACCCCAACTCACCCGCCGGATCTTTCTAAGTCCTCCCACAACGCCTCCCTTCAATCTGAGCAGTGGACCACCGAGACTGACCGGTTGACCCACGAGATCTTTTGCCCCCAGATCTCCCGCGACAGACGCACTCGAGTTGCATGCCCGCTTCAGAGTTCCCTTGCCGCGTGGCTCAACTTCTCCGATGCCCGCCGCTCCGCCTCGTCGCCGGCCACGACCGGATGGATTCTCGCGCCCCCTTCCCCAATCGCAGCGGAAGCTCCTCTGCTACCCTTTCTGCAGCACCTCGCCGCCCGCGCCCATCATCACCTCGCTAGACCCCCCCCCCCCGGCTGCAGAGCCCGATGCCGCCCGTCTTTTCCGTCGCCCCTCCACAGTCGCGCCGCCCCGGTCCGCGCTACGCGACGATTTCTCCTTCGCCAACCCAGACCACGGCCGCGACAGCTCCTTTCCCGCCCTGTCAGAGCTTCACCCCGACAATCTGTTGCTCCGCGCTCGCCCGCACGACCGCAGCCGCCTGTCTTCTCACCTGTGCGCCCTCGTTTCTAGCGCTGTTTCTCGGGTCACTTCCATCAAATCCACCGCACGACGACGCCCGCTTTCGCCAAATCTCAACCACCGGCAAAACTGCACCTGCGCCGCCCTGTCATCGGTGCCCAATGACCGCCGGTGTCATCCCCGAAGTCCTGCTCCACCGCCCTCGTTGCTCAATCGCCGCCCCGGCAGCGCACTCCATCGTTTCCTCCCCGATCCTTGCGCCGCTCCAACCTTCTCTCTTCCGTGCAGCTATAAAAGGGAATGCCGGAGCCCCGCCGGAGTTCCCCTTCGCCATCGCTGCCCTCCCGCTTTGCTCCCTGTTCGTGCTCACAGCGCCACCGCCTAAGTTCTGAGGAACTCTCCTCTCCGCTCCACACCGCTCTCTCAATCCGCCCAGCCTCTTGCTCCCAGTGCTGCACAAGAACTTGCTTGTGGTCCCAAGAAGCACCGCCGCCGCCGGAGTACCACCGGGCATCATCGCCGCTGCCCAAGCGTGTTCTTTCCCGACCCCAAGCTTCATCTGTAAGATGAAGGTAAGCTGCCGACCCCTTGTCCGTCTCGTCCGACCCCTCCTATCCGCCCGACCCCTTGTCCGTCTCGTCCGACCCTCCTATTCGCCCGACCCCTGTTCCGTCTCACCCGACCCTGTCTGTTCCGCCAACCTTTCTCCGCCTCGCCCGAGGGCTCGGCTGTATCTTTTTCCTTGAACCGAGGGTATATGTGTAAAACTTGGGGACTTTTCAGCGTTAAGTCTGAGGACCCCTAGCCCATCTATTCCTCTAGATTAAGGGTTTGATCATAAGTTTCTTCCCATCCAACCCTTATATCTTGATCTCCACCAACTCAAGCGAACCTCCCCACCCTCCCGTAACTTGCCGCAAGTTTTTGGGCTCAAACTTGCAAGTGTTGTTGTTGAAATAACCGTCTAAATGCTAACCCATGCATTGCATTCGTGTAGAGCTGCGTCTCGCCGACGGCTTCTACGAATTGTGCCCGGCGCCAGAGGACGAAGCTGCAGCAGAGCTCCCGCCTCCAGAAGCCGAAGCCGTCCAAGCAGAAGAACAGCTTCCCTCCTCCTTGTTCGAAGGCAAGCCCCGGATGCATGAATCCCCCTGTGTTTACCAAACTTGCGCATGCCTTCTTTATCATGCTTGTGCATTTACGTATAGGAGTTGTTTGGAACCCTAGATGCATAACTTAGACCCCTTGATCTGATCACTAGCTGTGGGACCGAGTAGATGCTTTGCTTAAATAGGAAACGGTAAAAGCCGAGTGATTCTTGTCACTCGCGAGTTGTAGGAGTTGGTTGTTCCTCTTCTGTTACAACTATAAGGACGATGGACGGGGCAAGGTGTTGGGTAACTCTTTGGTGGTTGGCTGATCGCCCCGTCTGTCTATGAAACTTGCTAAGGCCTGACAGTGGTGGTGTTCGTGATCAAGTGTTTGAATGTACTAATCTCATACCTAGTATGGGATGGGGAAGCCTAGTACCTGATTGAACTAGGGCGTGGCTTATACCCCTGCTGTCCCTGGAACAAGGTTCCCATGGTGCATCATGTGGGTGCAAGTGCGGTCACAGTACGGTAGAGACCGGGACTGTGGAGCATTGCATGCCAAGGGAAGTTTGGACCTGACATGCGCCTGGGAATTGATGGGGACGGCCGACACGGGAAGCGACCCTTGTGGTGCGTGGATGTCGTGAGATTAGGTTCGCCATGCATAGTTAAGAAACCCGAATCGATTCGTGTGCCTCTCACAGTTTGAGACTGCTTGATCGCTATGTCACCCTGAGTAATAAAGGAATCCGATGATGACATGATCTTGATGATGATGTATATACCTTTTGGTTGGTTCTATGTTTGCTTAGAATAAGTTGCTAACTTAGACCGAATAATGAACTTAGAACCTGAGCTAAAACTTTGAATATAGAAAGATACATAGTGCTTTTGGCAAACAAACCCCTCAGCCAAAGAGCCTTGCATGTCTAGAAGTGGTGGAGTAGCGTACTCCCTGTCGGTTAAGTCTTGTTGAGCTTAGTAGCTCAGCCTTGTTGTGGCTCTTCTTTTTCAGGTGAAGTTGCTGCCTCTGAGCCCTCCTCTGTTGGCACTTGGCCGCCCCAACTCCCTCCGGGTTGGACGGTTGAGTGGGATCCCTCCTCGGACGGCGAGGAAAGGGATCACTAACGTCCCGGTTGGCCTCACCAGGGATGTCCGACCCCGACGAAGTAGCTTCCGCATGCTGTTTTACTTTCTGTTGTTTTCTTCTAAAATTTGTAAAACTCTGATGTTGTTTTGTGACTGGACTAAATGGTTAATTTGTTTAACTCAGTGGACCTGTTGTATTCTCTGGAACCGCTCACCTTCGTGTGAGTTTGCTAATGTGGTCCTGTTCAAGTGGTTAAATCGGATGAAATCCGACGGCACTTCGTGTTTACTTGGCTAAGGCATGAGTGTTGCATATTAGGTGACTTAATCATATTTAATCAAGCAAATCCGAAGTGGATCCGCCACACATTCATATGGGCTTTCTCTCCCCCTAATGCCGGTATTAGATCTTCATAAATATAGCATACTTCCAATGATATCCCCATGAGCTTAATGTAATGGAAATTCATATCCATATTTCTCCAACTTCAAGATGATGCCCATTTGTATACTAAGATGGTGAAATAAAATTTACACACTTTATTTTAAACTTTAGGGGTTATTTATTATGCAGTGAGCTAGATTTCATTAACACATTTTGCAGTTGGTATGTTATGCATACCAATAATCTGCACACCTTTAAGTCTACAAAACTATTATGTTATCCAGTTTCTTTATTTATTTAGCCCAAAATATTCATCCACGTACTCATACCATATACTTCAAGTAATTTTGATAATTAAACTTCAAGTTTAAATTTATGCAAAATATAATCTACATGGAATTTCTTCTAGAAAATTTAATTGCTTTCTTACTAAGGAATTCCCCATTTGCTTTTGAATCCATAATACAAAATTATTTTCAACACAATGGACTAACATGTCTATTTTTTTTCATTTTTCTGCAAACCCATTCTAATTGGGCTAACCAATTTCTAATTGGATAAATTCCTCATTGGGTCTATTCTAGACCAGTTTGCTCCCCCTAATCTTATCCTTCTTGAATAAAGATTATTTAATGACTACTAGTCATTTTGCACATATGTATATAATACATTGATTTGTCAGCATGCTAGCTGGTTGATAGAGTGCTATGATGGCTTACTTGCCATCTTATCAAAGTGGGAGCTACTTCTCAACAAGAGAAGTTTTCAATAGGAGAAGTTTTGAATGAGCACATCATGCAAGCTGGTGCAATAATAGGAATAGCATGATGGCTACAAGCCAACGCAAAGTGGAATTTTGATCTAATGTCCATGCAAAGACTTCTAATTAATGTGGTAATATGCAGGTCCTCACATTAGTGTGGAATAACTACTAACTTTGTCTTCCATGTGATATAGTGATATCAGGATTACAAAGCTACGCAGAGCTACATGCTTAGTCATTACAGTGACTATGGCTACGGACCAACTTGCACGTTGATTGTCCATTAATCTAACAGAATGAGGATCTAAACCAACAATATTAAAGGATTAGGGACATGCCTATAAAATTTATTTTTTTATCCACATTATGCACATGTCACTATGTCCCAAATTTCTTCCCCTTTTCATACCATAATTGCACTTCAGGTGATGCTATGCTTCAAGCATGATCTATGAATTATTTCAAATATTCCTTAGAATTAAATTATACTACTAGTATATCCATGATATGATATGAAATTCACATAGTTGTACTATTTAGTGTACAATAATTTGGTTTGGGTATAATAAACTTCTAGTTATGGGACCTATGTATTTAGTACATAGTTGAGTAATATACAATTTCATGGCTAATTGAATCTTCTGAATTCAATTAAAAGGTATATATATTCCTGGTTAGTGTGTTTCATGGAAATTAAATTTCCATTCTACCTTCATGGTCGCAATGCACATTAACTGCAACCTAAATGGTTCCTTGAGACTTTAGTGGAAAAATCATTTCAAATGTTCATCAAATAGGCAATTCAAAATCTTTTTTACAATATTCAGTATGCAATTCTTTTATGTATTCCATGAGATTAAAATGACTACAGGTAAAAATTGCTACAAGCAAGTGGCCACAAGATAAGGTGAGAAGAACCTATACAGAGGTAAGAAACACCAATTTGTTTAATTTGCCTTTCTATCCTGGTAAAGATTCTTAAACTAATGCTAAACTTTCGGTCTTAAAGCAAAAGGTAAGTGCTTACTCTTCATGAGTTATAACCAAATTCTTTAGGAATATAACTTAATAATGCAACTTATGTAGGAAATTCTATTTATAGGTTATAGGGTGAGTACGAAACTTCTTTGTCTTAATCCATCTCCCCTTGAGCCTAACATTTACTTATGGAATATACATTATTTCCCTTCCACTTTCGTGTTTATACAACTTCTGATTGCATAATATTTTCTATATTGAGTTTATGCATATTCTTCTTGAATTGCAAAGGTGCCAACGTGGCAACACAATATGATTCTTCAAGAGAACATATTAATTTTGCATAACTTCATGTTATGTATGATATCAAATAGTTGACATACTTCTTAAGAGTTTACTTCTATTGTAAAATCATAATGTCATGTTGGGGAGATAGCTAAAATAACTTTCAAAGTTATATAACAATTCTTCTAGAAATTACATGGTGCTAGGCTTAAAACCAATTTTTTCAAGAAATAATGAACTTCATGTCACTTCCTACATTATTCATGCAATTGCTACAGGTACACTTCATGTGTTTTAAATTCATGAAACAAGTGCAAAATTAATTAAAGTTGGTTACTCTATTCAATAGATAATTTATAAATTTTCCCAGAACCTTCCTAGCAAAAAAAATTACCCCATTCACACGGTTGCTAGGAAAAACATATTAATATGACACTCTCAGGGGCTATTATATCTAAGGTTCTTCAAGATCGAGAGAGGTCATAAACCTAAAACCATTTTCTATGATTAAAGGTAATTTTCTAGCCACTTCAAGGATTAATGGTTCAACTTTCAAAATTATATATCCATTAAACATGCTAGAAAAAGTTGAAATATGATCCTCAAAGGGGTTTTTAAAGTTTAGAGAGCTCATATACCTAAAACCATGTTTCTATGACTAAAGGCACTTTTTACTGAATTTATGTGAAAAATATAACAATTATACCATACAAATAGTAAATAAATTGTTAATATATAAAAACAAAAGGATCACACTGCAAAACTGTGCATACATACATTCTGCTAGAATTTCATAATTCGCCGAGGAACGATCCACGTAATATTCAGAATATACTGGACCTATTTATTGGCAGATTCGGTACGGGGACGGCGAGCTCGGCTACAGGCGGAGGGCTCGACGTCTGGCAGTGCCTATTCCAGGGACGCTCGGTGTGTGGCACGGTTGCCGGCGTGTCTTCAGGCAGCGCACAATGAACTTGCATGGCATTGGGTTCAAGCTGCGGCGGTTTGATGGAATGAACTTTGCAGTTTTAATTCAGGGGGCTACGGCACTGTTTTAATAGCGATGGTGTGCCGACGAGTCGGTGCGGTGACTCGTAGGTATCGATTGTGATCTACAGCCTCTCGGTACGCTAGCACCGTTTGCATGCGAGTTTCATACCTTTTTTTATAGCCTCTCGGTACGCTAGATTGTGATAATCTATTCGTGTAGATCAATTCGCTGCGAGTTTCATACCCTTTTTTAAAACAAAAACTAGGTTCCTGCTGTACGTGCTGATGTATCGATGCCAGCTTCATGCCGGTGTTGTCCTTCTCGCATTCAGGCAGGAAGGAAAGATACTCACGAGGCATGCAGGCCGATCAAATAGTAGATTGTAAAAAAACAATTTTCCAGCTCGATTGCCGGCGCACAGATCTCATCTACTATATGATTTTAATAATTCATACCTTGTGTTTGTATGATGCCAATTGATCTACTCCACTTACCGCATAGGCAGTTACCAGTAGATACATACCACGTAGGGCTTTAGGCATGATCGTAGACATGCCTGCTTGACGGCGAGTCGGTGCAGATCCATTCGCTAGTCGACGTCGTCGAAGTAGTCGTTGACGAGGACGATGGCGAGATCGTCGGCGTCAATCTTGATGGCGACTCCTCCGGCGTAGTCAACGAAGAGCGGTCGTGCTGATAACGTTTTGTAAAACACGTCGTCAACCATTGGATCTTCTCCCTCTCATGTCTCCCAGGACAAGCACAAGTATAGTAGAAAGTAGACAAGACATACGTACGAGGACTATTCTTTATTCTTTGAATATCGATAATTTGATATGAAGATCTCCCTCGTATATATACTCCGAACTATATCTAGAGTTTTTGTAAAGACTCATAAGCAACCGGACCATAACTAGAACTTCTAATCTTCCTTTTTCTTTATAGGATTTGTTTTACAACATCTTTGACCGCCAGGCGCGCAAGTGCGTCCCTGCGCTTATTGTTGCTTTTGATCAGTCTCTCATGTTAGTCCCCTGATTAGTATTATTGGTAACTTCAGTATACCATTTTTACCACCGTAATTAGCAGTAGGAATGTACTCTAATTAATCATAAGGAGTAGTAATTAGCAGTAGGAATATACTATTCTACGTGGTATAGGAGCATCTATCCAGTATTGTAAGGCCTGGTGGGGTGTTGACCGGCTCTGGCTCCCTCTGACAAGGGTCACTGTGCTGTCAGGAGAGCCGGAACCGGAGGACCCACAATCTCTTCTTTGTTTTGTGAGAGAGGAACAGGAGGAAGAAACCCACATTGAATAGTGGTACGTGGGTCCTTCGGTTCCATGTGGGTTTCTTCCTATAGAGTCGGAGCCATGAGACACCCTTTGGATACCGGTGCTAAATTTTAGCAGTGTCATATCGAATGTTCAGATATTAATTAGGAATTAAATATGAGCTAATTATAACACTAATTAAACAGATGGAGTCTAATTCGCGAGACGAATCTATTAAGCCTAATCAATCCATCATTAGCAAATGGTTACTGTAGCACCATATTGTCAAATTATGGACTAATTAGGCTTAATAGATTCGTCTCGCGAATTAAACTCTATCTGTGCAATTAGTTTTGTAATTACATATATTTAATACTCCTAAACCTACCATGCTTAGAGTCTCATTTGAGCCTAATTAGTATCAAATATTCCATGTGACAGCTCCTAAATCAGTAATCCAGTCACGTGGCAGGCGATGGCGTCATCTCCTGGACTCTGCTGGACTGCAAAGGCAATGACACGACTGCAAAGGTAACTGTGGTCTGCAGGTGGAACCGTGGAGGCATTGCCAAGCACTGCTCCCGGTCACGGTCACGGTACAGAAAAACACCAGTACTACTTGTCCTATGGGCGTGTGCCACTGCCAACTGCTTATTTTTAATCGTCCGAGTCTTAGTTAAAATTAACCAAACCGTGCCGGTGGTTTCACTTGCATGATTGCATGAAGAGTAGTAGGCTGGGTTCTTGTCTGGAGTATTATTAATTGGTCATCTTTTTTTATTTCGAGATGCCCCGCATCACAATGGTTAATGTTAAACTTTTTTAACCCAACTCAACGATAATTCCATATCATAAATGACGAATTTAGATTAATTTATATAAATACATTCTAGGAGTACTCCTTACATCTCAAATTATGGATCATTTTTTCTTTTTCTAGATATATAATTTTTTTATAAATCTAGATATAGCATATATCTAAGTGCCTAATAAAATTTACAAATATAAAAAGTTAAAATAATCTATAATTAGGAACAGAGAAAATAGAAAAATAACTGTCAGTTAAGGTAACCGCTCAAGCTACATGTGTTATAGCATCCAAAACATCAACTAGTTTTGGGCATCTATTCCGTTTTGGTTAACGTTAATTGCTTGGCCTTGCTGTGCTCTGCTTGGCTGCTGCCATGGATGGATCGGATATTTGGATGGATAAGGCAGAAGGAAGAAGCACACGCATGATGCATGATTAGAGGCGCCATGATTGATTAATTACTCTTCCTGGCTGCTGAACAATAAATTAACATAAAATTGTTCTCCTCGATCATGTCCCACAATCTTAGTGACCAGTGTTGGTTTTGGCTCCCAACTCTACGGTAGTCGAGTCAACAATGCATCCGGATCCTACTGGATTATACATTCTGAGGAGGGATGCAAGCTATAATATTTTGGGTCATTAGGTTGAGCCAAAAACTTGGTAAAATAAACTAAAATTACATTCCATGTAATTAATTTAGGAGGATAAATAAATGAACTAAAGTGTTACTTATTTAGAAGAGAAACTTTACAACCTACTTGCAACCTAATTCTCGGTCTTAATCGTATGGAGGCATGCGAATTTACATCCCACTACAACTTTTCTGTTAGTACTAGATGCTTTTTCTTGAGATGATTAATAATTTAATATAACACATATATTTGTATGAAACAAAGACAACGAAGAGGACTTTGTAATGAGTTGGGCCACTGATAATTCAAGTTTCAAGGGAGGAGGAAACTGCAACCGCTTGGGCTATTGGGCCAGCCAATTCCATCCAAGGAAACCGTGTGGTGCCCGAGGACGAGGAGGAGACCGACCGAGCCGTAAGAAGAGAGGGAGAGGAAGCTTCCACACAACTAACTAGATAACCGCCTGAGAACAAGACGGAAATTTCCCCTCCCTCGGTCGATTTCAACGTTCCTTGATAGGATCGACCCCAACCCCGCGTCGCCCAGCAATCGCAATCCCACAATCCCCAACCCCCTTCGACTCACCTTTTTTTTCGAACAATCCCGTCGACTCGCTTGGATTCCACCGGATTCGATGAAGAAGATCTTCGGCGCCAAGAAGAACAAGGACCCGCCGCCCACCATCCAGGACGCAACCGACCGAGTACGTAATCAAATCCCCTCCTTAATTGCGTTCTTTGTTTCTCCTTCGTTAGGCAGGGCTAATCTGTAGTCTTGCTCCGCCCAACCAGATCACCAAGCGCGGGGACACCGTCGATGAGAAGATCAAGAAGCTCGATGCCGAGCTCGCGCGCTACAAGGAGCAGATCAAGAAGACGCGCCCGGGTCCCGCGCAGGAGGCCGTCAAGGCACGCGCCATGAGGGTCCTCAAGCAGCGCAGGATGTGAGAAACTCAAATCTCTTTCTCTTGCCCCCGCCGGTCCATTAATTACTTTTACTTTTTATAGACAAACCAATCCGGCAATTACTTCGCTCATGCCAAATTGATAGTACTCTGACCTAGCCTCACGTCAGCCTACCTACAATGCTGTTTGCGTATAATCTTTATTAGTTAACTGCTTGGGATTATGCCGAATTAACATTATGACTTTCCACCATGTGTTCACTGCTGCATTGCGTTCAATACACATAGTACCTGCGATATCTTACTAGATCCATACATACATTAGGGGTCCTATTTACAAATATAACATCATACAAATTGGCCACCCAAATTGTGCTTTGGAGGTGGTTGGTCATCCAAAGTGAGGAGCAAGAATTTCTTGTAGGCAGTGCGAAAATGGAATTGCTATTCTACCTCCAGAAATATGTCGAGACTCTTTTAGTCTTTAATTGACTTTTAGTCTTCACAAATTTTGGAGAATATTTGTTGCATCCATTCGCCAATTATCTTATAGTTCCTACTTCCTACCCTCACCCTCTGTATGTTGCTTTCCTTACAGGTACGAAGGACAGCGTGATATGCTGTACAACCAAACATACAACCTTGACCAAGTTGCTTTTGCATCAGAGGGACTTAAAGATGCTCAACAAACTGTATAACTCTTGATGCTAAGAACCTTGATTTGTGTTGGTAGCTTCCATCTAGATTCCTGGACTAACATCCAAGTGTTTTTCACTGAACAGATGACTGCAATGAAGGCTGCCAACAAAGAGCTGAAAGGAATGATGAAAACTGTGAAGCTCGAAGATATAGATGTAAGTAGCATTCTTCCATCTTACCGGGTTCCTCATGCTTCCAATATTAACACCTTATGCACATATTCACTTTGTTGCTTATATTCCTATTTGCTTTTGCATCTGAATATGTACTCTTCTGTAATCTACAGAGCATGCAAGATGAGATGATGGATCTTATGGACGTTAGCAATGAAATACAAGAAACTCTTGGTAGAAGCTACAATGTCCCTGATGACATCGATGAGGAAGAACTTATGGGGGGTAAGGCTCATATTGGCAGTTTGATTTTTCTTAGATAATTTGCAAGGCTGTGTAGATTTACAAACTGCATACCTTGCTGGAAAGGTGGAAGAAAATGTTAACTCTCTGTCTGCCATTCTCATAATTGTTTCTTGAACAATGCAGAACTTGATGCTCTGGAAGCTGACATGGACTTTGAATCAGAGTCAGTCCCATCTTACCTTCAACCAGATCAAGAATCTGAACTCAACTTACCTGCTGCACCAACTGGCCATGCAGCAGCCCCACCACACCAGCAGCAGGTAGTGAAAATTGTGCGATTGATCTTAGATTTTTGCATACTTGGATATTGGTGTTGCTTTTCCATGCTCGCCATAGTAATTATTTGGTTTTCTTTAACTTGTCATGTGCACTAACCACTAATTAGTGAGAAACTGTATATTTAGTTGGTTCACGCAATCATGGGTCCAGAAAATTGAGCACACTATACTTTATCCAATGAACAACAGATAAGAAAATGTGACGAGCATATAGAAGATGTCATATTGTTGGCTAGGAGAAAATGGGCACCTGAATTGCATTTGAAGGTTACCAACTTACATAGGAAGGGAGCATGGGAACAACTACAGGTGTATCTGATCCGCTGTGTTTGGAACACCTATTTCTGTTGTAGATGCATGCAACTCAATTTAGATGCCTGAAATAACTACCCAGACATCTAGATACTGAACTGGCATCTGGGTCTCCAGTGGTGCACCATTCAAGCTGGCGCCTAGTTTGGTTGCCTGCAGCGGCATAAAGTGTCTCCATGGTGGACCTGTACTTACGGTTTGCTTGTTTTTCTTTTTTGATTTGATGCAGGAGGATGAACTGGGATTGCCTACGGTGCCGCAAGCATCCATTCGTACATAGTCACGGATCTTGAACAGGATGGAATGATATTCACAGTTGAATGCAACCTTTTTTTCCCTTATGTACCACTATGATTTGTGGATGGTGTAAATTTGATTGAATTGAATTGGCCGGGACATGATACGTAGTAGCATCTTCGTGTACTGGTCCTGACGTTGATTTTGAGCAACGGATAATGAATGATAAGGAGGGCCGTGCTGTGTCCTTCATGTATGTACATACATAGTTAAATACATTGTTCTGCTCTTCATGCTCTGTTGTTGGACCGAGTTTTGGAAAGGTTCGATGGTCACGGTACGCTTTTAAGCAATGTTATAATTTGAGAAGAGAGGTGGCATTTTGAAATTACTCGTTTGTTGGACCTGCCCTTCAGATTGATCCATTTGGTGGTAAGTAGATGATTGCAGCTTGCTTGGGCAGGAGAGGATTGAGCTGAGGCGCTGACCTAAGCTCTACGTGACAGACAGCAAGAGAGGCAACGATCAAGTCACCAGGCACCAGCAACTGACCAACTCCCTGCAAGTCCAGTTGACCTTACTATCAACATCTCACGTCCAATGTCAGTAATACATAGCAAACATATCAGGATTCAGGAATTAGTCATCCCATAAAGCAATATAAAAAGTAAACAAAAGCTATGAGTGCTGGTTCAGAGTATTATAACATCTACTCTTGTTAAAGACAGGCAGCTCAGATTTCACCTGAGATGTTCAACTACAAAAGGGCCAAAATCAACGACATTTTAGTACTCGCTACTTCATCACACTAGCGCATTGAGGTAACTCAAAATTTGTGAAGATTCTTGGATGCAAACCAATTGCTGTCAAATATCTATTCAGCGCTTCCTTGCTTCCTTTTGCAGCACTCGATTTTGAAAGGCTGGTGACCAGGTACACAAACATACCAACAAAGGAAACAACTGACACCAGCGACCCGTATTTTCCAACAAGTCTCTGCAAACCAACAGTGTGAAATAGCCCATGAGTTTGTGGTACTTTGGTGCAATATTAAGGTGATCGAAAATAGAGGATAACCATAATACCTTAGCCTGAAAGGTCCAGATGCAAATGGCACAAGTCCAGAAAGTTGAGTGACAGCACCAAAGGTACAGGAATTAAACATCTGAATCAGAGAAAGATTCTGTATAGAAGTAAACTGAGTACTGTAATACGCGTTACTAACCGATTCAAACTTCCGCTGTGGGGGTGTCTCAGCAAGGATGTCAAGTGGGAAGATGGGCGTCGAATAGGCCTCCTTCAGAACAGAAAACAAGTTAGTTAACTCGAGGGACAGAAAATCACCACAAGAACACAGTTCACAATGTCTTTAGGCATAGTAAGAAGTAATTAGCTATTTGGCCCATTGGATAGCCCCTTGCTGATCTATGAAATGACAGGATAACACTGCAGTCCTAAAGCAAAAGCACCATTTACTCGTTGTGTGCTGATTACCAGTCAGCAGTCAGCACTGATGTATTAATTGTTTGAAATGGCAAGTTTTATTAAGTTCAGTAACCAAATCGTACTAATATCTGATTTACCATAACCAATTCTCTTAGTATTCATCTAGGTGCTCTAGTTAAATATGAAACAACTATTATTCACAGATATCATATGCATAAAAAAACTAACTACGTAAAAGAAACACACCTGAAGTGCGTCGTTTGTGAGAACACGGTACTTAATAATCGCAGGAGAACCCTGAAACCTGCCCTGTACTTTTGTCTCCAGAACAAAGTTGTGGGAAGCAGTGGCACCGCTGGAAAAACAAAAGCTTAAGTGGCAAGGAAAAATGTAGGCATGGCAATGGCAGCAAAATGCATTAGGAACCAATTACTCACGGATCAAGCTTTTCGACTATCTTTGAGGTGCTTCCAGAGACAATCTCAAATGCTTCCCGTGGCCAAGAACCATCATTCAGGCTAACATCATACGCAGTCCTGCAAAATTATAATTTAAATAAATCAGTAGTGACACCAATGCAGAATATCGTGATGAATTGCTTGGTTCTCCTGCTGAAATAACAAAAGGGAGAGAACGATGCAAATGTCGCTCTGTGATTCAGTAGCCAAGGTGAATGTTTCGATGCAATTTTGGCTCCAGATTCCAGTACGGTAAGAAAAACAGTAGACCGATACCAAAGTACATGTTCAGCTAGTGTATACTAGATTAGGACAGTAACATAGCATCCATACCGCTAATGAAATGGATAGCATTTCACAAGTGAAGACCCTCTAGAAAAAACATAGCTACTCTCCAAGTACACGTTTAATTTATTTGAAGTGAGAATTTAGTTGCACTTTCACTCAGACACAATTTAAACTACAGGCGTCGATAACTCAGTACAAGAGTGGTGGGTGTTTGCTGGATTCTCCAAGCTGTAAACTTGTAGCCATGTTCATGATCAACAATGCCCCCTAATCAGTCGAAATTAACACAGAATCTGCACTCCAAACAATGTGGTCAACTGCAGGTGCTACAATACCTATACTATTGGAGATGCCGTCAAGGGAGTCTTTTCTTTTAAGAAGCAATCTAGAATTAACTCTTAAAGAGTAAAGTTCACGAGCAGTCCTTAAACTTACGCGGTTGTGTCATTCCGGTCCCTATACTCTTGAAATGCACTTTTGTATTCCTAAACTCTGTTTGGGTCTCACCATGGTCCAATCGGGTTCCCATGCTGTGCGCCTCATGCCAACATGGAGTCGACGTGGAAAGGGCGAGCATCATCTCTTAGTCCTCGCCAGCGAGCGGAGGAGGAAGAGCGGCAGGTGGCAATCTCGCGAGCTGGGGAGAGCGGCGGTGCTGTAGGCCGCGCCATCTTCGTGGTTGTGGCAACTTGGCATGCCGCATGCATGACGAGCTCATGGTCGCCTGCCTCGGCTTCTCCGTCCTCTACGTCGAGCTACTCCCCGGTCCTGTCACTACATGTGCCCATATCAAGCTGCCGCCGTCGCGCGTGCGAAGGAGGTGCCATGGCCAGAGCCGCATTGACAGAGACGGCGAGGCCGAGGAGGCAGGGATGGAGACGACCATGGACGCTGCGAAGGTGAGGCACTGGCTTAAGCATAAGATCGAGCACCTGGCGTGCGTTGTCCATGCGCCACCAAAGCCACGACTAACAACTTGTTGAGCACAACGGGAGAAACAACATGCGTATGGGCGCAAATGGCAGAAGACGCCAATGCGCGGCTCGCGGTCTTCATCAACTCGCGCGCTCGCACCACTGCCCGGCGATGATGCCGTCGGCACCATGCTCTTCATGGCCATCTTCAACCCCGTTATCCGTGATGTTTATTAGAGTCACTCGTCGAGGTCCTTATGTTCATCACATACGAGACGGCCGCTTCCAAGGCTGAGGACAAGAACTGGGACGCTGAACAGCAGCAGCCGTACGTGCTGAATCTCAACGTGGAGGTACCTCAGCGTCGAGCTGACAGTGTTGTCCCAAACGGTGTCGACGCCGGCATTGGTGCTGCTGCTATCGAGCCGGACTTCATGCGCGGCATCGGCCTGAAGTCTGGTCTCTAGTGTGCATGTGGACCCTATGGACGGTCCAGCCATGTCACCACGCCACGTCCACGTGTGGGTGCGGGTCCAGACCCATTTGGACCACCTTTGAGACCTAAAACTTAGTTTAGGACATAAAAATGCATTTTCAGAGTATAGGAATCGGGATGACACAAGCTTGCGCAAGTTTAAGGATGAAATATCCAGTTCAATGAAGTGGTAGTTGCTAAGTGCTGACACGGTGTTAACACCGGTAGCCAATGTTAATCGTTAGATAACAAATCGAGGCGTCCTTGTTGGCCTTGCATGCTTCCAGGGAACCTGTGAGAGAGATCTGGCAAAAGGAGACGAGGACTGACGCGGCGCCCTGGTTGTAGAGGCCGAGGGTGATGACGAGGCGCTTGACGCCGGGGCCGGGGCGGGAGAGAGCCACCTTCTTGCATGCCACCACGAACGGCGCATCCCCTACGGCAGCGGCTGCAGTGGTGGCGAGCACGGCGACGACAAGGAGGACGAGGAGAGATCGCCGCGTCGTCGCCATGGGATGGGGTGGAAGGTTTGGAGTCTCTAACCCTAGGACCTGTGCAAACAGCTGCTCACCCTGGTGACTCACTGATGACCGTAAATGCTGACTCGGAATTGGAGTGTTGGCCTAGCCAACATTTTTCTTCCTTTTTCACAAATAAAACTTTGTTAACTTTGCCTAGCAAAAATTTAGAAAAAGTATTATATTAAATAGAAAGGGTGATGAGTTACAATTTTTATACGACTCTATTAACATCTGCTAATTTATATAAACTTTAAATATTGATTTTCAAAACTAAATAATTATAATATGATCGGAGTACTTGAAAAATCATGAACTAAGAACAAAAAAAATGAACTTGAAAGTTTAATTCTTAGTTGAAAATGAAAATCTGAATTATACCATCCAAGGAAACTCTATTTTCCTAAAATGAACCGTGTGATCTCCTCATCGACATGCCCTCCCTTCCAAACTTGCCGGTGACAACTGACAATTGAAGCTCTAGCCCCATTCCTATCCTAACTAACCTATCTCTAACAGTAGAAGAAAATGTCGAATTTTAAAAAAAGAGAAACGTTAAAATGGTAATTTTGGACCCTACATAATGTCTCAAATGTTGCCAACACTACTCACGGGATAGCAAAAGAAATTGCAAGGTTGTGCCGTTACCAGCAAAAAAGTCTGCCGAACTGGCCGTGGAGTGGTGTGCGCATTCAGGTGTTACCTAAGGACCTCGACGTAATTTTCACCATAATATCTGGGGGCTCATCTGTAAAGAGAATTTTGCGTATCACTTTGTTATCTACTCTATCCCCCGGCGGAGTGGAGTCTCCATTCTCCAGCAACCATCTCCTTCCCCTCTCCAACCCCCTCAATGGCGGCGGCTGCTACTTCCTTCGCCTCCCTCGTAAGCTCCCAGCTTCTCCTCCTTATCTCTACGCCACCTCTTCCAAGCTCTCAATCCCTGGACCCTCTTTTGTTGTTTTCAGGCCATCTCGCGACCTGCGACGGCGGCTGCGGCATCCGGGCAGCGGGCCCTCCTCGCCTCCAAGGCCTCCTCGCCGCCCCTGTCCCTCCGCGCTGCCCGCCTCCCCTCACAGGCCGTCTCCTTCTCCGGGGGCCTCGCGCCTTCCCCTTCCCACAGCCGCGCGCGCTTCGTCACATCCGCCAGCGCTGAACCCAAGGTGCCATCTTTACCGCTGCTGATTTCCTCCTTTTCTTAAAAAAAAACTATACCTGGTAACGTATGGCTACTGGGCCTGCGGTAAAGTTTGCATCTCTCAAGTGGTGTCCCCATTGTACCAGGGAGATTATCGTTTAAGGAAGCTAAACTGCAATCCTGGCCATTTGTTTTATTAGATTTTATTTGTCTTTATTAGTTTCATAATCATGGGATAGAAGTGCAAATTGAAGTTCATCATTGATGATTTAGGTGTCTTGTTCACTCTGATAAATTGATTGAATCTAATAGTTGTATGCATGATTACCACTCTAGCCATTACTTGCACGAAGAAGCAGATGTGCTACTGTATTAGTTGACACGGTGGGCTAGCCTTGTTTAGTTGCCTGATTTTGGGTTTCCAAAATCACTGTGCTAGCACTGTAGCACACTGTAGCGTTTCGTTTGTATTTGTGAATTATTGTCCAAATATTGACTAGGCTCAAAAGATTTGTCTCGCAAAGTACAACAAAACAACAAAACTGTGCAATTAGTTTTTGATTTCGTCTACATTTAGTACTCCATGCATGTACCGCAAATTTGATGTGATGGGGAATCTTCTTTTTGCATAGTGTCAAAGTTGGGAGTTTGGGGGGAACTAAACAGGGTAGCTTTGCGGTCACATTTGGTTCATGTGTACCTATTCTGCTGTCTCAGTTTGTAAGGCGCAATAGGATGGATTGGATGTATTTCATGGTACTGATTTGGTTCTTCCGCCCTCTGCAGGAAGCAGATATTCAGTCCAAAGTCACAAACAAGGTCTACTTTGACATAAGCATTGGGAATCCTGTGGGGAAGAATGTTGGGAGGATTGTCATCGGCTTGTTTGGGGATGATGTTCCCCAAACAGCAGAGAACTTCCGTGCTCTTTGCACTGGTATGAGGGATAACTGGACTACCTTCTTGTCATGCAATCTTCTCCATTTCGAATATTGTCTTGCCCAGAAGAGAAACATAACAAGGTTTTCTGTTTGCAGGAGAGAAAGGGTTTGGATACAAGGGATCTAGTTTCCACCGTGTCATCAAGGACTTCATGATTCAGGGGGGAGATTTTGACAAGGGCAATGTATGTGTTCACCTACTATCTCACTAAACTCTGGTTTGCACTTGGATATTTATGCTATCATGCACATTCAGTTTAGAGAAATTAAAGAAGATTTTCATGCTGCTGTGCTGATGTGTTCTATCAAAAGATTGAATGGTTCTTTTTACTTATTTTTAATTCTGCAAATGCACTTGTTTAATCTTGTTGATTGACACTGCTAAATATTTTCTTACTTTGTGGTTGTTCAGAGTACTTTATGCCAGACATTTAGTTGGTGAATAGAAAGAGGAGTTGTCCTACACAAGTTTCTAGATAATCTGCTAGCTTCATGTTATACAGCAACCTTTGTAATGCTGCTAAAATATTGTCATAGTACATTAAGTCCATTATCCTACATGCATTTTCATTTTTTTAATGAGTGATCTCTTAATTCATGAAATTATAAGTGATTGTCACCAAATTCCCGTTGTCCATACTGATGCACACAATTTCCAAGTTTACTTTATGTGGCCTTAACTGGCAGTTACACAGTATAAGGTTGGGCCACCCAATTCTTTGTGTGCAGCCTCACATATTGGTTTTTAGACACTGCACAAAAGCAATAATTTTGTGTTTGAACAGTTGAACCTAGAGAAACTAAATTGGAAGATGAAGCTTTCAACTATTCACATGTGATTGAATATAAGCTACATTTGCAGGGTACTGGTGGGAAAAGCATATACGGGCGCACCTTCAAAGATGAGAACTTCAAATGTATGCTCTTCATCTGAAATGGTCTTGATATGGTATGTGTTTTTTAGTCGCCTGCTAAAACTTATGGCATGCTGTTCTCATGTTTTAGTGGTTCACACTGGACCTGGAGTGGTCAGTATGGCTAACGCTGGACCAAACACCAACGGCAGCCAGTTTTTCATCTGCACTGTCAAGGTAAATCTTGTGCATACCAGAGAAATGACTTTTGTTTTTGCCGCTTCTGCTACTTTGTCGATTTACTTATGTACTAGTGCCAAAGATAACCCGGAACTGGTACGACTGGTGCCTTGGATGCAGACACCTTGGTTGGATGGGAGGCATGTCGTGTTTGGCCAGGTTCTTGAAGGCATGGACATCGTAAGGCTGATCGAGTCGTCGGAGACTGACAGAGGTGACCGTCCGAAGAAGAAAGTAGTCATCAGTGAGTGCGGGGAGCTTCCAGTGGTCTAAGCTTTACTTGTCTTACCTCGGATGGAAGTCGGCGTTTCCCCCACTTGGGTTGACTTGAGAATATCATGATACTGTGAACTTATCGTGCTATCTCCCACAAGTTATAGAGTTTATTTCGAGTTAAAGCTAAGGTCACAAATCTGAGGCATACTGTTGCTTTTTGGCTGGAATAAATGTGCTAGTTTTCCTTGCCCTGTTGTAGGGAAATGCTTTTGTTCACGAATGTTACCGTGTAGCCTTGTATGTTCTGATGCTTCAGTGTATGCTTGATGGTAAATCGATGTTCCGTTGTTGCACACGTTGCCGTTTCGTGCAAATGCTGCTGACCATCCAAAGCAATATTTTCTCCTGGGTCCTTGCAAAGTTGGCATTGTCAGGATAGGTCAATCTCCGATTCTGTTCATATACACCGAGAGGATGTCATTCTTGTGCCGTGTGTATGGTACTGGTTGTCTTCCCCAGACAATCTATTTTTACAAACTCATGAAACTACTCTACAATGTTATAGGTGCAAAGTGATGAAGTCATGTAAAGCTGCGCTCTTGGGAGTTATCTAATGAACTGGGACGATATTATAGACTAGTTTCGATCCAACAAGGCAGTAAGCACTACAGGAAGCTTACATGAATCGGTGAGTCATGTTGATCTGTCTTTATAGCCGGTTCTGCTTTGCCTCATATGTGTATGTGAGCAGGATATGTAGAGGACAATAATCTTGGGCGTGCAAAGTGAATCGACGCTACTTTGAAGCCAATAACAAGCTATGGATTTATCTCAACAACATCCACAACACTACAAAGTTAGCTTCACAAGCGTATGAAAACCCTGAACAAATCCTTGACATGTAAAGCGAATCCATGCAACATATGTGTGCTGTAAAGGAGCTTGGATGATGTGGATACCCAAATCCAAGTAACAAGACATGTCTGCATTTGCACGTAATGCAAATGCAATGCAACACTCCAAAATCATCAGTTGCAGAATCAAATAAAGCAAATGCTGGAGAACGCAAGCCATGGATGGATCGGATCGATCACAGGCAGCCGGCTATAAATTGCCCTCACATATGCAAAGCACTCATGATCTATCATCAGATCCATCGTCGTCCCTGTTTCATCGATCCATATACTCCATTAATACTTGGGCAGCAGGGAAAGCAGCATGAAGATGTTCGTGGTGCTCGCTGTCCTTGCTCTCGCAGCCGCCGCCTCCTCTGCGCAGCAGGTCAGCTGGGACTGGCTGCAGTCGGGCATGTACGGCGCCGGCGGGGTGTACCACTGCGCCGAGCTCCTGCGTCAGCCGCAGTGCAGCCCGGCGGCGGCGCCGTACTACCTCCGGCGGGAGCAGACGATGTGGCAGCCGAGCGCCGTCTGCCAGCCGCTCCGGCAGCGGTGCTGCCAGCAGCTGAGCCTGATGGACCCGATGTCCCGGTGCCAGGCCATGTGCGGCGTGGCGCAGTCCGTCGCGCAGCAGCTGCAAGGCGGTGCCGGCACCGGCGCCGGCGCCGGCGCCTTGTACGATCCGCCGCCGCCGCCGGCGCTGATGCGGCAGTGGCAGCAGCTCCTGCCGGCAGCCCAGGCGCCCATGGCGGTGGCGCAGGCCGCGCAGAGCCTGCCCGCCATGTGCGGCCTCTACCCGTTGCCCGGCTACTGCACCACCCCCTGCGCGCTTTCGGCTGCCGTTAATCCTCCCTACTACTATTGATGTGGAAATCGCGCTATTTAGTGTTTATGATTATGTAATAAGACATTAATCCTCCCTTTCGTTGTTGACTGTCTTTTTCCCCCCTTTTGAATTCCAAAAACAAATCAAAATGCGCTGCTCCTGCTTTACCAACAACCACACTTAGCCTAGCGTGCAATGGCCCACGGCGGATGTCCACCACCAACAAGAAGGTTCATTCCCGTTCCAGTCGTCGGGCGATGCATCTACCTGTAACGTCACAGTCATATATCGCAAGAAAAAGCTATATTGCTGGTTACCTCTCCATGATCACACAATTCTCTGTAAAGCGAGCCAGCCATAGACGCCGGGCCTGACGTCGTCTATCTGCCGCGAGAGAGAGAGGGAAGGGGTAAGCTGGTTGGAGAAGGCCAGAGCAGAATTATTGAAGAGGAGGAGGAAGAAGATGCAGGACTGGGCGCCGGTGTTCATCTCGTTGGTGCTCTTCATCCTGCTGTCGCCGGGGCTCATCTTCCAGATGCCCGCCAAGTCGCGCCTCTTCGCCCTGGGCAACTTCCAGACCAGCGTCGCCTCCATCATCGTCCACACCATCCTCTTCTTCGCCCTGGACGCCATCTTCCTCATCGCCATCGGCGTCCAGATCCAGCTCGGCAGCTAGTTACCCAGGCATGCAAGCTACGGTATCCATCTCTGATGATCATCCGTCATCGATCGATCCATCAGATGATCGATCGAGCTAGGTGCATCGTCGTCGTTCCTCCGATGATTCGTGCGGTGTATATGTATGTATGGGCATAGATATATGCTGGCCTTTAATCAAGGTCAATTCAAATTGCTGCTTTGTTTTCAAGGTCATCTGAGATTACTCATAAGGCCTTTGTGTGCGTACAGTATGGGTATATACGTTGGTGTCGCTTTTTTTGAAAGGGCAATTGGTGATGCTGCTTTAATTTAGTCGTTCCTGGCCATTTTTTAGGTTCAGTTACTTGCTATATGTAGACTTGTATACATGTATGATCGATGTGAATGCTGTTTCAGTTAATTTTTCCTGTCCAATCTGTCAGAGTTTAGTTACATGCATGATATGCATCGCGAACCACACATATAGCTTCTTCGTCATCAGATCATCTAATGGAAATGAACCCTTGTTTATTCATCTGCGGCTATCGACGGAAGGCACGTCGCCGCCATATATGATACGGATATTTGGGGTGGAGTGGATGTGAAGACGCAAGAAGAGAGAACAAACGAGAGAACATTATGAACACAGCACAAACGTACGTGTGGCCGTCCACCCAATTCAAATTCCAATTACATTTCCAGCCATGAGTTGAGAACTACTGGAAATGGATCGCTCGTAGCGGCAGCTAGCTAGCTTTATCAATATAATCGACGCTGACAGGAGCAGCCCCTCTCCATCGCAACTTTATTTGATCCATCTCTTATGAACAGACTTCATTACATGCATTTACTGAACTGATGATCAGTGACAACTCCACGCTGTCTGTGCTCAATTTAATGTACAGCATCATTATTAGCTGGTTGACGCGAGCTAGCTAGCTCTTGTTGACCATTGAGATTTTAGAATCGATCACTGCATGCACTCCGACGATTATTTGATTTGGTTGGTTTGTTTGATTGGAATTGGACCCGTCTTACACGCTGAGAAAATAAACAGTCGTTACTCGTAAGAAACTACTTTTCTTTTTTCGATAACGAGTCGTAAGGATGAACTACTGACAGACAGCAGGGGAAGGATAGAACTGAACCAATGAATAGTGTTTGCTCAGTCTTATCTGTCTATATATCCGCTGCTGCTGCCTTTTGAGTGGCAGCAGCATAGCATGCATATTCAGGCACCAATCAATAAAATAAAACGAGTCCAAATTCAGAGAAGACCCACCCACATATTCCTGGAATCATATTATTGCATCGCCTTTTGTCTTCCATCAGCACACTATAGCTTTATCTAACTATTTTTGCCTTGACAGAAAGCGAAACGACATCAAACGCGCTCGATCGATAGATTTGGGGATTAATTATCGGTCGGGTGACCTAATATGGTGATCAGCAAAATCTTGGCCAGCTTAATTAATTAGCACGTTGGCGACCAATGGCGGTATCCAAGTGGGATTATATTATATATACTTATACATTGCAAAAGGGCTTCATGCATCTTCTGTTACTGTTGATGTATCCAAGCACCTCTTAAAGATAGAGTAGTACTGAAATTATAGTATATGGTGGTGAAATTGGAATGGAGAGAAGAGGCGCGAGGGACATGCCATTGTCATGTGGGAACGGCCACGGATAGCGAAACGCCACCGGCCACAGCCAGAGCTAGCGTCGTCGAGAGAGCGAGCACCAGGCGAAATCAAGCCACATGATCAGCTCAACCTCACCTTCCCCTGCACCCCACAACTCAAGAAGCATAGGCATAGCTCTAAGCCTCCTAACTAATAGTCTGCTGACAGCCAGCCTGAAGGCAAGCGCAGCTACTACAAGAGCCCTCATTCCATCACCTGCTAGCTAGCTGCTTCGTTCTGCAACAACGCTAGCTGCTAATACTAGCTAGTAGTGATCGATATATCCTTCGTCCATCGGGTTGGATCGTCCAACAAGTTGAAGCAAGAAAGACAAGTGAAAGCAGAGAGGCATCGTCAGCAAAAAAGAAGAAGAAGAAGCAAGCAAGCAAGCAAGCAAAGGAAGAAGAAGGAGGCGTCAGGATGTCTGACTGGGGCCCGGTGGTGATCGCGGTGGTGCTGTTCGTGCTCCTCTCGCCGGGGCTGCTGTTCCAGCTCCCCGGCCGCTGCCACTTCGTCGACTTCGGCAACCTGCAGACCAGCGCCGTGTCCATCCTCGTCCACTCCATCATCTACTTCGCGCTCATCGCCATCTTCGTCATCGTCATCGGAGTGCACATCACCACCGCCGACTAGCTGCTGCTAACCTGCCATAGCTAGCTACTTGCTGATTGACACCTCCATTCCTGCAGATACTTACTGCAGGTCACTGCTATATGTAGCTACGCAATCTTATGATTCTGTTTCTGTTATCTTCTTTTTTTCTTCTTCATTTCTTTCTTTGCATTTGCATTCATGACTCTCGCTGTCCTTAAGTATATACTCCACCCGCTGGTCTATATGTTGATTGATTTACATGTAAAATACCAGAATGTCGTGTGTGCTCCACAAAGCTTGTGCAAGGCCCCAATAAGTTTGTGAGGTGGGCATGTAAAGGTCTTGTGTTTTTCTTTTTATTTTTGCTGCACCCCTTGCAAATAAAAGGAGCGACTGTTTCTTTCTTCAGCTACCTAACTACTTGCCTTCTGCAAGTCCAAGCTTCTATAATTTCTCTTGTAACAAGGAGGATTTATAGGAGCATATAGTGAGCAACACGTTGTGTGTATGTGATCCATCCTTGGAGTGTCTTGCTCCTTCCGTGAGTTTGTGTATATTGAGATCGAACATTTCAGAATTTGTATCTATATTTTATCTCCAAAGTTACTTCCATTGTAGATATACTCTATATAGTACAAGTTAGCTAGTAGAAGTTGCGTTTTTGAGATAGAGTGAATGCCCAAAACGTCACTCTTTTACGAAGGCTATACCGTACCCAAATGTTATATGACACGAGAGTTATGAGGCCACTTGATCCATCCGTCTTATTAGTTAGGTCATGCATGCTCTCGCGCATTTGTCATAATCAACTTAATTCAATGTCCACCCAACCACAACCATCTTAGGCAGCTACTTAATTTCTCATGAATCATCTGTTTCTCCTAAAGCACTATCTCATTTAATTTACAAATATTTAATAACTTTGACTTCACTGTCAAAGTTTGACATTTAGTTGCTTTATAGATATACTCATATACACCGGTCCGTACCTGAGAAAACAGTCGTGTGTGTATGTTGTCCTTAGGTACTTTTGATGGCAAATTTATTGACACTTTTACTATTTGTGTTCTCTTTTAAATCTGGCTCATAGATACATGCTGTGTAGACGTGGCAGAGACGTAGATGATCGTCCACTACTTTTCTCCTATGACGAATCCTCAAGATGACGAGATTCTTCTTCACCACTAAACAAATATCTAGGTGATGATATGACCGAAAGCTAAATGGTAGCTTGTGTGAAGATAAGAGCAAGCCAAGACATATGGCTTTTGGAGCAGGAGCACCATCTCTTTATCTCTACCTTTCGTTTTGAGAGACGACATACGACGGGAAATGTTTGTCTCTTTCTTCATGTGCAGTACATTTCACTTTATCAATGATGATGACAAAAGGTATAAGCACGCATGATTTGTTTGCGAAATGCAATTCTTTCCTTGTCTTTCCTCTAAAGAATTCTGGAAAAAAAAATCGCCATCAGCAAGCAACAAACACAGGAGCGAATTGCTATTGCGTTTTTAGATTAAATTACACACATTGAGAGAAGAGGGGACGCCGGCATATGGCACTAGCTGCTTACAATGCATTAGTGTTCCTACTAAAGATAGCATAACAGCTCTGCACCGTCTGTTTTTTATGTGCTCGTCACCTCTATATATGATATATATAATAAAACCTTGGCAACATTGCTATATGTATACATACATATCATCGTAAACACATCACTTCTCCCGGTGATCGAGGCAGCATCTGTTTTTTTTTTCCATTCGTACCCTGTTGTCGTGCTCAAAATTACTAGTCCTGGACTACACGCTGACTTGCTCTGTAAACCAGTTGGGAAGACCAATAACTGGAAGAGAAATGCCACGAGAAAGCTACAAAGATGTATAAAAGAAACGTTGTCAATGGAGAGGGTTTACGCTTGCCAGTGCGCTAAACTTACAGTGAACTTTGACGTTCCATTAACAATATATGTTTAAAAATAATAAATCGCAAATATTTTGACCAGGAATAGGCAAACAATAAAACCGGAGCACCAAGAAGTAATTGACGTCATTGCAGTGGATGGAGAAAGGGAGGTTGAACAATAGGTGTTTGCAGTCCCAAAAATGCTGATATCATGTTCACAAGTAATCATTAGAATGCAAGAAAGAGAAAACAAGTATAGGAACCGAATATAATAACTATTATATCGACTAATAATCATTTTCAGCGCAAAATCAGAGTTAGAAGGCACAGCACCAAAATCACCAGAGTATACAAGACAGTTTTACTTCAGAACTGAAGCAAATTTGGCAATTATAACTGAAGCTAGCAACCCCCTTTGCTAAGGTTGGAAGTTGGAACAATCACGATACCGTAAATTTAAAGGCTGACATCCCTTAGGCTGAATTAGGCATGGAACCAATATGACACATCTTAAAGAGCATTTTCAGGAATTTTAGTAATTGCACTGAGCTTGATTGACCACAAGTATAGAAAGACAATGGCATCAGCCCATAACAATCTAAAATACAGGACCAATGAAAACAGTAGCATGCTGCAGTGTGTGTTGCATATAGCATGGGTTGCTAGAGCTTGTTGAGCAGGAGGATCCAATGAAAGCATCTGTTGATAAAAGGCACATAAATTATTATGTTGCTGGACTGTCATGAAAGGCTTCTGATGCCCTACAAGAAAACCAAAGGTAAATATTAGGAATTGAGTAGCATGGCAAAACAACATTATTACTCATGGTCCTTATCAGATTATAAGTTTGCCAAACTCCCCTCAAATTTTAGGAGTTGAATTACATAACCAGACCGCAAAATAATTCATGCTCCCCTACATACATAATTAGTTCCAAACAGGTCCCCTCTAGGCAATCCCCATAGGAGTCTCAATAAAGATGAGTATTGCGTTCCCATTTACGATTGAATAGACATCTGTTTTATTTCCTGAAGATCTCCACAAGTGAGGCACTTCTATGAGACTATGAATGCCCACAATAGCTTATGAAAGACTCGGCTCTTCTTTGCATGTTTGCAACTGTCTTATTTAGTACTTTTTCTGATTTCCTGATTTTATTAGTGCGAAACAAATCGTTGTTACACAAGTATTCACCCTTGCTTGCCTTGTAAGCGGTGCTACAGGGGGAATAAGAATTGCTCAAGAATAAACTGTAGCTGTGGTATGGCTCGTTCGGTTCGGTGGGGAGGGGAGATTAAACAAGCCCCAAGTTTAACCATCATGTGGGGCGTGAAAAGACCATTTTATTCCTTATCGTATTTTTGGAAGAAAAATGAAAGGCTATTTGGTGAGACTCGTGTCGCATGAGAAGAATAACATCACAGTGACACCACCTCAATTTAATTTCTTTATGAACTGAGGGTAAATCATACAATGTGAGTTAATGGAACAGGTTAAGATACAATAAAGAATTTCTCTTTTATATGTACTGAAAATTCAAAGGATGATTCATCCACTAACACCTTGGCTGTTATAAAAACAAGAAGTGATATATCTATTCACTCAAATCTCTCAGAGCAAACATGTAGAAAATCTTGCCAATCACATGCACAACCACGAGAAGAATATTTGGCACTAGATTATCTGGTCTAGCTAGCCTGGGCACATTGAGGTCATGTGGTATAACATCAAGGTTAATTGCCCTTCTCCTTTTTCTACCATTAGAAGTCACAGACTTGATATGCAATAATTTCATGCAACATAACTCGTCAACCAAGGAGTGCATGAAAAAAAGTAGCACAGAAATATTTTATGCTTGCTTTTCATGCACTGCCCCTGATTCAGAAGGGCTAAACCCACAATTTGTCATAAACGGATATGCCATTATAGAATTGTGCCTTCCATAATCCATATGGTCACTTTACATGATGGTGTAACACAACAATTACAGCAACCTATCATGGGAAAAACAGTACAACAATTGGTTTAACGTCTGACATAAGCACTCTTGATACAGAAATGGAGTGGCAAATTAATAGCCACTGCAAACTCTTCAATTGTTCTTCATGCTAAGACATTTAAATTTCATTGGAACAGAACGCAGATAAACTTGATGTACTGACAACTCTATCTTGAGACATTGGATCAAACACTTCAAGGGCATGCAACACAACAGAAAAACAGAGCACTCTGGGAACAATCTGGGCTCCAGAAGCTTACCAGAGGCTACTGCGCAGTGGCAGCGGCACCCTCAGCCGCGGCTGCTGCCGGCTTCGGAGTCGGAGCCGGCGGGTGGTGGGAGATGACAAGCGGCGGCCTGGGCGCGCGCCGCTCCTCCTCCGCCTGCCTCCGCGCGTTGTACATCTCCTCCGTCTCGACGACGACGAGGCGCTTGACCTGCGTGAGCATCCCGAGGAGCGACGGCGTGGTGCGGTGCTCGACGGTGCGGTGGCAGCGGCGGAGGCGCATGGCCTCAAGCGTGCGGCGGTGGAGGCGCCGCGTCCCGGGGAGCCCCCGCACCAGCGTGATGTACAGCCGCGGGCTCCACGCCACCGGCACCCGCGACTTGAACGCGTTGAACGCGCTCCCGCTCATCTCCGCGGCTCCCTTCCGGCGATCCCCCTTTCGCTCGCTGCGTGGAGGCTGCGGCGGCCGGAAGCCTAAACCCTAGGCGGCGACGATTGCCGGAGGCTTTGGGGGGGAATGAGATGGTTGGGCCGGTGTTGGCTCCCAGGTCCAGGTTGAAGTCAATTTTTAAGATGGGCTGAGATAGTGGTGTTGGGCTTGGGTAGTAGTAGGACATTTGCTCCTCTAAAAAAGAAAAGAAATAAAGCTGGTAGTATTTGCTTGTCGAGACACTCGGACAGGAACGCTCTGTACAGTGCCTAGTACTAGGCGCTAGCATAGCAGTTCTGCTCCATCTGTTTTTTAGGTGCTCATCACCTCTATTATATATAATATATATAATAAAACCTTGCCAGCATTGCTATAGTAATAGTGTAATACACATATGTCATCGCAACCACGTCACTTGTTCCCGTGATCGAGCAAGGAAGCAACAGACACTGGTCGATCGACGATGGCCAACGCTGCTGCTAGCGCTCCTGGCGGCCGCAATGGAGCGCTCGCTGGCTGCCGCGGCAGAGGAGGCGTCTGCGCCGGAAGCTGATGCGCCGCCGCACGGCAGCAGACGACGACGGGGCGCCGGCGCCGGCAAGCGAAGACGATGACGAGAGCCCGTCGATAGGCGCCAAGGCCAAGGGCGGGGCTGCACCACATGATGGAGGGGCTGTCGGCAGTCAAGGCCAAGCTGGAGTGCAAGGAACTGAGCAGCTGCCCCGCCGGCGAGCTGAGCTGGTGGTCGATCGATGAGATGCATCAACAAACACCACCAACAACCAGCAATCTTATTATCCTTTCTATTTAGCTACTCCCAGGCTCTCATCTGTCCTGGAGTAGCAATCTAACACCCTTCTTCATCTGTCCTTAATTCGTTGGTGACAGAATGTATTTGTTTTGTTCCTGATGCTGTTGAGTTGCATCCCAGCATTACTTGGGGATACAGCAACCCAACAGTAGGGTGAATACTAGCAGCAAAGAACAACGCTGTGCTGTGCATATTCTCCTGTTTGAGGGCCAATTCATTTAGACCATGGAATGTATAACTGCAGCTACCAGTTAGATCATGCATGCCACAGAACAGTAAGGGCAAACAATCATATGCATGGTCGAGTTTGTAAATACAGCAGAAAAATGAAAGAGAGCAGTTGAAAAAAAAATGATATATACCATGCACTCTTATCCTACACATGATCTACATTGATTTCTGGAAACTAATTAAATTTAATTATAAACCTCCCCTCCTCACATAGTCGTGGGAGTGAAACTCAAGGACATAAGAGCAAGCAAAGTCATCAGCGTCAAGAAGGTGAGTTGCACCTAGCTAGTTGTATCATTCCATCAGTAAGCCACAGTTGTAAAAGCATATATCAGATTCTTTTGCCAGAAGTAAAATCAAACTAAATGTGCAACTCTTCAGAGATTATTATTAGTTTTTACATGAGTTGCTTTTAGTTACCACTTACCACCTTGGTGCAGACCCAACAACAAACTAAATGGGCAAAAGAAAAAAAATAGGAAAATGGAAGGTAAGAAAGATAATTGGACAGACGGAATGCAATGGGGAGGTAGGGTAGCAGCACATAATAGAATGCCGCCACAACTCATAAAGATAGTAAGCAGATGTTTTTTGGCTGTTTGGCGCCAATCAAACTCTAGTCATCCAGCAGATTTTTAGAGAAGACAGACCATCCCTATAACAAGAGAAGACAACATACCCCCATACTTTGCAATCACTGACAAAATTATCTGAAACAAGCAGCAACAAGAAGCTATCCAGATCAAAGTAACCATATAGATACACTTCACTTGCGATGGAATTTTGGAGGAGCATCTGTGCCTTACCGTTGGCGCTGGCACTACTATCAGCAGCGCTGGGTAGGATTTCTTTCATGGGTTCAGGGTGCAATTTTGACCAAAAAGGTTGTAAGTAACCAGCAAGGAGATCTACTTGGGGTATAATGCTACATCCCAACAGCTGAGTGAATATGATAAGGCAGTGATACTTGGGGTATGATGCTGCTAAAATGTGTCACTTAACATTGAAAAGAGCTAAACAGAGGCACAGGCCAAAGCGTATGTCTAGGACAATAAATCAATCATGTTACCATATACAATGCAACAATAAGTACTTCAGCCAATGCATACCGATCTTACTCATAAAATCTCATTCAGACAAAAAAAACTTCGCACCACCAATTGATATTCCGATTGTGACAAACATATGTAATACGGAAGCTCTAAACTTAGGCTATGCAGCCTCACCTAGCCCAGTGCAGTGCAATTAGAAATCTACAAAGATGTTTTTTGGTTCCCATGAAAAATCCAGGTTATTGGATCACCTCAAAATCGTAAAAAACAAGGCAGAACAGTGTATCAGGTCACCCCAACTCACGAAACTTCATGGGCTACTTACTAATCGGCTTTGGTGGGGGCATTCTTCACGGCCATGCGAGCGCATGCCTCAAATCTCCTGACAGCTTCAGCACACTTGAGCGGGTCCTTCGCATTGCTCTTGTAACACTCGAGGCAGCCTGCTCTCTCCTCAGTGCAGGGCATGGGGTTCTGGTACGGCAGCTTGAACTCCTTGTCGTGCAGCTCCTTTGCTCTCTTGCTGAGCTCTTGGCGTGCCCCAGCCTCCTGCTTGTCCAGCTTCTCCAGAACTGCCTCACTTTCTTTAAGAATGGAACGGATGGCTTCCACCTCTGGCATTGTGGCTGGGGGCGGTGGGGGAGCAGGGGTCACTGGCAGAAACATAGGGGGAGGCTGCAGAGGCCACCCAGGAGCAGGAGCAGGGCTGCTAGTCTTGGGTTCGCTTGGGAATTCCTTTGGTGCGCTGTCCTGGGGTTCTTCATGCCGTTCCACAGTGGCCTTCTTCTTGGGCTTGGGCTTCCTGGCTTTGCGTTTGACCTTCTCATCATCGCGAGCAAGCTGATCAATGAGCTTGGTGCTGATCTGGATTGTGTAGTCACCCATCGTGGAGAGATGTCCTGCACCAATAGCATATTGTTGGCATTGCCTTGCAAGTTTGTTGACAATCGCGAGCAAGATGCAAGTAAAAGGATCATTTAAAAGGAATTCTTCACTAAATACTCCGTTAGCAAGAACATAGAAGCACAGTAAACGCACAATGGTATGGTTTGCAGTCACCATGAATCCGTGGTCTATCAGCGTTTTCCTTTTGTTTCAGAGCGAAAGATGTGGCAAGTAAAGCGACGAGGATAAGAGGAACAAATGCGCTTGCTAGCTTGAGGAAGCAAAATGCTAGCCAATGGTGAATTTTTTAAGGAGAAGTAAGAAATTGAGCACCGAACAACCCTCGTGCAGGCGCACCAAAGCAAACCCCACCAAACTCATGACAAACAAAACTGGATAGATGGATGAAGAATCGGAGCAAGGAAGATCCGGGATAGGTTAGGTGTTCGTCCCCACTAATCACCATCAATCCATCCACCCAGTTGCGAATCCAGGCGCTAGCCAACAGCAGTCGAAGAGAATAGAGAGGATTTTCATGCCCTAATCCAATCCTCGGAGGGGGAGGGGGAAGATAATCGATTCGATTACTACAGGGCCAGCTTGGGGTGCTTACCGGCGAGACGGGCGGAGGAGAGACAGAGAGCGAGAGGCGGCGCGGCGTGCTCCCGACCGGCCGGGTATCGGAGGCGACGGAATATGGACGGATCCAGGCGTGCCGTGCTGCCGGCGCAAGCAAGGAAGAAGTGGCCAGCCACCAGATGGGCTTGGTTTTGGGCCTTTTCTTTCTGTTTTTTCACTAACCTGACCTGTGGTGGGTTTTGGGCCTTTCAATATCGCTCGGGCAAAAGAATAGGGTTCACAGCAATGCAAATGCTAAGCTTTATTGATATAGCTTCCTGAATCGTCCGTGACATGCTGCTATATTTTCAACGGTGACTTCGGTTGCTATATGTTCAACGGTGACTTCTGTTGGCAGAAAACCAAAGGTTCGTCTTCGCAAGGGGGGAAAATAACAAAGGTTCACATCAGCGAAATGCCGAGATGTCTATGTCTTTTTCCATCCATCATCTCAATCTAACGAGCAGAGCATCCCCAGATCCGTGCCAAGCTAAACATGGCAAAAACCACCACATATAACTCACAAAACTTGGCAAACTTTCAAATTTTCTGCCGGTTCGAACTTTAGTTCCTCATCATCTCATGAAATCCCAATCCAACTAAACATTCCTGCCCATCCAACTAGACTGGTTCCTCATCATATCTCTAATCGAAGGCAAACAGTACAGCTTCAACCAATTCACCAGATATTCGGTCTCATTGTGCTGGATTCGGCGTGTCCACCCCGTGGAACTTCCTCCCGGCTTCGATGGCCTCCCTGTTTGTTGTTTGTTTCATTGACATTAGAAACATCAATGACTGCAAGAACAAACCATAGCATAGCATGGCCATGACCAAGGCCATGTCCATACTGGCCATGCTAACGAAACAAAACCGGGTCTGCTTATATACCTGAACGCGCTGACCAGCTCTTTGTTCTCTGGCTCAAGTTGCACGCCCTCATAGAAGGCATTTGCGGCTTCCTCAAACCTCTGCCAGGGCACCACACACAACGAATAAATTAGTCAGTCTAAAGACAAACAGGCTGTGGGTGAATTCCCAATCATATCTCTCAATCTCACATACCTGTAACAGGCGATGGGCCGCACCTTCCCTGTAGCAAGCTTTCGCCCAATCTGGCCTCAATGCTCGGCATGCTTTTGCATCCTCCAGAGCACGCTCAGCTTGCCCTGCCCGCAACCAGCAGAGGCTTCTGTTTGAGAGCACTGTCGCATCATTTGGGTCCAGCTCTGTAGCCTGAAATGCAATTCCGTGCCAATGTTAAGAGGACGAAGAATAACAGTAGAATCTCAGGTACAGGTACAGTTAGAAGCCCAGTTCCAGAGTTTGATTTTGCTGTGCTCTTTCTATGTGGAAAAATCATTCGATTTTAGTCACCTGCGTGTAAGCATCCACAGCAACAAGGTAGTCCTTTCTTCTGAAGGCATCATCACCTCTCGATTTAGCTTCCAAGGATCTCTTTTTTGCTTCTGATGACACCTGCACAGCACATTAACTACTGTAAGATTTCAAATTTTAGCACTCAACTGCCAGATCAAGTCTACCTTCATTTAAGAATTAAGATGGTAAAAGCCCTGGTTATCTTTCCTAATACGTGACGGTCATTTAAGACAAATGAAAGCCTTGATTGACACCAAAAGTATGTATGAGCATGAGTGCATGACATACCTCGACAGGCTGCGGTCTGCCTGATCTCTTAGATGTTGCTTCCTTCAATTGAGACTGCAACATTTGTTCAACAATTAGCATATGCGCGGAACTTGCAAGGTTTGTAAGAGGTTTCTGGAACCTATGAGGATGCAAAATAGCTAAAATGGTGATTCAAGTGGCACCTTTTCCTCTGACTCTTTAGCCATGTATTCGATAATTCCATCTACATTCCAGTTTGAAACACCAGGAATTGGGGATGTTAATGGTAAAAGAAGTTCCACGACTTCACGATTGTTACTCCAAGCAGCGACCTGTATTGGCTTTAGTCCATCCTGAAGAAGGAAATCACATGGCAATCAAATGTCAGCTTCACTTGTCTGTACGACAGAACAAATAATGAACCACGTACTATTTAACAACACGTAAGTATGATTTAAGCTGCATTGACACCCAACAAAGAATTATCTTTCAGCGCACCAGGTAATGGAAGTGCTTACAGAAGCCACAGAAAGGCAGTTGCTCAAACCAAAGCTACCACTAATACACTCTGTAGTTTGTAATAAGACAGTATATACAGTATATAAATAATATAACAGCTGCACCGTCAAGTTATCTGGTGTTTGATGGCATGGTCGGATACAATACAAAGACCAAAAGATTGGCTGCATCTTATGGCTCTTTAAAACAGGCCAACACATAGCATGAACCTGGATATTGAAATTTCAATATAATACTAGTTTTATTAAGATGGAGTACAACTTACATCATCGCAGGTATTTGGGTCACCTCCAGCTTTAAGTAAGCAGTTGATTACTTCTATATTTCTACTATCTGCAGCAATATGCAATGGGGTTGCTCCACCAGCCTTGATATTTGGGTTTGCACCTGCCTACATTGCATATTATCGGTTAGTTTCGGAGGTAGAAAGCATAGTTGATACAAGGGCATTGTTACTAACAGTAACTAAGTACATAGAGCAATATTAATATGTCTAGTGTGCATCAGTCAACGAATTGAAACAGCTTAGTCAACAAAGTGAAGACTAGAAACATTTCGCATCTTTTTGTTGAAACTCTCTTATGCTGGCAAACAAGCATTATAGTTTAAATTACATAATACAACGAAAGATTGAAAAATAGGAGCACAAGAAATGTGCTTAATTCTATTTATGTGTGTGCTCCTACGAATCCCAATGACATAGCCCAGAACACGAAGCAAGGATACACACTAGGGGAAGAAAGAACAAGTGTTTCAGTCAATCAGTCATCAAATTAGACTGTGCACCTCGATAAGAACCTCCAAGCATGGAAGGGAACCTGCAGCAACAGCAGATAATAGTGCTGTGACACCATCAGCGTTTTCGGTATTTGGCTGCATAGAAAGGCAAAGCATTAGCACAATAATTAACAACAGGAAGCCTAACTAACTTTAAGTCATAGATAGCAAATCAGAAAATATTTCTTGGCCTTCCAGATTGGCACATCTGGATCCAGTAAAAACATATGCATCTTTCACATAGTGCCTGGAATCACGTTCAGATGAAAGATATCCCAACTGGCAGGTATGGGTATGGTGAAGTAAAAGTTTTGAAAGAATTTTTCGCCTCATTTACTGTCTTGGCAACAAATAAATTAATAGATCATCTTCAGCTTTTGTATTATAGTCCCATGAGATCTGTTGGCCTCACACACCAGCTTTTGTTTTTCTGTTCTTGTAGACCCTGAGCTCTATTTCATATTTATACATTTATTAGGATCTCCTCTATAGCTCTAAAGGGAAAAAAAGGTGAAACTATTGCTAAAGGTTTTTGTGTTAATCAGTTCAAGTGAAGGCAATAGGATTGCAGTAAAAAAATGATTGTGGAGATATATAGTAAGGCAAAATAGTAGCATCTGAACCTTATGCTTGTTGCTAAATTCGCTATGAAGTCAAGATGGTGACAAAGAAGAATGAAAAATCAGTACCTTAGCATTATGTTGAAGCAGAAGTTTGACTGCATCTAGTTGTCCATGACCAGCGGCCCATACAAGGGGAGTACCGGCATCGCTTTCTGATTCAATATCAACTCCCTTGGAGAGAAGAAGCTTTATGAGCTCCGTGTTTCCTGCTCAATGGAAATATACATGATTTGATGATTGATTGGTATTGCAAAACAGAAAAAAAAAATATGCTGCACCAGGAGGGCGCATACTACCTATTCCTGCAGCATGATGTAGCGCTGTGGCTCCTAGGCTCGAGGCCACCGAAGGATCGGCTCCATGGTCAAGGAGATACTTGGCAGTGTGCAGATGGCCCTGACGTGCAGCATGGATGAGTGGAGTTTCGCCTAGCCAGGAGGGAGCGGGTACAGATGAGATGGCATACATACAGAATTACAGATACAGTGTGGTGTTTGCATTGGGGTACTGGGTACATAAAGATGGAAAGCAAAGGATGCATTACCATCATCATCCTTGGGGTCGACGGGGAGGCCGAGCTGGTCGATGAGGAATTGGCAGACGTCGGTGCGGCCCTCGCGCGCGGCGAAATGGAGCGCGGTGCGCTTGTTGGCGTCCCGCACGGCGGCGGCGACCGCGGCGGCGCCTGTGCCCTCCTCGTCGAGCGCCGCGACGAGGTCTGCAAGTAGTTAGGCTCCCTCTGGTGAGAAGATGACAGTGGAAGCGAGACGGTAGTAACGGCTGATGATTGATGGAACCATAGGCACGTACTCTTGAGGGAATCGAGGTCGCCGGCGCGCGCAGCCTCTAGGAAAGCTTGCACCTTGCTCCGAGCTGGCGAGGCAGTGGAATCGATATAATTCAATCAAACGCAAGCAAACTGAGAGCAAGGGAAAAGAAGCAGAAATAGAGGGAGAAGAAAGGAGCGAGGTTGGATCCAGTGGAACCTTCGAGGGCGGCGGTGGCGTCGGCCATGACGAGAGCAACCTGGGGACGGCGGCGAGGGGCGGCGGCGGCGGCGGCGGCGAGGGAGGGAGACAGGAGACAGACAGACAGTAGACCCACCACGGGGAAGGAGAGGACGAGAAGTTGAACCGAAAAGTCCAGGGGTCTCTGGAAATCCACAAGGCCCATTTGAGCCCATCCCTAGCAGTTAAATTAGGCCCATTAAATCATTATTACTAGCTGAATTCTTCACGCGGATTGCCGCGGGAATTTGAGAAATAATAATTTTAGATAAGTTTAGAATGGAAGTAAGTATTACAGCGGCAACAATGCAGAGACGCTAGAACATAGGCTTGTGATGTTGAAACGCCATAATTTCTAATATAAATATTGGGAACCGTGCACATATATGATATTTTGAGTGTGTTTCACTTACAGTTGTGGCACGGAGGAGTAAAAATACATGTGCAGAAAGTGATACGAGAAGATACCACACTGTTCGGTAGTGCTGGCTACACCTTAGGTGTAGCTGCAGTTGCAACAGCCTTTGCAACAACTACAACCAGCCATGAGCAAGCAGCTGTAGTGCAGCCACCATTTGTTGCAGCTAGCCTGACGGTGGTAAAAGTTTTTTTCTAAGAGGGTACAACAAGGACGCACACAACCAACGCACTCCACACTCACACCACACGCGCGCACACGCATGCGCATCCATACACATGCTTATGGAAGATATTGGGAGGTCTAGACCTCCAGTGCTCGAGGACGTGCAGCATCACTTATGCGCACGTGTGTGTCCTAGCAAACCTAAGACTAAAAACCTCGGTGAAGCACCTAAGTTCGATCCTAGGGATCGAACCCGGGTTGGCTGGGCGAACATCCTCACCAGCAGCCACTCGAGCTACGCTCGGTCTTCTGATGGTGGTGGTAAAAGCTACTGCCGCTACTTGTTGTTGAGCTGCAGTCAAACGGCTGGGTTGTACAGCTACAGCCCACAGCATGAATAGTGGCAATAATTAGAAGCGAACACTTTTAATATTGGACATTAGATATGTTTCCCTCCCTCTTGTTTCACCTACTTCTCGTGCACTGTTACTATAGCTAAGATAAAAATTGTAAGGAGTGCCGTATTTTCTTAAGATATAGTGCGGTAGATTAGCCAACTAGTTCAATATTATCTCATCTATCCTATTTTGAGATTCGAATTATTTTACCTTAACAAGTTCTTAGTCGACTATGGTACAGGTTTTTTTCTTGTTTGCAGCACACACATGGCTTTGGATGATCCGTTCTAAAAATTTAGTGACATGACGTATTCTTTTTCAAAGATCGGTAACCAATTTGCAGGTATCGTAGGAGTCCCTGGATGGATGTGAAGTTACACCGGAATCATTGCGAATGCGAAGTTACATCGGTAACCAACTGTCCAACATGATGATGACTACCAAAGGCGTAACCCGTAAAGTACGTATTCCTCGCACAGAGGCAGAACCATAGCTCTACGCCGTCGACGAGGGGAGGAAGGAATCATCTGCGCTAGGAGCCGAGAGAGATCTCCGTCCAGAATCTTCCAGCCCCTCTCGTCTCCTCTGCTTTTGCCTTTCCATTTGGTTCTCTCTCATCTAGTCGTTTCCTCCCCGTCGCCGACCAGTCCAGAGTCCACCGCCTCCGCCGCCGCCTCCTCCTCAACCTCGCGCAACCAACCTCGAACCCTAGCCCTTACTGCTCGGAGTCCCGGTTCCCTGCGGGGGAGCACCCGCCGGAGCGAAAAGCAGCGGTTGCCTGAAGGAGGAACAACCCCCCTCGCCGCTGGAGTAGGGACCAGGAGAGGGAGGGCTGCCCTCCGCGCGGGGATGGACGACGGAGACAGTGTCGTCCGGAGCGTCGACAGGGCCGGCGCCGCCCCGGGCGACGACGGCGGCGCCACGCCGCTCCCCGAGACGGTCAGGATCTCTCTCATCTCTTTCGTTCGCTCCCGACTGTCGCGAATCGGGCGGCGCTTTGGAGTGTGGGACCAACGATTAGACGCTGGCGGTGGTCGGTTGCCGGCGGATTGGGCATTGAGCGCGTGAACTCGAGCTGTGTGGCATGCTGGCATGGATAGGCCGCGTTTGGGTTGTTGATGGAGTTGCCCAGTTTAGTTGCCATGTTAAGGGCACCAGTACAGATTAATTCGGGTTCTTCTTATGTTTCGGCCGGCATTGGCGCAGGCGTTACTGCTCTAGTGTGGATGTTAAATGAGCATGCCATTTTTGGAAATATGATGCCATGCCAGGGATGACATGCGTGGAGTAGGTGTTGTTTTTTTTTTTAGTCTTTCCATATCTGGTGAAGCGGGCGAGCAAAAGGAAATTCCGCTTTTGTTTTCTCTAAGTAGTAGCCATGCAAAGTATAATGTTGGTGATCTATGGAGGTAGCCAATTGATGCAAGGAAGTATGTCATTGCTGATTGTAATATTGTAAGGGTGGTTTTTGGTATCCAGCGAGGCTCCATCAGAATATGATGCACCAACCATGCTGTTTGTAGGGCCGGGAAACTGCAGTTATGATGTTGTAATAAAAAAGATTATCTAGAGCCGTGGTTATGTTTAGGTTGGCATCCCTGCATGGTAGGTTTTTTCAAAGCTCCAGATAACCGTGTTTTCAATAAGAATAATAGCACATCTTATAGTGTTTTCAGAAAGAGGAAGGAACACATGAACTCCTGCATGCTGAAAAAAAATGTGTTTTCCATCTCATTCATTGTCTGTAGCATCCTGGAAAGGATAAATTTCATCTAATGAAAATGTAAAACATGTGTTAGCTTGTAATATGATAGAGCCTAGAGAAATAGATGCTTAACAACTTTGAAGTTGCTCTATCCACATCCGTCTCTGTTCTCTTGATGGAAATTATGGAAGTTATTAAATAGGATGATCGCCATGTAAGGTTGTTAGCACAGTACTTCTGTTATAACTTCAGGAAATTATGACTGATACAACATTATAGCAAGTATTTTTTTTATCAGTCTGAGTTCCTAGAACTTAAAATCTTTTATTTGTTTCTTCCAACTGGGGATGAGAGTTGATTAATCCAGCTGTTGAAGATTATTGCATGTTTATTATTACTACTGTTTTTTTTGCATTTGATTTCCCTTACTGGCTGCTCATGTGTGTGACATGCCCTGTTTGGTTGTTTGTCTCATTTGTTGTAACTGCATTTCTTGTGTGTTGATTAAGTCCTAATAAGAATAAAATACCTACGTGTGGAAAAAGGATAGATTTTATCATCACGAGAACCTTACACTCTCGACATGGCAGATCTTTGTTTTTTAATCTGCACGTAAAATGGCCTATACCTGTAGTAGATATTGACGGGTCTTTGTTCACTTCTCATGTGTAGTGGTGTATAAGTTTCATTTGAGCCCTTGCAATAATTATCAGCTTTCAAGATAGGATGTTGTATTGGACTACTGGTGGTATGAGTATGACTTATATAATTTTCTGGTGTGCTTGAACAGGTTCAAATTGGTAATTCACCTACCTACAGACTTGACAGAAAACTTGGAAAGGGAGGATTTGGGCAAGTATATGTCGGTCGCCGTATTTCCTCTCCTAGTGTCAGTGAAAGGACACCTGGTGCAAATGCTTTGGAGGTCTGTACTCCTTTTCTGAAATTTTCTTTGTATTTGAAGATTGATACTATCATAGTTGCATTGGTATTCATGCTTTCCTTCATACCAGGTTGCAATAAAATTTGAACATCGAACCAGCAAAGGTTGCAACTACGGTGCTCCTTACGAGTGGCAAGTGTACAAGTAAGTGACAATTTTGTTGCACCATAGCCTACATTTTTCTCTTTGGCATGAAATTTACATGTTACCTTTGTATTTATATTAAACATCCATCCTGCAGCACTCTTAGTGGAATTCATGGCGTGCCAAGAGTACACTACAAAGGGAAGCAGGGAGAGTATTATATCATGGTAATAAGCGTGTAGTCTTTGCCTTCATATTTCATAGCATACTACCATTGTATATATATAGTGCATGCCCAAGCACACTTGCTAAACTAGAAATTTCCCCCCCATTTTTTAGCACATTTATGATGTATAACCCATTTTGTTTCAAAATTTTCCATTTGTTTATGCTTAATCCAATTAATCCTTTTCTAGCTCCTGCCTCAGTTTACTAAAATACGCACTATAACTAAAACTGGTACTGGCATTAATGACATTATTGGGTGTAGGTAAGGAATAATTACTAGTATATCGAATTGGCTTCTTGATCAGTTAAAAACTTGAACATCCAATTTTTCCTCCACGGAAGGTACTTACCTCGTGATTGATGAGATCACTTTGCTATGTCCAGGAGATAGGTATACAAAGGGCAAAATTAGTGACTTCTTTTTTCCCTTTTTGGGCACTTGTGGGCCTATGGACAGAAAAGCTGCCCTTTAGCACAATGGCTCAAAAACAGAATAACAGGTTAATGAAAACCAATTCATAACTTAGTTTTCACTACAGTTTTTAGGTTAAGATTGCTTAGAGAACTCATAATTATTTTTCTAATTATATCCACATTCTAATTAGCTGGTGACTGTACTTGACACCACCTAGCATACTGCGCACTATCTGACTCCATTCACCAAAATATGTATTGACTACTAGGTCCCCCACTGCTTGTATGTAGAGTATTGAGTATTGAATAAAATTGTTTGGGCACTTCATTACCAAGAAAAGCCTGTTCACTGCTACCTCTATGCAGATTATGGACATGTTGGGACCAAGCCTCTGGGATGTTTGGAATAATAACTCCCACTCGTAAGTACCTAATGCTGTTCCATTTGTTCTATTTAGTGTTTTCCACTCTTCTTAGCTTATTAATTGATTCAAATTTGTTTTGGTTGCAGTATGTCTGTTGAAATGGTTGCTTGCATTGCCATAGAAGCAATTTCCATATTGGAGAAGATGCATTCAAAAGGGTATCTAATATGCTCTTCTTACCAAAGTCAACTAATATATGTTGCATGCTGTGTATAAAATTATAGCTAAAATATCTTTTTTTTTATGGTAGGTATGTCCATGGAGATGTAAAACCTGAAAACTTTTTGCTCGGACCTCCAGGCACCCTAGAAGAGAAGAAACTTTTTCTTGTTGACCTTGGTTTAGGTGATTTCATTTGATATTCCAACTCAGAGAAAAAATTTAGTGTCATATTAGGCCATTGGGCCTTCAAATATATATGTTATTCCATTTGACTTAGCATTGATTTATTGATTTTCATCACAGCTACTAGATGGAAAGACACTAGCACAGGAGAGCATGTTGAATATGATCAGAGGCCCGACGTCTTTAGGTTTGCAAGAGCAATACTTTGTTAGGTTCTAACTCGTAATGGCTTTATTCTTTTTTTATTTCTAAGCTGACATTTTGTTTTCATACTTGAATTTTTTTAACTCAACAGGGGAACTGTGCGTTATGCTAGTGTGCATGCCCATTTGGGAAGAACTGGAAGCAGGCGGGATGACCTTGAATCCCTTGCATACACACTTGTTTTTCTTCTGCGTGGGCGCCTACCTTGGCAAGGATATCAGGTAAAGTTTGGAGTTTGAAATTTTCTTTTACTGATTTCCGTGCTGCATACCCCCCCCCCCCCCCTTCTTACTAGAGTTTTCTACAAATTGATTTTAGGGGGAGAATAAAGGTTTCCTTGTTTGCAAGAAAAAGATGGCAACTTCCTCAGAATCTTTATGTTGCTTCTGCCCGCAACCTTTCCGACAATTTATCGAGTATGTCGTGAACTTAAAGTTTGATGAAGAACCAAATTACGCGAAGTGCATTTCTCTTTTTGATGGCATTGTTGGTCCAAACCCAGACATAAGGCCAATCAATACAGATGGTGCTCAGAAGGTACTATCCTTTCCAACCTTGTGGCTTTTTGTTAGCTAAAGATTGTTCCCAGCCATTGCATTCGTACGGTGGGCTTGGGTGCCACTGCTTATTTGGGAGTTGTACTCTTCTACACATGATCACGTCTGTATGGATGCTAATAAACTAAGTTGTGTATTTCTACCAGCTTATATATCAGGTAGGTCAGAAGAGAGGCCGCCTTATGATGGAGGAAGATGATGATGAGCAACCTAAGAAGAAGATTAGGATGGGGATGCCTGCGACCCAATGGATTAGTGTTTACAATGCCAGGCGGCCTATGAAACAGAGGTATGGATCTTAGCAGCCGGGAGCATGAAACGGTGCCATATTCCTCGTCACGGAAATGTCATCCGGGAACAATTACGTTCCGCATAAGCATAAGTGTATGCTTTAGTTGGAAAGAAAATGCTTCACTCTAACCATGGTTCATCTGCAGGTATCACTATAATGTTGCAGACAGTAGGTTAGCACAGCATATTTCAAAAGGGAACGAGGATGGCTTGTTCATAAGCTCAGTCGCCTCTTGTTCAAATCTGTGGGCTTTGATAATGGATGCTGGCACTGGATTTACTTCTCAAGTTTATGAACTTTCTCCATATTTTCTTCACAAGGTAAGCTAGATGCTGGTCCGTTCCTTTTGTATTCCAGCATTCTCATATGTTATGGGCTTTGGGCCTGCGCGACGGTGCACTGCCAAGGAGAAAGGGCTGAACAGCATGTCCCACGGAAGCTGATCGTGTCCAGGCATCTGGCTTCCTTCTTATTCTCTGTTCAGTTGCCATTTAATTTAGTTGTCGCGTGATCTCATCTGTTAGTTTGTTAGCTAGGATCCTTGGGGATAAAGAAGTATAGATTAGATTGGTTTGTTAACCATGTTTGTTAGGGACTATTTATAGAGACCATGAGCATTTGCTTGAGGGCAAGCAATGAATAGTCAAAGTAAAGCTCCCATGTCGTATTCTATCAGCCTAGCGCCTCCCCTTCCTGAGTTCCCTTCTTCCTCTAGCGCTCTCTTTCAATATCGCTTTCTACCACAAAGCCATCACTGTCTCATCTGAAGGATATTTACACCCAAAATCCAAGTTCATATCACCATAACTCTCTTATTTTGTGTTGTAGGATTTGTAGCCTATTGATATTATGTTAACATGTACTTTGCCCTATTGAAATTTACTCTGATTTTCTTGTCTGTGTTGTTTTCAGGAATGGATAATGGAGCAGTGGGAGAAAAACTTCTATATAACTGCACTAGCAGGTGCAAACAATGGGAGTTCACTAGTGGTCATGTCAAGAGGTAATACAATTGGTGCTTGGGCTAAAAACAACAACAACACTCGCTTGCATGCATGCTTAGAACCAGGAATATGATAGCATGTCGTTGTACTGTTCTCTGGAACCTTGGACCTCCTGGATTACTCAGTATGGATTCCAACTTACTTTTACAGGAATAAATCCATATACATTATAACATTGTGTGGGTCATGTCAAGAGGTAATACAATTGGTGCTTGGGCTAAAAAAAACAACACTCTTGTATGCATGCTTAGAACCAGGAATATGATAGCATGTCGTGGTAACGTTCTCTGGAACCTTGGACCTTCTGGATTACTCCGTATGGATTCCAACTTACTTTTACAGGAATAAATCCATATACATTATAACATTGTGTAACATTGGTACGGTATGGCACTGACAGATTGTCCATGGAAAATCCTGCCTTTTCGTTTCCAGAAGTTATGTGTAGCGAGATAAACCGGTCTAGTTTGGTCCTTTTTTTTTTTGTCTAGCTGCAGTTGCAAGCTTTTAGTTGGAGATTCTTACAGTTTACGATATTACACTTGTATACACTCTCTATATTGGTTTTGACTTTGACCTCTCCAGGAACACAATATGCCCAGCAATCCTACAAAGTAAGCGATTCATTTCCCTTCAAGTGGATAAACAAAAAATGGAGGGAGGGTTTCTATGTTACTTCTATGGCCACTGCAGGAAGCCGGTGGGCAGTGGTCATGTCACGTAATGCTGGCTTTACAGCTCAGGTATGTTACCATGGTCACATCCTGTATGTTTTAAGGTTGCATTCTGTTCAATTGGTCTACTATTCTCGAAAAGTTGAATCACGTTGACAATTGACATGCTTTGTCATTGCTGAATCTCAATAAGAACATTGAGAGTTCAATAGAGCATATGCTTTTTTTTTCCACCAAGGGCAATGCCTGAATTTCATTACTGAATAGTAACGAAATTACAGAGTTTGGTTCGCATATCCAGATACCAAGCTATCTAAGTTCAGAAATGGTAATATGTCAGTAAACCAGGCACACAGGGCCTGTTACTGATCGTGAAAAACTTGAGACTTCCACAGAACCATATGTCTAAGACTACAGCAACAAGAAAATACCAAAAACAGTTACTGAAGGCAAAGTTTAACAGCTGCTAGTGTGATTTTCAGTCCACTCCTAAACCCTTCAATAGAGCATATGCTAAAAGCTACATGTTTTCCTTTGTTGCTTATTTTTTACATTTTCTGATGTAGGTTGTGGAGCTTGATTTCTTGTATCCAAGTGAGGGTATCCATCGGCGTTGGGATAATGGATTTCGCATCACCTCGACAGCTGCAACATGGGACCAGGCAGCATTTATCTTGAGCATCCCCAAGAGAAAGCCTGCTGATGAAACACAGGAAACCCTAAGAACATCTGCTTTCCCCAGTCAACATGTGAAGGTGACTTGATACTTTTGTCCCTTTCCTCTAACTTCAGATGGACCATCCATTTGCCATTTGCACGTACTAATTGATATGTTTGCAGGATAAATGGGCGAAAAATCTGTACTTAGCTTCCATTTGCTATGGAAGAACAGTGTCATAAGGTCCGCCATGCTTGACTGGCACTCTCTGTAGAGTTTATTATATGGACTATTGAATAGATTTGGAATTTTGAAGGGCGACAATAGTTCTAATTTAGCACCTATAATTAACCAGTCTGATAGATGCAGAAGCCTGCCTCTGTTCCTTCAATAGTTGCCCTAGCTGCCTAGCATGGTTGTAACAAATGTACGTTGCAGTGGTTGGGTGTTGCACGAGCTTGTCCATAGATTGCTAAAATTGTTTTGTTGTAAGTTGTAAATTTGATTAGTTATCATGCATATAGTTTCAAGTTAATATTTAACCCAGAAGGTAGGCACCTAAGTTGTATAAACTAAGTTGTCTCTTTGTCTTGTCCTGTTGCTTTTCCATGTTTGGGAATTTGGACCCTTGTAGCGGTACCTTGATTCTATAGACCTCAGTTATCTTACAATATGTCTTGGCCTGTGTTTGTTTGAGAGCTTTGGCTCCTCGTTAAATTGGATAATGTGGTAATCTATACTGTATGAATCTATCACGTGATTAATTTCGTATCAGATAACTCTAGTTTCAGCAATTGTTGCTTTTCTGCAGTTTAGCTTCATGTGTATGCATGAGTATTATTCTGTTAGTCTTTACTCGTTTTACAGTGTAATTGGTCTCTTTGCTGGTTTTACAGTGTAATTGATCTCCCTTTCTGCATACTGTTGCATTTCTGCCCTTTAGCTTCATGTGTATGCAGTGAGTGCTAATGTGGTAATCTATACTGTATGAATCTATCACGTGATTAATTTCGTATCAGATAACTCTAGTTTCAGCAATTGTTGCTTTTCTGCAGTTTAGCTTCATGTGTATGCATGAGTATTATTCTGTTAGTCTTTACTCGTTTTACAGTGTAATTGGTCTCTTTGCTGGTTTTACAGTGTAATTGATCTCCCTTTCTGCATACTGTTGCATTTCTGCCCTTTAGCTTCATGTGTATGCAGTGAGTGCTATTCTGTCACTCGTCACTGCTTTTACAGTGTAATTAAGCTCCCGTTCTGCAATTGTTGCTTTTCTGCAGTTTAGCTTCATGTGTATGCAGCTGAGTACTATTCTGTTACTCTTTACTTGTTTTTTTCTTTGTAATTGAGCTCCCTTTCCCTGTGCAAGTCTGTTTGTGAATATCTGAGTGAGTGGATCAATTTTATGTCAGCCATCTGATCTGTACTTTATCTGCATGACCGTGCTTTCGTTCCTATTTTTCCTTCTACTTTGTACAATTACTTGAAGAAGAGTGGTGATGTTCTAAAAAGGTGAACTATTCAGTTTGGTTCCATGCCCAATTTGGTGAATCAAAACAAGGATGCACAAGCTGCTAATGCTACGTGGAAGTTAACTTGCATAGGCGTTGAAAACTGGTCATGGGAGTTTTCCAGGGAGGTATAATATATTGGTGCCCAGGGTAGGCGAGCAAGAGGATAAGAAGCTGGTACCTGCTCCATGACCCATTTCCCTGTTCCACACTTCTGGAGGATGAAGACGACGCTTACGTCAGCATGGATATGGCTTGTATGCATGCATGGCGTCTGGCGAGGGAGGTTTGCTCAGGAGCGGACCGGATTCATCTATGATACTATGAAGGGTAGTGAACAGAGAGGGATGGTGCCTCTAGTAGCCATCTACAAAGAACTTGAAGATGCACATGTAGACGTAGTGCGGCATGCGACAGCATCGGGTCGATCTTAATATGAACAAAATTTCATTTCTCTGCGGCCGAGCTGAATGACAGATCTGGAGTCCAGCGTGGCAGGGCGGGGCTGAAGTGGCTCGGCACGACCCGCGAGTCGAGCAGCTCGATGACGTGTGGTGCATGGGTCGCACACCGGGGGACCTTGTACTGGCGGATGGACGCGCCGTGGGCGGTCGCCTGCTCCATGAGCTCCTCGAAGGTGCCCGTCCGGACGACGCGGATCTCGAGCGGCCCGACCGAGCCGTCCACGACGCGGACATGTTGAGCGCCTCCTCCATCTCGAGGCAGCACTCTCTTCGAGCGTCTCCTTGCCCACCATGGCGCCGGCCCTCCTGGTCGTCGTCAGCAGCAGCTCCCAGTAGACGACGTAGTGCCCCGGGAAGCTCTCGGTGCACGCCCGGCTGGTGTAATCCGCCACGGCGGCGCCGCGCGGGCGGAGCAGCGCTGACGACGCGCGCTCCACCGCGCCCTGCAGCTCTGCCTCGTCGGTCTTGTCGACGTGGACGGACAGCAGCTCGCCGCTGCGGCGCACGAACCGGAACCGCGGCGACGCGTTGAGGAACCCCGTCACCCGGAGCACGTCGCCGACGCGGCCGGTACCGGCTCAGCCCGGCGTGGGTGGTGACCACCACCTCGTACTCGCGGCCGGCCTCCACGCGGGCGAGCTCCACGAGCCGGTTCGCGGTGGCCTGCTTGTCGCCGTCGCCGTCTTCCACGGGGAGGAACTCCAGGTAGGCCAGGATGGGTATGGCGGTGTAGGATACCTCGGACGGGTCGCACATCGGCCGGAGGTTGACGCCGTAGTTGCCCTCGGTGGACGCGTACTTGGTGCAGACCATCGGGAGGCCGCCGCTGTAGTGCTTGAGGGCCGGGATGTACTGCGTCATCGCGCCGGTGACTATGACATCCAGGTACTTGGTGTTGGGCCAGACGCGTGTGATGATGCCAGCGCAGCCGTCGTCGTCGTCGTCGCCGCCGCCCCTGGAGCTGGAGCACTCGTCGCGGATGAGCCGGGCGAGCTCGGGGTCCGGCGCCGGAGGATGCCAGCGACCGCCTCCCGCACTGCCGGGTCGGTGACGACTGACGAGGGGGGTGAGCACGCCGGCGTCGATGTAGGCGGCCAGCCGCTCCCAGTCCCAGTTGAGCTGGAGGAAGCGGACGGCGCGGACGAGGGTGGAGGTGAACACGGCGCCGACGCGGACCACGTCGCGGCGCTGGCACAGCCCGCACACCGTGTGTGCGTACATGCTCTGGAACGCGTCCTCGCAGAGGACGGCCGTCGCCGGGCTCGTGTAGTCGTTGCAGGGGTCCGAGGGCAGGTTCTTGATGAAATGGTCGCTCTTGTAGTAGCTCGTCAGGATGGACTGCACGCGCAGGCCGGCCGGCGTCTTCGTCTCCTGCCTCACGAAGAGGATGTAGAGACCCTTGCTTCCCTTTGTCAAGCCCAGGCACATACCTACAGCAGGAATGATGATCAATTGGATGCAGAGGAGCGATTTACAGGGACAGAGAGGTGGTAGTGTCAAGTAGTGTCAACTACTCACAGGTTCATCAGTGGCGTGACGAGGCTGATCGAGCAGCGACTGGCATATTTGTTTCCCCACGGTGCTAGCTAGTCGTCTAGTAGGAGGAAGTGCTCCAAGAAGGCAGAAGCCGTCTTGTTGCCGTTGACCGTGAAAGCTCCCGTCGCCGGCCATCACCGCACCGACGACCTCCATGGCTCCATCGACGGCCCCGCTGTTGTGCCCCAATCACAGGGGCTTGCACTACAGACAGAGTCGGAGTCGGACTACTCCGATCGGACTCGGTCGAGTTGGTGGGTGCGAGTCGGTTCGTAAGGTTGCCAATTCCGAATTTCCGATGGGAACGGGGCACCCTAGCTATAACCTATAAATTTAGGAGGCCGCGTACGTAGCAATCCATCCGATCTGGTCGATCGCAACTAACCAAGGCCGCGTGCGCCCTAACCGATCGAGCTAGCGAAGCCATGGCGGAAGAACTTCTCGTGGACGGCTTCTCTACTCAAACCAAGGCCATGCGCATGCGCGCCGCCGCCTTGGCCTCCGACACCGCGGAGGAGTTCCTAGAGCTGATCCAGGACTTGATCGAGCCCGCAGAGTCGTCACCGATGGAGGATCAGCAGCAGCAACATCATCAAGAAGAAGAAGACGAAGCAGCAGAGATCGTGGAGCTGGACCTCTTCTGGTCGCGCCTCATGGAGCGGCCCGACGAGTTTGACTACTACCCGCGCTTCGACTCCACCAAGAGCGCAGTGCCCATGGAGGGTGTGCAGGCGTGGGCCGAGGAAGACCGGGAGCTGTTTGACGAGTTCATCAACATCTTTTCTGACGTTGAGGAAGGAGACACCGCGGCCATGGAGGATGACGGCGAAGACGCGTGGGCCGAGGATGAAGATGACTTCTTGGACGACGGCTTCATCCAAGATATCGCTGGGGGAGGAGGCCACGCCGGCGTTGTGGCGCCACCGCTCGATCTCGAGCTCAGATTGTAGATTAAGATTTCGAGTCTGCCGCGTGCGTGATTCTCTTCTTCACAGCTACTCAAAGACAAACTTTTAGATGGCATAAGAATCCTTCTCTTGGTTTGCACGTAGATTTGTATTTTCTTTCCGTTCTTTGTTTGCAAGACAGCTGCTGTGATATTGATGATATTACGTTAACTTTTTTGTTCAAACACTGTAACTCTGTACTAACTTGTAGATGCACAGTCGTTCTTGTACATATTTGCCTCGTTAAGTTGTTTGTTTGCCAAGGATCTGTTGTCGATGTGGATGGAATGAAAAACTCTGTTGTTGCATTGGCGATAGGTTCTAGTATTTTCTGTTCTTGATGGACAAGTGGAAGTGACTAGCTGTTTGCCTAGTGATGTCCTCTGTTCTTGATAGGTACTGACATCGTATCAAATGCCAAAGTGACCGTTCACCTAATTCTGTTCTTACCATCGTCCTGCTCTTGTCCATATGCAGTCTAAGGTTCATGCTATATGTTCTCTTTGCTAAGTTACTTCCATCACGATTTGTTTGCAGTGGCAAGCATGTAAAACGATCAGCAGAAGAAATTTATTTTATGCAACACGTTAGGAAGATCCTACTACCTCAACGGACAACGGCTCAACTATTCACTGGAGAAGAAACATTAGTCCCAGAAGAATGGGAAACTAGGCCGAATTGACGACGAACAGTAACATGCGCAAGCAAGATCCATCAAGAAATTTGTCTTAGTGTCGTCGATCACGTTCGCGCACGTCATCTCGCCGTGTGCTCGGTGAGGCGGTCCTGAGTAACGTGAGCTTGAGCAGTTGATCGTCGCCCGATGACACCGCCGGCGGCGGCGCCTCTCTCGCGGAGCCGTCGTCGAACCGGCGGGCCTCTACGCCGCCGTCCAACGACGCCGCGTAGCCGGCCGTGGGATCGGCCGGCGCGTGCGAGGAGTCGTCGAGGAAGAACTGCTCCCAGAAAGCGTCGTTGCTCACGCCGTCACCGTCGTCGGGCGCCGCACGGGCCTCCATCGACGACTGCCCCGTGGGCATGGCGGGCTCCGTCGTCCAGCCGCCCTGGGTGCCGGTGAACACGCGCGAGTCCTCCTGCGGCCGCTCCTGCGCCTCGACGCGCCGCTCCGACGCCCACTTGTTTTCCGTGGGATAATAAGATAACTACTCACTCTGTTCTAAATTATAATTCACAGATATTATTATGCATCTAGATATAATATATGAAAATACCTATGAACCTAGCTATACACTTAGATATAGTGTAGGTCTAGAAAAACTAAAACGATCTACAATTTGAAACGGAGAAAAACTAAAACGATCTACAATTTGAAACGGAGGAGTACTACCCATCACCGCTTCTTCATAAAACATCATTAATTACCCAGATTGTCTAGCATACTTTCTAAGTACTCTACACTACAATTGAAATCAGTGAACAAGAGTCTAGAGATCTCAAAACAGGGCACATAAACACAACAATTGCAGTTTCAAGTGAACGAATTGAAAGGACCATTTTATTAAGACAGTAAATTGTTGGTTCAATGTACATTCCGCACTCAGCTGATAATACATTTCCCTGCCAAACACGGAAGAGTATAGCTAAACAATCATTTGCCTTAATTACTAATTAAACTTTGTATCTCAAGATACAAAGACACTTTACAAAAAAAAAATGAAGTAAACACTTTAGAAATACATCACACCAAATGGACCAGGGACATTTTACAGGTTCTTAAAAAAGCAACAAGAACACATAATGTTCCTCCTAGTGGATTAGAGAACACACACACGTAAAAAGTGAGGGCCCTTGTCCTGAATAAGAAAATGCAGTAGAGAAATAGAAGAAAAAAAAGGCATCAGGGCTGAACACTGTACACCTCACTCCTTTGTTGAATCACCAAAATAAAACACAAGCATTCAAGGCTTCCCTTGGGGTAACTCAGATTTTTTTGCTAAAAAACATCAATGCCAGCACAAAAGGACCATCTTTGCACACATAAAGCCCCTTGTACACATCCCATCCCTGGTTGTTTGACATGCGCGCCAAATGGGCAGAACCAGTGAAACAAGTTTCAGCCCGAAACTAAAAATGAATGCAAGTTATAACAGATACATCGTACTAGTCCTATGAAGCATGGATTCACACCAATTCTAAGCTGGGAAAAACAACAAGGAGGTATGAGCACGGCAGCTTAAGATCGGAACATCAAGACTGCGCAGGCCCACGTGTCAGGCTGGCATGTCAACATGGCAAGAGGGCTCAAAGAAGACACGTGGCTGAATCTGGAGGCGATAAAATGAAAACCAAAGCAACCTAAAGTTTGCTCCCGTCTGAAAGAAGCATGGATGAGGAAGAAAACATTAGCAGCAGATTTTGTAGAGAATAAAGGTTCGTCTCATGCTTATATTGAAACTTGAAGCAGCGAACCAGGTTCAGCAGTTACCAGCTACCATGTAGACATTAGCAAGAGCTTCTAGTTGCTGAAACCTTCCACATAATCTGCATGTCTACTGTTCTTTACTTCATGTCTATTTCACGAGTCATGCTTGGCTCCCTCTGCTCAAACAAACTCATCAATATATCTGAAATCTGAACCCCCTTGATGTGTGAAATTATCCTAAAACCCTGCTTATCTTGATGTGCTTGTATAAAACCTGCTTATCTTGATGTGCTTGTATAAAACCATCATCCCTCTGGGAGATCAAAAGTAAAATTCAATTAGGTTGAAATGAAATTACCAAAACAGAAAAGAAGAGAGATGCCTAAGGGGGGTAAGGGCTACATGGTGGAACACCTGAAAAGGAGAGAAACAGGTAGGTATTCTAGGGACAGGAGCTCAATGCAGAGCAAATTACTTTGGGCACAAAAGAGGACATAAACACATAAAAAGCACGTACTATGGCCACAATGATGAACAGGCAGATAACATACAGGAGAATGGTTAGCATAGTGCCCTTTAAGCAGATACTTTCTCTTATATGGTGTGGCTTTTGCTACATGCAATACAAAGTAACAAACTATGAACACTAAAGGCTCCAACACTCTGTTTGCAGCAAACACTCTTGCCAATTTGCTCCAGATTAAATGAAATGAAAGTACCAAAGCAACACATGTATTAAATTAGCTGCTGGAAAGATTTACAACACATTCTCTCAAGAAATTTGGTAAGAAATGAAGAACTGCAGTAATCTAGCAATCCTACAAAAATATACAGTTATACATAGCGGACCCGTCAATGCTCACAGAGTTTAGATGGTCCTATCAGATGTCATCCTCCCAATCCAGGGGCGGATTTGGGCCTAGGGCCACAGCCCTAGGCGTGGCCCAAATCTTCCTTTATAGCCTCTTAATTTTCCCATGGCCCATCTCCTGCCTCACGAAGAGGATGTAGAGACCCTTGCTTCCCTTTGTCAAGCCCAGGCACATACCTACAGCAGGAATGATGATCAATTGGATGCAGAGGAGCGATTTACAGGGACAGAGAGGTGGTAGTGTCAAGTAGTGTCAACTACTCACAGGTTCATCAGTGGCGTGACGAGGTTGATCGAGCAGCGACTGGCGGCGATCGAGGTCGCCGTCCACGCTGGGTATCAGCTTGAACTCGCCGCCCGACGTGCCGGAGCTGCAGAAGAACGAGGATACGTACGGGCTGCACCGACAGGATGGGCGAGCGGTCGCCGTCGTCGATGCGCCGGACGTACGGCTTCAGGTCCTCGTGCGTCACCATGGGCACCCTGGCCCGGAAGGTGGCGCGCGGTCGGTGGCGCCGGAGAGGCCGCACTTGCTCAGGTACTCGGTCTCGGCGTTGCGGCCGAGGATCTCCGCCAGCACGCGCTCCTGCACGGCGTCCACGTCGGAGGTCACCTCCTCGATGAATCGGAGCTTCTCGGCGTCCGTAGGATCCTTCGCCACTGCCGGCGGCGGTGACAGCAGGCTCCGGGTTGCCGTCGCGTCGTCGGTCGTTACCGCCATTGATTCAATCCAAGTACTAACTGCGAGCGTGGTTAATTGGCGCTAGAGAATGGCAAGTGTCTGCTCTTGCAGGGCGAGAGGGCGAGGATAATAGAACAGTGGCAGGTGGTTTAGGTATTTGTTTTGGGAAATTTTGGCTGGCGTCTGAAATTTGGCCTGCCGCGGGGCCATTGGTGTTCCGTGGTGGTTTGGGTTTCTGATTAGCAAGTGTTCACCGCAGGTCCACAGCCTTGATCACACTAGATAATACCAGCACACATTTCAGGTCTTACATATTTCTTGCTATCAGACTAACACACATGATTCGATAATAATCCAGCCATGTGGCTATTTAATCATGTATTCTGATAAAATACTGCCGTTCGACCTGAAGTGACCTCAGATGGACACTAATACGGCATTATCACATGGCACGCCGATTATGAGGAGCACTTGCAAATGTCAAACTCTCATCCTCCGCTTAATAAAGCTTCCTCAATATAAAACCCTCTATCTCCCAATAAAAGAAACTATGCTCATGTTAGGTGGACCTAAATAGTGACATGTGGATCCACGCGTCAGTTTCCATCAGTGTCCCAGTCAACCCACCACGCATGCAGTTTACCGTTAGTTATGGAGATTTGGACGTGTGGTGCACTGATTAGCAAGTTCAAGAATTTCAATGTGCATTTTGGGAGTTTGGGGACATACCCCATTTTGGGAGTTTGGGAACGTACCCCTGCTAAGTTCATTACCCTGAAACCATCAGGCATATGCATGGAACCGCAGGAGGGACATGTACTCTGCAGACAGAACTTGGCATACAGATCCTGGTTTCTTTGCTATGCCTAATTCGTCCTCCATTTACACTATGTATTCCTCACCTTTTCAGTTGCGTAACGTACAACGATTCGGGCACAACTCGAGTGTACAACCGTGCATCTCAAGTTGTACACAAATGGTTGCAGGTGGAGCAGTACTTTTACATTACAGAGCATGAGTTTTCTTTTATGCTTTCAAACTATTCCAGTCAAACATTTGGACAGACGACGACTGGAGCTTGAATTCCTGCTGGGGAAATAAAACTGTGTTCATCACGTTCTGGGCGTGACTGCGATTGGCATCCCTCGCCTGAGCCGCACGGTGGGGAAGTTGACGACGGCGTCCTCCTCCGCCACCCACCTGAAGTCGGTGACGAGGTGGTGCAGGAAGATGGAGGCCTCGAGCCTGGCCAGGTCCAGCCCCGGGCAGAGCCTCTGCCCGCCGCCGAAGGGGGTGAAGCCGCCTCCGCCGCCGCCGGTCGTCACGTCGGCCCTCTCCTTCCACCTCCACGGGTTGAAGGCGTGCGGGTCGCCGTGGACGGCGGCGTCGAGGTGGACGGCGCGGAAGTAGACGAGGACGCGCCAGCCCTTGGGGATGAGGTGACCCCTCACCTCCACGTCCCGCACCGCCTTCCGCATGATCCCGTTGATGATGTTGCCCATCCGCAGCGTCTCCGTGATCACCTGCGGCATTGTATTTTACTACACATCATTGTGATGCTCATGATGATCTCTCGATCGCCGGAAGCAACTTCGATTTTCAATCTTAATTACGTGCTGTGTGAAGGTGAGCGACATGTAGTCTGTCCATTCTAGGGTTTCAGATTTCCGCCTCTTCAGCTCCATGTTCTCCTCCTGCATGTAACAAAAAATTACATTATTACACCAGCTATATGCATATATGCAGGTCTCAATTGATTCGACAACATTAATTAAATCATACCTCCAGCTGCTGTAGAGCCAGTGGGCATTCGCTGAGGTACTTGACAGCCAGCGTGATGAGCACGGGCACCGAGTCCTCGGCTGGGATCATGAAGTCGATCATGTTGTCGGATATCAGCTCGTCGGTGAGCTCGTCGCTGCCATTGCCCAACAGCACGTCGATCATGTCTCGTGGATGAGTAGCCCCATGCGGATCCTCGCCTTCGGTGATGATCCTTTTTCTCCTCTTCTCTTGGATGATCTTTTGTATCAGCTTTGTCATCCTCTTCTTAGCCTTTTTTTATAGTTTTCAATACCACACACACGCATACGAAGCTTGTCATATATATAGTTGATGCAGTTTTTCAGTTCATCAAGGAATTGAACAAAACGGGAAATAATATAGGGTTGATCGATATTTGGTGTTACCTTGAGGGATCTATAGAGCTGAGTCCCCGGAAGCTTGATGGGAAGTGATATCAAACCGGCAATGAACTCCTGGAATTGTTGCCTGAGGTACTGCATTTCGTGTCCTTCATCTAGCCCTATCAGCGCCTTCACTAGGATTTCAAACACAATCTGCAGAACATGGCATAGATAAAATTAGAAGAAAGTTTGGGCAGAGAATTAAAAGTTGTTACTCAACACACCAACCACTTTAGAACAAATTAAATCCAATAATAATTATATATTCGCCTTTAATAAGATGTCAACTGAATATGTAAAGACAGGTGGCTTATTTTTGTGTTGAATTTTATATGGGTTTGCCCCTTAAATTGTAAATAGGACCGCCATCATCAGAGTATCTTAGGAAAAAACATTTTTAGGATTGATAGAATTTTGATAATAATATGGCATAACCCAAAAACACGATGCAGCGAGCTATGTATACATAGAACCCAAGTTGTGACCTCCTAGCAAATTGTTCGAAACCATTTGAGAGTAAAGTGTGTGGCTGGTCCTTAAACTTGTCTCGCTGTGTCACTTAGGTCCCTGTACTCTCAAAAAGAATATATGGCTGCCTTTAAGCTCGAGTGTCATTTAGGTCTCTATACTCTCAAAATGCATATCTTACTCTCTAAACTTAGCTTCGGGTGTCATATAGGTCCCTGAACTCTTAAAATGCAGTGTTATCCCATTTATAGAACATGATAAGATCAAAATTTTATCTTTCAAGCAAGCCATTATTTTCATCGGCACATTTCCAGACTTGTTTTATTGCCTAGTCAGCTTCTCCCAATATTCGATCAGTAATTTATCTTATAAACCCCTGATTTTAGTTTAGCAAGTGCAACGGTTATTTAAACTTGAACAATCTTCCAAGAATAACAGAGTATGCATGTAATGCGCACTTAGAAAGTTAAGGTATTCCCTTCAAAGTAAAAAGATCATCAATCTTTTTGGATTCACCACTGTTGGAGATAGATCCTCGGTACCCGCAAGAAAGGAAGAAGACGGATTCCTACTAGAATTCCTAGTAATCCTACTAGGACTCGTATCCTGTAATCCTACTAGGACTCCTCCTTATAACCGACTAGTAATCCTACCCCCTGGAATATATAAAGGAGGGCAGGGGTACCTAGATCAGCAGAACCACAACAGAGGACCAAATCCTCGATACCAAACAACACCTAAAATAGGACGTAAAGTATTATGCTACTTTGGCAGCCTGAACCTGTATAAATCCGTATCTTGTGTCCTTGCTTTTAGCTTTGAGTTCTAGGTTCGGCGATCCTCCACCGACTAATCTACTACCTCAGGATACCCCTCGGTAGGTTACCGAGTATAAACCACCGACAACCACATCAATATTCTCCACACACGTTGAGCTAAATTTGACTATAATTAAATTATATCTATGTAAAATTAAGTTTTTATCAATTTAGTTGAGATGTCAATGCTTTTAGAGAGTATATGGACCTAGATGACACTCGAAGTCAAGTTTAGGAGGCTAGATCTGCATTCTGAGAGTATATGGACCTAAATGACACTCGAGCCCAAGTTTAGGGAGCTAGATATGCATTTTGAGAGTACGGGGGTCTGAGAGTATATATTCTTGCAGTGAACTAACCTTGAGTTCAGGACTCTTTATCAATCTTACTATTACTAATTGGAGGCTCCTTTTGATGCCTCCAGGTGAATCCACCTAGGATTCTAGGTGGACACTTTAGAAAAAGAGAGAAATCCTAGAAATTCTTACAAAAAAGCAAAATATTTGGCCATCAATTGGTAGACTCAGATCATCATAGCCATTGGTTCTATCATGTTTTATACAAAATTACCCACCTATACCATTATGAAAATAGCTTAAAGTAACCCCTAAATCTATATCTAAATTACCCACCTTTGCCATTATATAAAATAAACTAAAGTAACCCCCTTCATCAAAATTACCCACACCATTATAAACAATATTTAAAATAACCTCCTAAATTTGCAACTAAATTACCCACTACTAATACTTAAAAAATAACTTAAAGTAATCCCTTAAATTTGGATCTATATTACCCACATATGCTATACTACATTTGAATCCAAATTACCTTAATTAAAAATATACAATCATATATGATTCTAAATCGTCTATTTCTTACACTATTGGCATATGATATAGTAATTAAGTTATATATGCATGATGTGTGTCACTATTTATAAAGATATAGGGTAAGTGATGAGAATATAGATTTCTATGTTAAATTATAGCTCAAACTTAGGGCCCATTGAACAAATTCAAGCGTATACCTGCGATTCAAAGTGAAAATTTAAAGATTATAAATGTGGATGAAAATGTTAATGAGTAATTAATAACTAAAATCTATCCCAATCGAATGAAGATAATAAGTATATATTTATATAAGTATTATGTTCGAATATTTAACAAATAAGAGGTAGCTTAAGGTAATAATTTTGTAGCAATGTGACCTCATTTTTATCATTGGAGACTCCACATTAGTTCTCACGAGAAATGTCCAAAAGTAAACTAATATACGATTCTAAATTACTTATTTATGTCATTGTTAAGGTATACTAAGTTAAGGTATATACGCATGATGAGTGTCACCATGTGGACCATTTATACATGTATATGTGAGGAAATAATAAAAAATATTGATTTTTATGCTAAACGTAATGTATGGAGGTGCGATACAAAATGAAAAAAGTGTGAATGTGGATGAAAAAGTATATAGGGTAATTACTAATTAAAAATCAATCACAACTGGACAAAGATACGTACACATCTATACGAGTATTATGTTGATGTATTGAAAAAATGAGAGAGTAGTAGGTAAATAATTTTGATTAGTAGTTAGGAGTTTAATTTCTAAATAATTTTCAAATATAATAGCTTTTAAAAATATTAGGCCATGTAGGAGCATGGGTTGATGGACTAGTGGAGTAAATGATACAAGTAAAAAAGGATACGATTCTAACCATTCTTTAAACGAACTAGGCTACCTAGGCAGGGTATCTGTATATATAAACTACATATGGAATACACAACAATGTATATATACCTTCGTTTTTACATGAATTTAAAGATGTAAAGGAAGAGTGATTAGAGTATGTGATTAAATTGATTAAACAGAAGTAAGGAGTTAGGATGTACACTTCTATATATTGATCTTTTTTTTTTGCCTCTACCTGCATCCGTATATCAAGTTACCCAAAAATTTCCTTTTCTTGTTCATACTAACTGCCCAAACTCTATCTCTATCCTCCGGCTATCCGTATCCCTATCGCGCGTCTCTATCCCTCAATCCAAACATGTCGTTAGTGTGAGGATGTGGCATGTGGTTCCAAGTTGTATAGTAGGTAATAATCTTTGCGACGATGGCAGCAAGCAATACTGTCCATGTCTCCATGACTCTCCATTTGCATGTGGACAAATGCTAACTCCCAAGCTGCGAAGCATCGCCTCGCTTGTCGCGTATCCACACGCAGCACGGCGCCCATGGTTTCCACAGCCGGGACCTCCCTGTACTAGCGACGATATGTATGGGCGCAGCGCACGCGTGCACGAACCGGCCGGCACACGTGTGCCGGCGACCCTAGGAAAGTAAACGAAGCAGCTCCGATGCTTCTACACACGTGCATGCAGTATGGGACACGAGCAACTAGCTCTTGTTCGAGATAGATAGAGGAGAGGGACAGCGGCGGCGGCGGCGTCACGTACCGACTTGGCCTCGTCCTGGACGCGCACTACGGTCGGCGCGCCGCCGCCGCCGTTGCTGCGCCGCCGCCAGGCGTCCATGGCGCGGCCGACGCGGCGCTGCATGCCGGCGGTGACCCTCGCCTTGAGTTGCGGCGACTTGAGGAAGGCGCCGGCGAGGCCGTGCAGGCGGCGCTGGAGCGCGCCGCCGAGCACCAGGATGGAGGACTGCCCCATGAGCTCCATGAGCGACCGCGGGTACCACGGCACGAACGCCGACGCGTCCGCCTGCAGCACCGCGCGGCTCACCTCCGGGTCCGAGCTCACCACCGCCGGCGAGCCCCACAGGTGCGACGTGAACACCTTCCCGTACAGGAGCCGGCGCCTCTCCACGAAGGACTCCGGGCGCGGGGAGTACGCGGCGAGGATGAACGCCGGCGTCTCGCCGAGGAGTGGCCACCCGAGCGAGCCGGCGGGGACCCGCGCTGCTGATCCGGCCGCGCCACTCGCCGTCCCCCGTCGTGGCTTAATTATTCCTGATGACGACCACAGGCGAGGGATGAAGTGCCGCGCGATGACGGCGGCGGCGAGCAGCGCCGCCGTGACGGAGCCGACGACGGACGCCGGCGGCCAAGGACCGACACCGGGCCACATCGCGTGCCAGATGGTGGTGGTGGTTCCGATCGTCGATCGGCGCTGTGGGTTGCTAGAGGGTCCGAATGATGGTCGTTGCGTGTCTGTGACCAGACTAGGGGGTGTATATGAAGTGTTGTAGGAACGAGGAGCGTTTTGATATGAATTGATGAAAGGAGCCTCGATAGAGTGGCGTCCCGGCTATCCGCAACTAGCTGGAGTCTTGTTTCTTACTTATATATATACAATATCTTCTCTTTTGCATTTTTTTTATTGCTTTGTTCATTTTCTTCATGTATTAAATCAGTAGAGACTTGCCCCCTGTTTCAAATAGGTAAAAATAAAAGATAGAGCGGCATGTGGGTGCAGTATATGTGAGATGGCGTGACTTAGCTGAAGTTCTGGTACCTCCGTTTTAAATTATAGGTCGTTTTGACTTTTCTAGGTTTATAGGAGACATGCACTGTATTTAGATACATACAAACACCTATGAATCTAGAAAAGTCAAAACGACTTATAATTTGAGACGGAGGAGTAGTTAATTACACCTCTGTTTGAAAATGTTTGTCTAGGCAGCCGGCATGTCAATCGAGGGTTGCGACGATGATGATGATTACCGCCAGTAGGTCGTTAGAGGGGCGTCATGGGGACCTCCTCCTTCTGTCTGCAATCATGCGTTCCACGCGTTTGTGAAATTGCATGCATATGCATTGTTCGTGTGGGCCGTGTGTGATCCATGCATGATTAGCCCGGAGCCCGATGGTTGTGTAGCAGATCATCACTAGCATCAAGCATGTCACACCGGTGTGTACACCAATTTTAGAATTACACACATGCATCGGTGAGAAAGCGCATACCCACGTTACATGAGGCCTTACTAGGAGTATGCCTGCTAATGGGTTGAAACCCGCCCCAAACCCACCCCAACCCGCAATAAATTAACTCCTTCACCCAACCCACCCCACTTCATAATTCTATTGTGTAAACCCAACCCAACCCGCCCCATAAATTGATATAACCCGTGGGTTTTGTACATGAACTTATAAATTTATACAAACCTCATGTTCACACTTTAAAATTTTAGAAAAATTGATCGAAATTTGTTGCAGATGAATTAGTTTGACAATCCGCTACTTTGTGCAAAGCAGTGCGGCTCGACTTATATGTGGGGCCCGCATCAAGAGTCGGACCCTAAAATTAAAACCTCACGTTCACACCTTAAAATTTTGGAGAAATTGATCGAAATTTGTTGCAAATGAATTAGTTTGACAGTCCGCTACTCTGTGCAAAGTAGTGCGACTGGACTTATATGTGGGGCCCGCGTCAAGAGTCGGACCCTAAAATTAAAACCTCATGTTCACACTTTAAAATTTTGGAGAAATTGATCGAAATTTGTTGCAAATGAATTAGTTTGATAGTCCGCTACTCTGTGCAAAGTAGTGCGGCTGGACTTATATGTGGGCCCCGCGTCAAGAGTCGGACCCTAAAATTAAAATCTCGCGTTCACACCTTAAAATTTTGGAGAAATTGACCAAAATTTATTGCAAATGAATTAGTTTGACAGTCCGCTATTTTGTGCAAAGTAGTACGGCTGGACTTATATCATGGCCCCACGTCAAAAGCCGAAACGTGAAAGTTAAACCTATGAGTTAAATCCATACAAATTCAAACAAAAAATCACTTTCAACCCGCCCCAACCCGCATTTCTGATGTACCCAACCCGCCCCAACCCATTAGATACTAAAACCTATTTTAACCCATTCAAACACACCCCATGTCACAACCCGCCCCATAAAACCCATTTCAACCCGCCCCATTAGCAGGCCTAACTAGGAGAGTGTGTGTGTGCATGCGGCGAGACCAATGTGATATGTGTTGAGTATGTACATCTTCAATGTACTATCTCAAAAAAAAAATTCCCATCTGTGGATGGCGCATAGATATGAGGAGGACGCGTAAAAATATTAATATGGTTTGAAATAAAAAAAAATTGGCAAATTGATGTTGCAGTAGGAAATAGGAATTTGATATCAAATTCAAACCCTTTAAGTTGCATGATCGTCACTCGGCTGGCAGCTATGTTGGTTAGCGCCGCGCGCGCCGGCGTGACAAAAATCAATTTTTGGGCCTCACTCGAGCGGAAAGCGAAATTTGCATGGCCTTTAGTTGCCAACAGATTCCACGCACCAAACTTTAGGCGGCGCACGCGTGGTTGACCCTTCAGTGAGGTGTACTATGATCTATCCAAGTATCCAACTGCACGTGACAAAGCACTCCGAAATACAGATATGCACGTGCTCAAAAAAGTTCGATGCCGACGCCCGACGGTTCGTTGAGACTTGTTTTCTTCTATTCCTACCGACAAATTACTGGACATTGGACGGGTGTTCATCAACAAGCATAAAAGCATGTGATTTCAGTAGCACAGTGTGGGGTGCGCGCGCGCTCACACGATGTAAGGATGGAGCTTCGATCTCTATTTAGATGCGGCCACATTCATGTAGGTGTGTGTGTGTAAAATGGTGAATAATGACCCAAACCCTATAGTATGTTAACACAGGTTTGATCCTATGAAGCAATCATGTAAAGGGGTGTTTGGCAGCGAAAAAACAGCCCTACTTCACCAACTCCATAAAAATTTCTGTGTTGGTTTGCTTATTGCGTGAAGAAATTAGAGTGAGTAAAATAGAAGGGTCTGTGGTGATGGATAAAGTGAAGAGCACACGGGTCCCAATCACAAGGATATAATAGACTTTTCACAATAAGATCACATGTTTCTAGAGTTGGATCCATGCTTCTTGTCAAACATATAGACAGCTCCATTATTTTTCTAAAGTTGGTAGAGTGGAGTTGGTGGAGTAGAGCTAAAAACAATTTGAAGTGAAGTGCTGCCAAACACCCCTAACTGGAGACCTAGATCAAGATCCCATATGCGCACTAAAGTGACTAATCACAATCCAATCACTTGTTTAAGGAGCTATCGCCCGGTATGATTACGCCACACACAGGTTAAGGCTGAGGCTGACGCTCTTCTATTTGGCCCTTGCAGCTTGCATGCTTCTGTTCTTGCTTTATATCAAGGATATGATTAGACAGAGTGGTCAAAGAACTGGGTTAGGTCTGCATGCAGACCTAAAGGTGCTTTAGATATGATTCTATTGTGAGGCACCAAGTGATGAAATCATTAGCCACTGCAGCTTTTGGAAGAATAGTATTACTGGACGGTATTATTGGCCAGCACTTGATGCTAAGATAATTAACACACTCGTCTCGCTTAGTGGGATAGTGGGGTTACTTGTTGTTCAGTAACATAATCTATCTGCACCAAGTTAAGCATGTTAGTCTGGAGCACTATGTTACGTGGAAGCTTTGCACCAGTTGTAATTTTATAATCAAGATTGAAGTTTACAATTCTAGTCCGTAGATTCGACAATTATAAGTATTCTGATCCAACAATTTTGAATCTTACTGAATGACTCCAGTCTGATTCGGAATCAGAAATTTATCTGAATACTTTACTGTGCACTAAACTTTTTGTTTTCATGTATTGTAACAAAATTCGCTTATCACAGGGATTTAAGCAATGTTAACAAGAAAAAATACCTTCCTTAAGAGCTCCATTATTATTTGCTTGCAAGGGAAAACATTTGAGGTTTTCTCCCTCGTGCCCTATTCAATGGAGCTAATTATGAATTAATATAAGTTTCAGTTTGGAAATAATAGTGGAATCAAATTCGTAATGGAACAAAATTTATCTTAATTTGTTGAAGAGAAAATGAGCACACGAACGAACTTGTTCAGAATTGGTCAGCATGATATCAATGACGAGCAAGGTAACCTTCATGGCATAAGTTTGCGCCTTAAGCTTGGTGATTTGTCCGGCGCACGTGCATCCACTGCAGTGCATGCATGGTGTCTCAGACCTAAAAAAGATTCAAAAGGAAAAGATTAGAAACAGGAACAAAGAGATTCAGACATTGAACAATGTTCTCGTTGCAACTATATACAGGTACAGTTCACAGGAGCACTGGTGAGATACAGTAGGGCTGAATATAATATGGAACTTAAAGGTGATTCACGGTATAGCCAGAACATATATACTCCGTACATGATAGAACAGGTTACTAGCACGGCACACAAAACAGTCTCCACAAATGTGCATCACTGGCATTCCTACAAAAAATAGCTAGCGGTTTGTACTCAAATATGAACTTCCAAAAATGCAGATGAGAAGTTGCTGATGCTGGCTCACGCACCATTTGTATGGACATGAGCCCCACTACGCCGCGCGTCGCTCGCCGAGCCACTGCTTCTGTTTGACGATGCCATTGGAGCGAGGGAAGACAAGGAGGAGAAGGATGCCGTGGCGGTGGCCGGTGGACGGGGACTCGAGGCGGGGAGTACGCCGCCAAGGAAACGACGACGACATACTTAACTTGGCGACTGTCACGGCGCGCCCAAGCCCAAGCCTAACATAGATTATATTCAGAGGCTGCTCCAATTCCTCCACCTCACTACTTAAATTCCCAGCCCAAGCCTAACATTGATTTTGTGGGCCGGCCCAAATATTTGGGCTTGATGTCACGATATTTCTTTGGAGATGTTTTTTTTTTTGGGATGTTGATGTCAGATGTCACTATAGTTGATCAGGGCCCTGATCAACTTCGTTCGTAAGGCCAGAACCACTAACTAATACGGAGAATCGAAGGAGTCCTGAGCTGCCACGACCACTCCAATGCCAAGTTGATCAGGGCGGCGAATAGTCAGTCTCGGATGATGTCGACGGTCAATGCCAGCATGCCACCTGCCCGTATTTCACAATTCACCCGCTACCACACATTCACACTGCAAGTCTGTAAAGTTCCGTCAAAGATCACCCCGCTCGCGTGGCCGCCCTCCTCGCCGGCGCCGGCCACCGCGCGCATCCATCCAGGCAGCCAGCCATGTCCAAGTACGGAACTATCCCCGCCGCCTCCTCCACCCCGCCGGCGCCGCCCGAGGGCTCATGCACGGTGCCCGACTCCACCTCCCGCGCCGAGCGCCCCGGCCGCCGCGCCTCTGCGGCGTTTGCGGCGCTCCGTCCGTGGCGCGAGCTCACGGACCCGCGCGCGCTCTCCGTCCCAGCGGGTCGCTCCGACGCCCGGCGCCGCGCGCGCGCCAACCTCGCGCGCTTCGCCGCGAACTACAAGCTCACCTTCCTCGCCGTCGTCTCGGTCTCCCTGCTCTGGCAGTGGCGGCGGTGGCGGTCCATCTGCCTGCCCGCCCTCTACCTCAGCGTCTGCTTGAACTACCTGTCGAGCAAGGCCTTCCCCCTTTTTTTGATTCTCGCGCTCTTCCAGCTGGTGGTCACCGGCTCCGCGGCGAGCGTGCTCGTCGCGCTGCCCGTGGGGCTCCTGCTCGTCGGCGCCCACGCCGTGCTGCACTACTGCCCCGCGGAGGATGGCACCGTCGACGAGGAGGTTGGGTCAATTGTTTGGCACCGCGGGATAGCACCGTGCGACGCGCCCACCGCCGTCAGTCAACAAACTAGCGTGGGGTGCTCCTAAACCATCCATAGTCGATCTTCATCTGTTTGTGCACTTACTCGGAAGTAAATAAAATGTGCTTACATTTAATTTGTGTTCTTTGTAATATTTATACCATGCAAACACTTATTCCTTTATTACTCCCTCTTTTTCTGTTTATAAGGTACACATGTATATCAAGATTCAAACTTTACGATCTTTGACCAATAATTTAATCAACGTTTTTTTACTTTGAAATGTAAACTTTATGATTGGATTTGTAATAAAATGTACTTTCCAATGATTATAAGCTTATAACCATAAATAATATAAATAAAATAAATAAATAAATTGTCAAAGTCTAATTTGGGAGGCTGTGCCATGTCATATCACACCTTATAAATAGAAACTCATGAATTATAGATCGTTTTGACTTTTTTAAATTCATAAATTTTGCTATGCACTTAGATATAACTTATGTTTGGATGTATAATTATATCTATGAATCTAGAAAAGTTAAATAACTTATAATTTGGGAGGAGGGAGCAGTGAAAATACGTTTTGGGAGTGACCAACCTGAAATCAATTTGGGCTCAATTGTTTGGCACTTGCAATTCAGAATGCGTCCTGAAGAAACTCATGATCAAATCGGAAGTAATTTGCCTTGTCATCTGTGCAGAGAACGACGTGAGACGGGGCAGATATTTTATGAGCATAGTATTACCTAACAAGAAACTTGCTAGTGGTAGTTTCTAAGCAATTACAAATGGACACCTACATTATCTGCAGAGCCGCCTATGAGTTTCAGCTTGATGGTTCTTACATTGTCGAACACTCCCCCGTGCCGATCGTGTCGTTGGGCTCAGACTGTGGTCGATGTCAGTCAACAAAGGAGGCAGAGCGGTCAAGGCGGACCCAACCAGCACAGAAAATTGAGATGGGGGCAATTCGACCTCCTGAAATGCCCAGCCCAAGCCCAAACGTAGAATTTTATGCGCCGCCGGGGATGTTACCATTGGAACGAACCCGATATCCACCAGATAATTCATGTATCAACAGTCGGGATGCTGTCAGTCAACGCCTTCCCCGTACACTCCACACGCTATCAGCCATCGCACATTAACCTTCCGTAACACCGGAACCGCGTCAAAGTTCACCCACCGGCCACCGCGTAGCGCTGGAGCCCGCCTCCTCGCCGGCGCCGGCCACCGCACCGCACGCGTCCAGCCAGCCATGTCCAAGTACGGAACTATAGGTGTATTTGGTTGCATGCATCACATGGTGCACATATGGATGATCCTGGATGGGGTGGTTCAACCAATTTGCTTGTACCGTATGGTTCGCTCTAATTAGTAGAATAATGTATTAAGTGGGATGACCTCATCCTAAATGAGTTGGTCCAATTCACCCAACCAAATAAAATGATCATTATTATTTTATATCACTTCATACATAAATAAATGATACAACCAACCAAACACACCCTATCCCATCCACCTCCACGGCTCCACCACCCCGCCGCCCGAGGGCTCGCCATCCACCACGCTCGACTCCACCTCCAGCGCCGAGGCCCCCGGCGGCGCGCCCGCGCTGGCTGTGCTCCGCCCCTGGCGCGAGCTCGCGGACCCGCGCGCGCTCTCCGTCCCGGGGGGCCTCGCCGACGCCTGCCACCGCGCGCGCGCCAACCTCGAGCGCTACGCCGCCAACTACGAGCTCGTTGTCGTCGTCGTCGTCTTGGTCTCCCTCTCGGGCAGCCCCTCCACCAGCTCATCGTCCTCTCCTGCCTCCTAGTCTGGCGCCGCAAGTCCTTCCCCGCGCTTTTCATGTTCTCGAACTTCATGCTACTGCATCTCGACGGCACCGCGGCGATCGTAGAAATCTCGCTGCCCGTGGGGCTCCTGATCGTCGTGGCTCACGCCGCGCTGCACCTACCCACGGCGGACAGCGTCGACGAGAAGGATGGGCTGGGCGACAATCCCGAACCGCCGTCCACAGATTAGCGTGAGCCGCTGCTCGATCGTCGACCTTCTTATTGTCTCTTGGTTAGTTGATGTTCAGGGTGTTCTTCATCTGTTTGTGCTTAAATATGCGTTATCTGTATAATTATTCCCTTTAGATGATTTCGTAGTGAAATCATGTTTTCGGAGTGATCAACCTCAACCTGAAGTTGATTTAGGCTCAATTATTTGGCACTTTGCACAATGATATGGTTATTCAGAACGCGTCCTGAAAAAGGGAACCGCCTGGTCAAATCAGAAGAGATTTTGGCTTTGTGAAATTGTGATCTACTGGGTGTCCAGAAAACGAAAGTTTTTCACGAGATGCGTCAGACATTGTATGAGCACATTGGCTAACTACCTTACTACTAATACTAGTTTGTACGTTGTAGACCCAATCCCACGCTTCTGCGCATCAACTAGTTTCAACGCCTTCTGCGCATTACGCTTCTCACGCTAACAGTAACCCGCACGCGCTCTCCGTCCCAGGGGGTCTCGCCGCCGCGCGCGCCAACCACGCGTACTTCGCCGCCAACTACGGCCTCGTCTATCTCGTCGTCTTCTCGGCCTGCCTGCTCTGCTGGCGGCCCATCTACCTGCCCACGGTCGTGCCCCTCTCCCTCGCCTCGCCTGGTAAGGTCTTCCCCTCGCTCTTGACGTTCACGCCCTTCCTGCTGGTGGTCACCGGCGCCACGGCGGGCGTTCTTATCGTCCTGGCCGCTGGGCTCCTGCTCATCGTGGGCCACGCCGTGCTGCACCTCCCAACGGACAGCAGCGTCGACGAGGAGGGCTGGACTGTGCGGCAACAAGCCCGATCAGCCGGTCCTCGTCGACCTTCCTGGCTCTTGGCTAGCTGATATTGCGGGAGTACTTGATATGTTTTGTCACTTGTTCAGAAATGTATATGTGCTCATATTTTGCGTTCTTTGTATTAATTTTGTATACTTACATGTACCATACAGACATCATCTATTATCTTTAGATCGATGCATGGTATGTTAGTGAAACCAGGTTTTGGGAGTGATCGAGCTGAAGTTAATTTGGGCTGAATTATTTGGCACTTGCACAATGATATTTTGTATCCAGGACGCGTTCTGAAAAAGAATGGAACTACATGGTCAAAACGGAAGAAATTTGGCTTTGTCATCTACTGGGTGTCAAAAAAACAAGCAATTTCCCGTGAGACAAGACAGAGAGATTGTATGAGCATTCTAGCAAGCTACTTACTGATACTAGTTTGTAACGAATGACAAATGGACACTTACGATCATCTGCAGGGAGCTCTCGAGTTTCAGCTTGACGTTAGAAGCTCGTGAGCTCGTAGAAATGTAGAATGGAGGCGCGATGCTCTCAGTCCGAGAGTTGATTGCATATCTGTGATCCGTCCATTCCCAATAATGACGACTGGCTACTGGTTCCCAATGTCCACGCACGACAGAAGTGGCCATAATCGAAAGGACGAAGGCATTCATCACTGATGTGCCCAACCTCGCGCGCGTAGCGTGAACCTAGACCGCTAAAATAGGGCAATGACGAGATTTACCGGCCCAATTAAGCATTTCACGGGCCAAGGCCAAAACTGGGCTTTGATGGCATGATTTGTTCCCTACTTAGCCCACAACAGAATCCTCCTTACAAATAAGAATCAACGGTTTGGATTGTGCCACACGTACATATCCAGTCTCCACGTGTAGGTCCCCACTCACAGTCGCACTTCCCACCTCTGCCTCTCCATAATTGGATTACCTTCCCTTCCAACAGAGTCCATCCACTGCACGTCAAGCTCACCCGATTCCCATTCCCCCACCTCCTCGCCGGCGCCGACGACCATCCGCCCCCACCTAGCCAGCCAGCCATGTCCAAGTACGGCACCATCCCCACATCCTCCTCCCCGCCGCCGCCGGGGGGCTCCTCCTCCACCACCACCTACCCGCTCGACTTCATCTCCCGCGCCAAGGCCCGCGGCGCGTCCGCGCTCGCCACGCGCCGGCCCTGGCGCGAGCTCGCGGACCCGCACGCGCTCTCCGTCCCGCGGGGCTTCTCCGACGCCTACCGCCGCGCGCGCGCCAACCTCGCGCACTTCGCCGCCAACTACGCGCTCGTCGTCCTGGCCGTCGTCTTCGCCTCCCTGCTCTGGTACCCCGTCTCCCTGCTCGTCTTCCTCGCCTGCTTCGCCGGCTGGCTCTTCCTCTACTTCCTCCGCGACCGCGACGTCGACCAGGCGCTGCTCATCTGCGGCCGCCCCGTCGGGGACGGCGTCGTCATCGCCTTCCTCTCCGCGGTCACGCTCGTCCTGCTGCTGCTCACCGGCGCCACGTCAAACATCCTCATCTCGCTGCTCGTCGGCCTCCTCGTCGTCCTCTTCCACGCCCTGCTCCACCGCCCCGCCGACAGCATCGACGAGGAGGCCGGGAGGTGGTACACGCCCGTGCCGCCGTCCAGCTACTAGCCATAGCCAGTGTGAGCTGCTCTTCTTCCATTCACCGGCGTCTATTCTTGCTTCTTCTTCGGTTGTTATCGGTGGAATTATTATTGCAGATGTTCTTGATCCGTTTGCGCACTTGTTCATAAATAAAATGTGCTTCAATCGGCGCTCGTTGTGTATTTGAATTGTTGTTCCATTGCAAATATTTGTTGTCTCTAGATGATTTGTCACTGAAATTATGATTTTAGTAGTGATCAATCTGAAGTCAATTTGGGCTCAATTATGTGGCGCTTGCAGAATGGTTATTCAGAACGCGTCCTGAACAAGGGATTGCATGGTCAAACCGGAGGAGATTTGCCTTGCGATCCACGGGGTTCTAAAAGAAAACGGGTGTTTCCATGTGAGACGGAGACAGACATCGTGTCGTGTGAGCAATATCAGCCACAACCTAAGCCAAACCACTTTGTCAATAGTTTCTGACCAGTAACAAAGGACACTTATCCGTAGTGCCTTCCGAGTTCGAGCTTGATGATGGCAACTCAATGACCCATGGGCTCGTAGAGTATAGACAAATTGTTAACTTGTATATCATTTTCTTTCCCTAAAAAAAAAGATCTAGTGTGTTTTGGGTCGGCGGGGTACTGTTTCTGCATCTATCAAATCAACTCTTCGTATAGTACACGATTTGTTGGTAATTGGCTGGCGGTTTCCCAATTTCTTTTGCGAGAGCGCAATAATTGAAGTGACAGCTGTTGGGTTTGAATAGTGTTAGTGTATATCATAATGAATTTTGTAGGTATATCCTGTGATGTGGATTTTATATGGTTCAAATAGGATAAGTTGCTGGCTACAGGCTCTCTGTTTTTTTTTTTGAAAAGAATAGCTCCCTGGTTGTGCCTATCCGGTTGAATACCGGTATTCAATTCAATATTCAGCTCAACAACAAATCTTCCATGAAAACATGGCAACCATATTTAGGGGTCCTTCGGCACGGCTTCTGCAGTGGGTTATGCACTGGGAGGAAAAAGGAAACAGCTTCAGTGGAGGTGCCACTGAAAAGTCGTCGCACGAAATGAACTGGGGTGACAAGTCAGAAAAAGTGGCTTCCCCCGGCTTCTCCCCGTCCCCGTAGCCTCCACATATATGGTTACCCCTCGAGTTGCTAGAATTACAACATTTTTGCCACTACCTATACTCTCATCAATTCCTCGCACCGGCTCGCTATTGCTCCGTCTTCTCTCCCTCATCCGCCTCCTCTCTCTCATGCTCCTCTCTCCTCGCGTGACTCTGGTGCCGGTGCGGCGTCGGTTCGATGAACCAGCTGGGGCAGCTGGCAGCCGATGGGTGAAACGGGGGTGGAACGGATAGATCCGACGAAGGGCATCCTGATCCAGCTACCCGTTTTCCCAGAGGTGCCGCTTGCCGTCATCCTACCGGCGCCGCTTCCCCTCATCCATCTAGCGCTGCCTCCCCTCATCCTATTCGTGCCGTGCCGACAGCTTCTCACTTGCAGCCATCGGAGTATTGACTGGTTTGCAAGTTGTCATCCCAACTCTCTTTAATAAAATCCAACGTATACTTCTCCTATGTTAAAAGAATACCATCTTGCAGTCTCTTAACTTCAATGCCTAGGAAATAGTGGAGATCCCCAAGATCCTTTAATGCAAACTCACTCTTAAGAGCTTTTAGCAATGCTGTCATAGCACCCTGCGACGAACTTGCCACAATGATATCATCCACATAAATGAGTAAAATATTGTCACTTCTCCTTTGTTAAAGTAGAAAAGAGAAATATCAGCTCGAGATGGTTTAAAACCAAGACTCTGCAATTTTTCACTTAAGCGAGAATACCAAGCTCGTGGCGCCTATTTCAGCCCATAAAGTGCCTTGTCTAGCTTACAGACATATTGTGGATGACCTTTGTCCTCATTCCCAGGTGGTTGCCTCATGAACACTCCTTCTTCAAGGATACCATGAAGAAATGCGTTCTGAACATCTAGCTGTCGAAGACTCCAACCTCTTGATACTGCAATAGATAACACAAGTCTAATAGTGGTGGCCTTCACTACAGGACTAAAGGTATCCTCATAGTTAATACCATACCGTTGCTTAAAATCCTTTGCAACCAGACGAGCTTTATATCTATCAATCGAACCATCTGGCTTTTGCTTGATTTTATATACCCTTTTACAATCAATAATATTCTGATCAGCTTTAGGTGGAACTAGATGCCATATTTTATTCCTCATGAGCACCATATATTCACTATCCATAGATTGCTTCCAATTTGAATTTCCAAAGGCTTCACCTAAATTATTTGGCTCAGACAAAACAATAACACCGTACCTTACAGTTCCATTTGTATATTGCTTGGGTCTTCGAATACCATGAGACCCACACGTCCTTGGGCGTTCAGGTTGCTCAGTAGCTTGAGAAATGCCTTGATCATCAGGTGGAGCTACCGGGTGCACAGCCGCAGGTGCCACAGCGGATCTAGATGGCGCCGCAGCGGATCCAATTAGGAGCGGATCCCGGAGCAAAGCAGGCGAGTGCGCTCGGGCGGCGTCATCTGCCGGGAGTTGGTGCATCAGAGGCTAGCGCATGGCGCACACGGGTTCGCTCGTTGAATCTGCTGGGGGCTGGCGCGTGGCACACGATGGTTCGTCGGGTGATTCCTCCTCGCGCACAGCTGCCGCTGTCGGACACGTGTCACGCACGGATTCACGCTGCTCGTGCGGGGAGAGGGCAAGGCGAATGCGCCTGCACAAGCCGTTGGAGCCGCAGGTGGATCAACGCCGGGATCCGTGCGCCCTCCTTCCTGCATAAAATCATCTTCCAAAACAGGATTTAAATTAGGATTTTCACCAAAATCTGTCCCTGCTGTATCACCAACATTGTCAGAAGAAGGGTGTGGTGTTGTCAATGACTTTGCTTGGAGTGCGATTGATGAGATAGGCAGCGGCAAGGAAAACTTCATTCCAAAATTTGAGGGGCATAGAAGCATGTGAGAGTAGAGAGAGACCTACCTGTGCAATGTGCCTATGTTTACATTCAGCAGCCCCATTTTGTTGATGTTCATGAGGGCAGGATACAAGGTGTGTAATGCTGACATTATTGAAAAACGAATTGAGTGTGACATACTCTCCACCCCAATCCGTCTGCATAGCAATGATCTTTCGATCGATCAGATGCTCAACAAGGCACTGAAATTCATGGAATTTGAGAAAACTTCAGATTGCAAAGCAAATAAATCCACATGAACTTGCTGAAATCATCTATAAAACTCACATAGTATTTGTTTTGCCCAATAGAATCAGGAGCAAGCCCCCGTACATCCGAAAACACCAACTCTAAAGGAAATTTGGACACACTTGTAGACTTAGGATAGGGAAGTTGATGACTTTTGGCTTGTTGGCAAGCGTGGCACATAGATTTTTTATTGACTTCTCTAAGACAAGGAAGATTATTCTCACTCATGACTCGATGAACAATTGGAAAAGCAGGATGCCCTAATCTATTGTGCCATCTAGTAGAGGATGGTGTAGCGGTGCTCAAAACTTCTTGTTGCATATCAGGAAGGGGGTATAGACCTCCTCTACACGTTCCTTCCAAAAGAGTCCTCTTGGTTGCTTGATCCTTGATAGAGAAAAATTCGGATGAAATTCTAGAAAGGCATTGTTATTAGAAGCGAGACAATGAACAGGAACTAAATTTTTCTTTGCTTTTGGGATGTGAAGAACATTATTAAGGTGTAGATTGCGATTAGGGGTACGAACAATTGCATGACCAATATGAGTAGTGCTCATACCTGCACCGCTGGCTATGCAAATTTGATCGTTGCCGTTGTATTTGTCGTGGATGACTAGCTTGTCAAGGTCACCGGTCACGTGGTCGGTTGCGCATGTGTTGATCTACCAATTTGTGTCCACTCCATAGGATTGTACAACTTTGTTGATGTTTCTTTCATCCAGAACAAAATCTTCCTCAAAGCGGTGCCAGCACCGATCTGCACTATGGCCTTCTTTGAGGCATACTTGGCACCAAGGCTTCTGTCCTCCTCCATTGCGCCCATTGGGCACACCGTTGCGTCCTCCACGACCACATCCTCCTGAGCTTCCATGGCCACGGCCTCCTCGATTGAACCCATGCCCTCCACGAGTCGCAGAATTCACCGAGGAATATGACAAGCTTGAGCCACCGTCGTGCATCAGATCAAGGCTGTTCTCAAAGCTTAGAACTTGGGCCAGGAGCTCGCTGTAGTAGATTGGAGTCGACCTGGCGATGATGGCCATCTGTAGTGGGATATAGTCGGCGTCGAGCCCTGTCAGCACATAGCCAATGAGCTCCTCCTCACTAAGGGGCTTTCATGCATCCGCCATCTTGTTGGCAAGTGCTTTCTTCTTGCTCATGTATTCAGCGGTAGGCATGTTGCCCTTCTTCAATGTTGCCAGTAAGATGCGCGTGTTCACTGGTCGCGCTCTTGACTGGGATGAATAGATCTCCTCCACAGCGGACCACAATTTCGCCGCGGTTGTTGCCGTAGCGACTTGCGCCATTACTTCACGCGTCATAGTGGTGAGCAGATAGCTCAGCACTTGTTGATCTAGTGCCACCCATCGGACATAGCCAGGGTTGGCACTCTTGACAATCTTGTCGTCGATCTTGGTGTCGATCTCCTTCGGCGGAGCAGGATCCTTGCCATCGAGGCACCCTTCAAGCTGTGCACCGTGAATGGTTGGTAGGACCTGTGCCTTCCATAGAACAATATTGTTCTTGGAAAGCTTCTCCGTGATTGGAAGGCTGAGCAATGATGGAAGCGCTGCTCTAGCGAAAGATGAGCCAGAGTCTCCCATGTAGATGTATTTTTAGAGGGTCGCTCTTGGTACCATGTGGAAATTGTGTAAGCGTTGTCACCCTTGGTCAGGGCGGCGTCATGTATTTATATGGAGCCATTAACCGGCCAGGTTACAGATATATTGAGTTTGTTACAATGTGTTTATCTACACGCAAGTTAGAGATCAAAACAAGAACTACAAGATATACACCTTCAACAGCTCAAACTCTAGACATTCTTAGATATTTTACATGCGTGAGGTCAACAACTCAAACTCTAGACATTCTTAGATATTTTACATGGGTGAGGAGGTCTGCCAGTACCGTGACGAGGTCCACCACCTCCTCATGATAGACGTCCACCACCGGCTGCTGCTCGTGCTTGTGGCCGGTGAGGACGGCCACCGCGATGGCTGCATCGTGGACACCGCCGCAGGCGTCGCCTCTCCTCATGGACCAGATGTGCTAATGAATCAGTTGTCAGTGTGTGCGGGATAAAGGTATGGGAGCTTTGAGCGCCGAAACAAGTCGAACATGCGGCGGCTGCAGCTTCCACCTTCAAAAGAGCACCCGACTCTTGTGTAGCCATTCCACAGTTGGATCGACACTGTATGCTCCTGCGTAGTTGCACAAGGATGGTCCGCGCCCAATGAGATGCCCATTCACCCAAGCCTGGCCCTTTCCCGTGATCCCAAGATCAATGGTGATAGGGTCATTACCTCCTCGATTGGTCCTCCTTGAATCTGCTGTGGGCTGTAGCCTCTGGGCTGCGCGATCCTCCTTCAAAATTCCGGAATTTTGAAACGGGTAGCAGCAGCAAGGTTAATCACAGCCGAAGATGATTGTGGCCAACATTGCCAATAGATAATGCGCTCGGACTCTCACCGTGAACCGCCGCCACGTCGGGGTACTCTAATCTCCTCTGCCGTTGTGGTCCGATGCCCGCGCGGCTCAGAGCAATCTTGCGGTTCCGGCTGGAACAGAACCTAGGGCGGGCGGTGGTGGGCTTGCGGCGACGGCGGCCGTCAGTGCCGGAGGCAGAGCCGACCGGACCAAGGTGTTTTACGCAAATATATGTTCAAGTATTTTTAAAAAGGGGCAGAATCGCATGGGCAAAGTTGTCGTTTTCTAACTTATTTGATACGGAGTACCATTAAGTGTTGCTCGTGGAGCTTACTCTTCATTTTCAATAAGTAGGAGTAAAATCACAAAGATAGGAAAAATAAGGTTAAAATCACAATTGCAATTCAAAATAGGGGTAAGAATGCAATAGCCTCAATTCAATTATACCAGGAAATCAAGTGCTATAAGAATCTCGCCCCAAATCAAGAACCCCTACACATCTGCAGTTCTGCACATATGGCAAATATTCATTTTTATGAGTAGATATATCTAGAGAAGATCTATGGGCGCCATCGTTGCATATCAAGGTTGGCTAAGGAATTTAGGTTCTATATTGCTTCTGTTCATGCAAGCCAAGCGAGCTCTCTGCTCACTCGATCTTCCTGCCTTTGGACATATCCTGGATATTTGCAATCTGTCGATATAAATATCCAGCTACCTTTCCCCTTGTTGAGTTGATGAGGCGAACATGCACATTGACTATTGCGTAACTGACAAGAAACTTTCAAAACCTATCAGAATCTGGAAAGATTCAAACATAGCAAAGAATTGATGGCACACAATCAATTTAACCAACAAAGCTACTTCAAAAGGTTAACTACTCATTCATTAGGTAGGTACCATAACCACCGTAACCATTGAGATTTAAATAAGCTATAACCATCCAGTTCATGCTAGAAACTTGACGGCAACAAAATAACTTACAGTTCAGGCCAGAAACTTCATGGCAACTAGCACTGCTGGAACTACAAATCATAGTAGTATGCGAATATAGGCAGATAGATACAGACAGATAAACTGCTGCTACTTGATACTGGATATTTTGTTTTCACATACTAGCGAACCCGATTTATCACTGGATAGACTCCATTGTACCTAGTTATCCCACCAACACCATCTTTGTTGGGAATGTATCTGGTGGAAACCATCTACCCCATGTAACTTTGGAAAATATGAATCAAGGTCACAAGATGCTAATCCAATGGATAGAGTTAGAGGTGCAATTATTTTACAGTTAAGCCCCCCACCTGCTGGCCACGCTTCTTAATCCTCCCTGAAGTCAGGCGTCTGTTTCCCCTACCCTTCTACCCTTCCATCGTGAGTCCGTGTCCCGCCGCCGCCACACCCTTGCGCCCCTAGCGATTCACCAGTCGCTAGTGTCCTGCCGCCGCCCGTGGCCTGCCACCATGTGCCCAGCGACGGGGTGGCCCATGGGCACGTGCTCGTACATGCTCATCGGCGGGCTTGGGTGGTGGTGCTTCATGCTCGCGGGTCCCATCAACATCGTTCTCGCGATGGCGGGCCCACCGGTGATCGGGGCACCGGCCGCCGCGACCTCCCCCGTGGTGACGTTGGTGATGTCGTGGATGCTGGAGCGGCGCCGGTTACGATTCATGGAGTTGAGGCGGATGAAGTACTTCTGCGCGTTGCTCGCCACCTGCGTTGGCGTCTGCGAGATGACGAAGTTGCGCTAGATGCTTCGCCAGTCGCCCTTACCAAACTTATCTAGACCCAGCAAGAACAACCTACGGCACCATCACTAGATTAGCGGCCATGAACGCAAGAACGTCACCACCATTAGCGTGTGCTTATTATGATTGGAATCAATGGATGACATGAACGATGCAAGCTTTGAAATCAAGAACTCCAGGAGGAGATTCGGGATTAACCTGTGCTCTTCCTCTGTCCACGAGATGCCCTTGCGCCGCTCCTGCTCTACCTTGGAGCAGCTCTTCCCCACGTCAATGCCGCTCTTCCGCTCCTCGCGCCGGTGCCTGCCTCCTCCTGCGCCGCCGCCATCCTTGGGCGCGGATGAAGCACCGCCGGCGCTGTCGGGCGTCACAGTGGATGGCTCCTCGCCGGTGTAGCACGGGTGCGGGACGCGGTCGACCTCGATGGCGGCCACGTCCTCCACAAGCGCCTCGTAGTGCTGCCACACCTCCTCCACCATTCACGCTGGCACGCTCACTGCGAGCGCCGTGAACCAGCCCTCGTCGGGCGGCCTGTTGGCGGGAGGCGCCACGGTAGCCGCGACTGCGTTCTCGAAAGCCTTGTCCTCCTTCCTGGTCCACGCCGCTATGGTGGTCATCGCCACTGTGGCCATTGTTGGATGTCTAGTCCGTGCGTGGCATGCGTGCTACTGCTACAACTACAATATGGTTGCGGAGTGCAGACTGCGGTGGTAGTGGCGGAGCACGGGCGGCGGAGGGCCACGGGTGACGGTGGGACATTGGCGCCGAGCAAATCGCTAGGGGCGCATGGGTGTGGTGGCGGCGGGACACAAACTCGTAATGGAAGGGCAGAAGGGCAGGGGGAAACGGACGCCTGGCTTCAGGGGGGATTCAGAAAAGTGGCCAACGGGTGGGGGGCTTAACTTCAAAATAATCTACCTCTGGCCCTATCCATTGGATTAGCATCTTGTGGCCTTGATTTATAGTTTCCAAGGTTGCACAGGGTAGATGCTTTCCACCAGATACGTTTCCTAGATAGACTCCATTGTACCTAGTTATCCCACCAACACCATCTTTGTTAGCACCATCTCGCCAGAGATACGCGAAACCTCTGTCCTCCCACTTTTTTCCACGACTATTTTTTATCTTTCAAAACTTCCTACCCTTGCTGTCGGTGGCATAAGCAACAACAAGAACCGCATGGCAGTGAGCTTTTTCAGGTTTTTAGCAGGAGGCCACTCTTCAATTTCAATTAGCCAACCTTTATATTGACTCTCCCCTAGGAAGTGGTCAACAGGAACTACCACAGGCTGCCTAGCCACAGCTCTCATCAAAGATTCCTCGCTATGGCTCCGAGTATATCCATAGCCATGGATTAGTGTGGCGCAATCCTTTCCTACATGAACACACTCACCATGGCCCCAAAGCCATCATCTAGGATACTCCTTCTCAGTTTCGATCCCACACCGCTACACATACTCAAATGTGTCTTCAATCTGGCCCCCCTACAACCACCGCCTGTACACACTGATCCCCAACTGTCATCTGATCACCATACCACCCTCTTGACCTATCGCATGCTCGGGGCTAGACATGATTGGCCCACTACCTACAGTGCCTGGAGGGTTCAACCGAGTACTCGTGGCGATCGACAAGTTCACCAAGTGGATCGAGGTGAAGCTGGTAACCTACCCCAAGGCAGACAGAGTACTCAATTTTCTCAATGAAATTGTCCATCGCTACAGCTTACCAAATCACATCATCACAAACCTGGGCTTAATTTTCAACAATCACGAGTTCTAGGAGTACTGTGAGAACAACGGGATCGATGTCCGGTACGTCTCTGTCACTCATCCGTGGGGCAACGGCCAGGTTGAGCGCCAACGAGATGTTACTAGAGGCTCTCAAGAAAAGACTACACGACATTGGAAACACCAAAGGGGGCAAGTGGCTCAAAGAGCTACCCAATGTACTTTGGGGGCTTCGCACCCAGCCATGCAAGCCTACATGGTACTCACCTTACTTCATGGTCTACGGATCAGAAGTCATCCTCCCTACCAATGTCATGTGGAGATCTCCAGTAGTCGAGCAGTACGAGGATGGAACAGCAGAATAAACAAGGTGTCTAGACTTAGACGACCTCGAAGAAGCTCATTGTGTAGCACTCGTTTAGTCTGCAAAGTATCTTGAAGGGATTTGCCGCTATCATGATCACAACGTCAAAGAACGCTCGTTCAACATAGGTGACATGGTCCTCAAGCGTATTAAAGACACCAAGGGGTTGCACAAGCTGAATTCGCCATGGGAGGGTCCTTTCATCGTCTCCAAGGCCACTAGACCTGGGTCATATAGGCTACAAACTCTCTCTAGTGAAGAAACTGACAACTCGTGGAACATCGAGCACCTGTATTGATTCTACCCATAGTTTGCATATTCATGTAAATTGACCATCGACCTCAGTTATATAATTACAATTTAATAAAGCAGATTTATTTTTGTTGTAAAATGACTATCTATTTCAGTCTGATTGCGACTTGCAAAACTAAGTTCGTCGAGCTATTCAGCTCCCTCGGGCACTATTGACCAACTCGCAACTTGTAGTCACAAGCCTGCAAAGGATATTTTTGAGTTATTCAACTCATTGGATAAAATTATCCACATGGAACTTGTAATAACAAGTCTGCACACATATTTTTGAGTTATTTAACTCGTTGGACGAAATTGTCCAGCAGTGACTTGCAAAGACAAGCCTGCACACAAAAAATGTAAGCTAGTCAGTTCCTTGGGCAAATCTGTCCATCGATAGCTTTCAAAAAAGAAGCTGTCAGTAATCTGGGAGTTATTTATAACTACCCAAGCTCTTAAACTAGACAAGTTTGTCTAGTCGCAGCTTGTAATAACAACTCTGTAGTTTCAGATCTTCGGGAGCACAAATATCCGAACAACCCAGAGAGGTTGCAAAGATAGGCTCCAGGTGATGAAGTCCTAAAGAGTTTACTCGCCTAAAGAGCACAACTACCCAGATACCCGAGTACCTGCACTCCACAAAAAGGTGTCGCATCCTAGAAGTAGTACTCTACACTGTGTATCTGAAGAGGCTCACAAGAGTAGCCTTGTGCGCAGACACTCACGACTACCGTACGAGCAAATATCAGGGTAGTTCAGGAGAGGCACTAAAATAAAGAATACACACAAGTCGATAGCAATAAAATTTGTGACAAACCTTCAAAATAATTTACATTTCATTCATATCATGTTTATATTACACTGATCCTGATATCTACTTCTTTACATACAACTACTCAAGGTCTATCTGACCGGCTACCTCCTTGGCAATAGGAGCCACCTCTTGCAGGTACTGTTGAAACTGCTCATCAGAGTAGCCTTGTGCAATCCCCTCCGCAATTAGAGCCAAGTCAGCTTGCGCGTAGAATGACTTCACCATTGCCAACAGCTGCTTCAAGACGAACTCTGTAATCTTCTGAACGTGGCCGGTTATCTTCGCAGGCACTTCCTTGAGTACTTTGCTAGAGGGCGGGGCTCCACACCTTCCGTCAGGGGCTCCACCATATCAACGATGGGCTGAGCGGCTTCTATCAGCTCCTTCAGAGCAAGCTTGGTCACCTCTAGCTCATCCTCGTGCTCTCAGAAGGTCATCATGGCAGTCACCAGATCGACTTCTCCGTCAATGTGCATCTTCCGCTCCTTCTCCAGGCGGTGCTCCAGATTCTCATACAGAGTTGACAACTTGTCGTGTTGCTCCGTCACTCTATAGTACAACTTTTGCCAGTCTGTCACTCGACCTTGGAGATCTTCTTTGACCTTCTAAACGTCTACAATAACAAACAAGGAGCAATTTAGAATCATCAAGTGCCAATTAGTACTCGAAGATCAGAGGGGGATGACAAGTTACCTTTCAGCTGATGCTTCAACATCTTGTTGCGCTTCCGAAGGCAGTCCTTTTCCTCCGTGATTTGCTGGACGAGCTTGCAGTACTCGGCGGCTTGGCCGTCGTACTTCATGAGTAGTTGGGAGGAGTACCACCTCTCCTTGGTCAACACGCGTTCAAGCGCCTTAGCTCGCATTATAGTGTCTCCATAGCCTTGGAGCATTTCCGACTTCCAGCGGGAGCGATTGATCAAATCATGCAAGACAGAGCAAGTACTCATACAAGGAACGAGTACTGATTTCAAGTTGAAGACAAAACGCAGCGGAGAAACTTGCCACTCTGTATTCACCTACACGATGGTGCATCTCCTTAATTATGGCCTCTATCTCTAAGATGGTCAGAGGGTCAGTGAAGAGCTGGATATCCTCCAGGTTCACCCCCCAGCTACCCAAGGTTCCCCGTGCTTTTCGGCGATTAGCGCACCAAGAGGAACCAACGCGTGGCTAGTTGCCTCAGAAGGCATTGATGGACGTCAAAACTTGGAGGGCTCCAATGACTTTAGTTTCTACTTCTAGCTCAGGGGCTACATGGGTAGCCACGACTCTAGAGGTAGTCGCCTCCACCGTCTTGGTCTCCACCTCTGGCTCAGGGGCTATGAATGTAGCCACAACGCCGGAAGTAGTCATTGCCATTGGCTCGGCTATCGGTAGCTCGGGGGCTGGCACTATAGCGACATTCAGTGACGCAATAACATCATGCATAAGCGTAGCAACAAGGGATACAACACATGGAGCTACTTTTGGCGCATACTGCTCTTCCGGTGGTGGAATTGTAGGCACCGGGATGAGGTTTTGGGCTGAGCAGCTGCTACCATTGGTTGCAGGCTTCGGGCTCGGGCCTCCAATGTCCACGCTGGCGGATTTCCTGGAAAAGGTAAGTGTCAAGACACACTGCAAGGCAATATCAAGACACAATCAGAACTCGGATAACTTTTTAGTACTTACTTGGTGGACCTCTTTATTTTCAAAGAGGGCTCTCCCGCTAGGCGCATGGGCTTGACTGCGGGCGACGGCTTCTTCGGCGCGACTTGTTGGATCACAGTTGGATCCATGCCAGCCTTAGCTATTGTCTCCACCTCCTGGGATGTTTGTGCACTGATGGGGTTGGCCCTAGCGACAGGAGGCTCTTCGTCATCATGAAGCTCAATGACCTCCTTAATCACTAGCAGCTCCTGCTGCACAACTTCCGTAGTCATCTTCTCCACCTCTGTATCCTCCTCGACTACCTGCAATCCTCCAATGTCATACCGAGTAGACATGGCGGTAAGGAAACTACTTACAAGTACTTGATCCTTAGGATCTTGTCCTTCTTCAAGTGTGATTACTGGAGGAGGGATGTCATTGGCGGTAAGTGGCTTCTTCACCACACGCTTGACGGCGACAGTGCACCTCTTCTTTGATGGCCAGGCCTTGATCACAAACTCCTCGGCAGCCTCTAAGTCAGGGCTGCTAAAGGAAGAGAAACCTTCCAACTCCTCCTCCTCGACTACCCTCTATAGATCCGCGGTTGTATGTACACATGGAGCGGCGTCAGAGCCATCCGATCCGGGTGGAGGAGGAGTAGAGCAAAACAAGTGAACTTCTTTCGGCAAAAGAAAATAAGTCTGAGAAGAAACAAGTATAAAAATTAGTACTCGGGGGCTGCAGCCACGGTACTTACACTACTAGGTGGGTTCGCGGCGTAGAACTCCCGCACAATAGTCGGGATCGCGCTCACATGCTTAAATAGGCGCCTCAATCACGCCATAACTTCATCCACAGATAAGTTGTCTGATGTCATCCAGGATGGATCATTAGGGCCCGAGTAGTCATATCCCCAAGTGCAGCACAGTTGTAGGGGTTGGACTCACCTCTTCATAAAACTGAAGGCTACCCCGACTCCGGTCAGCCCTGCTGCTTGAGTACGATGATTTTCTCCAGAAGCTCGGGTAACTGAAGGCTATCTCCATGGGTAGGCTCGTCCAACCACCGGTTGTTCCAAACTGGACGGTGGCCTATCACCTTGGGTAGTCTGGGCTCATGATTCCAATATAACACCATTTCTCTTTCCATGTAGAATGGGAGTCAATTAGCTCATAATCCAAGTACAAGCCTTTGACTTTCTCCCGCAATTGAATGCCTGCCCCCCCCGACTACTTTGGTATGATCCATCCTGGGGCTTGACTTTGAAGAACTTTCGAAAGAGCTATAAGTGTGGCTGGATTCCAAGGAACGTTTCGCAAAGATGCACAAAAATAGCTATGTGCATAATGGAGTTAGGATTGAGATGAACTAATTCCAACTTATAGTACTCCAACAACTCGCGTAAGAAATCAGACGTAGGCAAAGCCAAACCACGCTCGATGAAGTGCGTGAAGATTACTATCTTATGGGTTTAGTTCTCCATTGGTCATGGGTTGCCACAGGCTGCCCTCCAATTGATGAATTCTTGATCTTGGAGAAGATTGACATCAGCCAATGCCTGGATGTCCGCCTCCTTCAGCACGGATTTCTTCCAGGTGCAAGCTTGACTTGGCGGGGCTGTCTGGTCCATCTTGCCGTACTTTGGAGCCGGCAACTGGATCTCCTTCTTTTTATTTGCCTTCCTCTTCTTGCTCCCCGTCACCTTGCTGGATGTCGCCTTTTTCCCATTCGTGTTGCCACAAGGGTCTTCTTGCGCATGCGCTCGGAGGCTAAGCGGTGGGGGACGGTGGCGCTCGAGCTCAAGGATCGGGCAAGCAGTGACGCTATGGCTACAGTGTGGAAGTTGAAAGAGCAGATGGCTCGCATGAAATGAAAGGTATGATTTCCTCCATTATTTATAACAGCGGCACAGTTAAAACGGAGGCAAGATTAACGAGAATATTCTATTTTTAAAAGCCCACACTTATTGCTTGACAGTTTCTAATTTTTTTAGAAAGAGATAAGGTTACTGTTGGAGAACGGTCACGTCGACCCGTGGTTAATCCTTATACCCAAACTAGTTGTATAATGGCTTGAGGGCTGTGTGCCACATGCCCATCGGCTAAAAAGTTTTTTCTTTGGGTTTTAAAGAAAAGAGATGTGAAATTGCAAGATTGACCCTCAGCTTGATTCTTTGATTCAACCTAAGGCTCGGGGGCTACTCCATATGGAGTGCGATTTTCATCGCACTTCCATATAAAATTCAAGATTGAAGATTCAAGACCAAGTTAAATGAGGCTTGAGCACATTCTAGCCACATGGCAGTACTCGAGTACGTTCGAAGGCTCAATCTGACGGGTCCCTCGAAGAGCACCACAAACTAGTCGGAGATGCCTAAAAAGTACTCGGAACTGCTACATTTGACTAAAAAGTACTCGGGGGCTTGTCATCCATACATCTATGGCCCATCGGAAAGTTTAGACAATCCTAGATATGGGGCTGTACATCGAGATGTGTCAGATATGGAGACTACGGTGCAGGATGGCGTGGTCTACATGGAGGACAAGAAGTACTCATAGCAATCAGAGTAGGACTTACGAGTCAAATCCGACTAGTATTCTTGTAAACAATCGACCTGTAACCCTGCCTTGGCAATATAAGGCGAGGTAGGGACCCCCTGCAAACAAGTTCAATCAATACAACACAATCAACACACAGGACATAGGATATTACGCGATCTACCCAAACCTATCTAAATCGTGTGTTCGAGTTCACTTTCGAGTTCGTAATCTCGGCAAGCCTCACGCATAAAACACTACCTCGGGCACCTCCTCGGTAGGTTGCCGGGTCTAAACATCAACACATATGGCTAGCATCGGGGGGAGGGGGGGCAGGGTTGCACAGGCTAAGCTTTACAGGACTCCTACACGGAATTTTTTCCCTCTCATTATGTCTTGGATGGTGTAGAAACTAGGTCTCATGCAAGACCTGGATTCCTTCTCTTTCTTTCATTTACTCCCTTGCCACATCATCTTTTATCTTAGATGGCAGCTCATTTAATTCTATGGACACCATCCTAGTCATTGGATTGGGATTGCTCTAACTTGCAATTTTTATGGGTCTGCACGCTATCCTCCTTCAAATATATGACAGGTGGGTCCGATGTGAATGGTACTATGGCCCCGATTTTGGTAAGAAAGATTTTCAATTGTTTTCGATTTTTATAATATAGACTATCCTCTCCTTAGGAATATATGACAGGTGGGTCCGATTTGAGGGATACACTGACCCCGATTTTGGTGAGATAGATTATGGGATTTTTATTGGGCTGCGCCTGTCATGAGGACCCACCACACCCATATTATATCACACAACAGGGAAAATGAAAAAAAGGTTCGCGACGTGGGCTATTGCCTCTTTGTTGATGGGCCGTTTCTGATGCACATGCTATTTGTTGGGCTGTTTTTGAGCTTGCGATCGGTAATCCTACGTGACTTCCGGAAGTTTTTTTTAATAGATGACTTCCACTGACTGAGATCATGCGAATAGAAATTAACGAACACGATTGAAGTCGGCACGGGAGTAGGCAGTAGCGGCTAGGTGCTGCTGGACAACTGTCCTCATGTGGCTAGTTAGATAAATAAGTTGGCCGGTCACAGGGATGAGTTGGTCGGAGGAATTCTATCTTGGACTTTGATCTTTGAATTCACTTATCATTTAAACTATAAATTATTTTTGAAATCAGTTTGAACCATGATGTTAGTTAGAATTTATGCAACAAAATAAAATCCAATATGAATATATTTTATTCTTCCATCTTTTTAAAAAAATCGACATTTCCAACAAACTAGTTCAACACTTTTTATATACGGTTTCAACATTTAACATAAAATGTTGAACTAGTTCATTGGATTTGTTGAACTAAATTTCAACAAATGTTGAATATAGTATTTCAAAATATTGACTATATTAATGTGATATTTCAAATATACCGTGTCATAAACTTTTTAGCAATAACATTCGCATATGTGGAAAGAAAAACATACCCACCAGCTCCTCTGTTGTTGCTACACGCAATTCGTCTATATGCAGTTCACATTCGCGTGTTGGCTGCTGACTTTGCTAGCCTGCTGCTTTGCTGCTGTTTGTGGGCAAAGCAGTCGTGGGCTGAAGTCAGAAAACACTCAAAAAGTCAAGCGAACAGCGACTGGACCGGATAGATGGTGCGGGCTCTTAGTATTTGGGTCTGATGGGCTTTATATCTATCTAGCTTCCTGAGCGACAGCATAGGTCCAGCGCCGTACATCACGCGGAGCACACGGCGCGACAGCGCCGGGCCGCCAGAATTCGAGGGCCGCCCAAAGCTGTCATCATTACTTCATTAGCCCACTAAGCAAGCAAATTGTCTTTCGTTTTCCACGTCAGGTCCATCAAGAGAATCTGAGACGCCTCACATTCCATCAATTGGCATCTATGCACTGAGGCGAGGCCAACGCCGGCAATGCGGACGCAGTAGCGCCGCCGCTGCTAGTTGCCCGTTGCCGTCCGGCGTTCGCCCAGGGGCTGCACCGCTGCATCATTCTACAAACCGGTGAGTCCATGTCCATCAAGCATCTGTATGATCTGCTGTGCCTCCTGTCATATAGGGTCTGCATAGGTCCCGTCCGTTCCTTCATCAAATTTTTTTTAAAAGAAGTCCCGTCCTCAAACCCTACAATCGCGGCGAAGCGGCAGGCGGCTCGGCGAAGGTGGAGGCGCGGGCGGCGAAGGAAGTGGGAGATCATGTCCCTCCGGTCCCTCGGTTACCTCCTCATCAGGAGGTTATCGCCGCGCGGGATCTGCCGCGAGCAGGCGCAGGGGGAGACCCTAAGGTCGGTGTCGGGGAGCTTAGCACGCTCTCTCCACACCTTGGTGAGTCACCGTATCTCCCTGATCTCAGATCGAAAATTTCTTCTTCAATCGCAGTGGCTCATGTTTCTCCTCCCGATACAGAGAGATCTCGAGGCTAGCAGTGGGGCTATTGGTGGATTAGTTGCCGGTGGTTTGGCTACGTTGGTCGGAATTCTGTACTTCAAGAAAGATGAATCAGGTATGAATTGAACTTGCATTTAGATTCCTCGTTGTTTGATCTATTTCATATGACCTAGTCATGAAACACCACGTACCTGTTCCTGGCTCCAGAGGTGCCCGACAGGAAAGGGGACATTATCCTTGATGAAACCATCAGGGCAAAGTTCATGGATGAAGACGGCAAGTTCGCCTGGCTTGAGTACATTGATTACATGAACTGGAGAAGAAGTAATCCTGAGGTGACTGATCCAGAGGTGCTGGATAAGATGCTTCGGAGAAGATATACGGTTGATGATGATGAGGCCATAAATCAGGATAACGTGAAGATCAGGGAGCAGGAGAGCATGAGGGTGGACGACGAAGCGATGAAGGAAAGATTTGAGGACTGGATGAAGGAGTATGACAAAACTTATCAGAGTGAGGAAGAGAAGGTTAGGAGGTATGAAATATTTAAGAAGAATGCCATCGCTTCTGACAAGGTTAATGCAGCATTCCCAAATGGTCCCCACCATGCACCTAACAATCTTGGAGACTGGACAGAGGAAGAGCTCTATAGTCTGCGCAGCCGTCAGGGTGACTTTCCCTCGGAGTCCTACTTTCGTAGACTGAGCAAGGCGTATGCTGAGGGTAGGGTGGATGGCGTTCCAGGAATCGTGGATGCACATGATGAGGAGGTGCAGTGCACCGAGGCTGTGAAGCAGGTATATATCCCTAATTATCCGTACAAGTATCGTTGTTCCTTAAACAGAAATGTGCACTGCTAGCCACAATCAGTTTTATTTTCTATGGCATGTTTAGGGTGCTGGTAATTAGATCTTGTAATTCCCATGATTCTGGTTTAGTATTGGTGAAGTAGTCTTTTAATTTCCAATGATTGATAGTCACTGAATTGGACATCCCTGAAGTGGCTATTGAAGTGGTAGCTAAGTAGCAACCGTACCATAGGAGCACTGATCAATAATGCCCTTTTCTTGATCTTAGTCCTGCTGGTCACTGCTAACGTGAACACGAATGCCCTTTTCTTCATTCAAACATTCAAGCATGTGTATGCGAAAGATTTGTTCAATTTCGAATTAGTGATTACTTTCTGTATTTGCTATTTGAGAAGCTGCTAAAAGCTCAATCCTCACTGTCTTCACAATTTGTCACTGGCTGTCTCCCTAATTTCCCACTCAGCTACAAATTTTCTTCCTTTTCTATTTGGAAAATGTTTTGTAACTTCTAGCATTTTGGGTGAAATCAGAGGTTTAAGGAACTAACAGCAAGGAAGGCTAAACAAGACGCAAGGGAGGCTGAACAAGCAGCAGCGAAGTCCCAACAAGATGCAAGGGAGGCCAAACAAGCAGCAACGAAGTCCCAATAAGACGCAAGGGAGGTTGAACCAGCAGCAACGAAGTCCCAGTGAGTTCAGACAATCTCTAGCTATGGTGAAGATGTAAGTTAAAACCCCCTGGTCCCCAACCCAACCCACTCACCCAAAAATACTTCCAATCTCCAAGGTTACATGTTTGAGCATGCTTATAAAACATCCAGACCAGTCGATTAGCATTGCAGTTGCAGGATGAGGTTCAGTTACATGAAGTTGCTTCTATTATCATCTATATTCAACTGCAAAATGTGTCTGCTCCAATTATCTTTTATTTTCCTTTTGAGATTGTACTGATATTCTTGCTGATATAGTATAAATATGTGCAACTGGATTTTTTTAGTTCATTTTAATTCTAGACTGAGATAAACTGGATTCTAAAATTGTATGTTTCTATCTCCAATTGTTGGTGATGGACGCAGTCCTATCGTCAGGCAAAGTGCCACAATATTAAATGCCATATCAGCTGAAGATGTTTCTTTTGTTGATTGCATGTAGCTTCTGTTCTTTTTGGGAAATTAAGGTATCTCATGGACCGTGTGTCCCAGGAACATGAATGGATGTGAGCAAGTTCACCACATGTCTTATGGTTACAATCGATGAAGAAAACAGGGCCTGTTTGTTTTAATTAAGTTATTCGACACTATGGGCGTGCCACTGTGCCTTTGTTTTGTTTGACGCATGTAACCATATGGCTATAGAGCTGAAGATGGGACGTGATATGGTGAGTTGCTTTCGCTGAAAGTCTGATCAACTTTTGCTTGTATTATATCTCATGGCTGTGACGGTGCAGATCGGTTTGCCCATGCTATTGAAATGGTCATGATCCTCGTTACCTCAACACATTACTTAACTAAACATGGGCGGCATCAGGAATTGATCTCATTTCATACACAAGCGTAAAAGGTACTTTGAGTTCAGGCTTAAAATAGCACGCGGCCAGGATGGCCCAAATAGCCCTTAGAAGTTAGAATGGCACTTTTAGATTAGCATAGTTCCAAATCAAACGCCTAGAAATATGCTTAACTTGTAGTACTAGGTAGGATTCAGGTCAAAATCATTCGCAGCTGTTCCCTCAAACCATTTATCAACCAATTGGCTGTGTCGGAAGCTGCTCACCGCGGCGCCCTCGGCGGCCTTCCACGTTATTAGCAAAATTCACGTGGTCTGTTGGATTCTCATCGTGTGGCTCTTTCTTACTCTTTGCCTCCTGTCGGTTGTGAGCACATACGCGGCTCGGTGCTAGCTAGAAGCTTCTCGAACTCCTCGAACTACCCCGCAAGACATCGGCAGCGTGCGGCGCTCCTCGCGTAAAAAAAAAAAAAAAAAAAAAAAAAAAAAAAACTTTCTCCGCACAGTCGTCGTCCACGTGCTCCTCTCCTTCCCACCGTCTCACGCAGCTCGGGCGTCTGCCCAAGTTCCCCTCCCCCTACTTGTGATTCCACGCCTTTGTGCTCCCCTCGTCCAATTCGTAGCTATTCTTTTCCATGATGGTAGGGTTTATGTAAGAACACTGCCGGCCGCGGGGCTCCTCTCTTTCAGCTTCCCCGTGTTCCCTTAGAGAAATTTGTATTTTTGACACTCAAACACGTAGCTTCACATATTTAACACTCCAACGATTAGTTTCGTAAATTTGACACCCACAATATTGACACATTGATTTACTTGATATTATACCTCTTTAATAATTTTATTTCATTCTGTTCCATTTACTGGATTGTGAAAGGACTCTACTACCCCTTTGATCAAATCAATTGCTGTCCGATTGCCTCGCTCGGATCGTCGCGAGACCGCCGAGGCCGCCACCAAGGCCTACGACGAGGCCACCTGCCTCCTCCGCGGCAACGAAGTCCGCACCAACTTCGCGCTCCGCATCTCCCCGGACTGCCCGCTCGCTGTCCGCATCCGCTACGCGCCACCGATCGATCAACTGCCCGCTCGCCATCCGCATCCGCTGCGCGCCACCGATCGTCAAGGCCACTGCGCGCCCATTCTTGATCAAGTAGAACCTTGGTTCTGGGAAAGCATGTGAGCAAACTGGGCAGCATCTGGACTTCTGCAAAGAACCTTTATTGCTAAGGTTTCGATTCTGAAGACCCTGCACATTGGGCTTGCATTCGTGCCAGCCTGCAGGTGCAGTGCAATGCAAACCATAAATCATATATCATCAGATACAAAGAACATGAAGTCTCGGAACTCTATCTAAAAAAAGAACACACGCAGTCTCGTGATCATCATACACAGGAACATCATATCATTAAACGCCACCTTGTTGACTTTGGCCCTAAGCGAAGATTTTCTCACTTCTCATTTTTCGCTTCTTATAGTTCAAATCTCTGAAGCAGCTTACCACATAAACGAGAATCGGTGGAAATAAGTAAAGCGTTTGGCGGATTCTTGTTTATATCCACCTCTTAACAAACAAGACCTTTGTCGTTGTCCCCAAATCAGAGCTGGTGGACTCTTGTATCCATGTACCCAAGCAAGGTTGGTGGTGTTCGGAAACTCCCAGAAACCAAGGTGGAGGCGACAGAGCTTGCCGCAGCGGAGAATCACGGCGAGGGTGGAGGTGCCGGTGATGGTGGGGCGGGGCCTGCGCAATAATCATACCTTGCTTAGTTCTGCTAGCAATTTTACTGCACGGTCGAAGGTACAGCAAGGACTAATTTAGTCCTTTCACAATCCAGCAAATGGAAAAGGAGGAAATAAAATCTTTCTTTTATAAGTCAAGTAAATCAATGTATTAATGTTGTGGGTGTTAAATTTGCGAAACCAATCTTTAAAGTGTCAAATATGTGAAGCTACGTGTTTGGAGTGTCAAAAATACAAATTTCTCACTTATTGGCTCTTCTTCCCTGAAGGATGCTGGCTGTTTCCCCTTCCCTATTTTGTTTCTTTGGGTTCTCACTTTCGAGATCTGCTACAGTACAGCTTTTTTAGAAAATTGCACGAATCTCAAAGCAGCCCATCAATTAATTATATATTTGCCTAATTATTTCCACCTGTTTCTGAATGGGCCCGGCTCCCCAAGCCCAGCCCCTGCCAGCCCAAGTCGATCTCATATCCATCTCCCCTCTGGAAGTCCGGATCCCTTTCTTCGGCGCTGTTCAATTCTGGTGACGGGATCTGTGTGAAGAGTGGGAGGGCAGCAACGCTTGAAGGCGGCGGCAAGCTTTTCCTGCCATCCGCTTTTGCCGGTGGCGACCCTCGCGTTGTACAAATTGTGCAAGCGTTGTCACCCTTGATCGTGTCATGTATTTATATGTAGCTATCAATCAACCAGGTTATGTCATGTATTTATATGTAGCTATCAACCAGCCAGGTTACAGATATTGAGTTTGTTACTACGCGTTTATCTACACGCAAGTTAGACATCAAAATAAGAACTACAAGATATACACCTTCAACAACTCCAACTTAGATATTCTAAATATTTTACATTCCCCCTTGTTTGATGAGATTTTGTACAAAGTCCAGGCGATAAGATAAGAAACAAAGAGAGCAAGCTTTGTATCCGTTAGTTTCATGTATGCACATGGAACTAGTACAATTGCTACAGTATTATCCTAAGCGTTTACGTACACAATTGAGACTCGAGCCGGGCCTACGAGACGATTGGTACAGCCCAGATAGACGAGTCTGGAAAGCCCGTGCCACAAACGGTCGGGAGAAATACAAGCAGCTACACGTATACGCGTACGATCAACTTGGATGGTAAGCAAATGAAACTGACTTGTAGATGTTTCGCTGCGTCAAACAAACTCCTGGCGGCGCCCTGGTGGAGTCCGGAGGCAGTTACCTGCCCTAGTCCTACCTATATAAAGCCCTGCCCCTTCACGCCAGGGGATCTTTCTTTTTTATCCATCGACCAGGCCTGCTCCTTCATGTAAGAAAAAGGAAATCTTTTTCCATCCACCGGAGGTGCCGCCAGGAGAGGAACAAGGAGCTGCAGCCCCTTCATCCATCGAACGCCCACAAGACTGGGGCTTGCATCAACCAGCCGACGCCTCCGTGACCGTCATCGACAAACTCCTTCATCCACCATCGCAGGAAGGCCGACAACAACGCCGAAGTCGACACGAAGCCGATGAGCACGTCAAGCAAGGCGGGAGAAGGCCATTGTAACATCCCATATTTTTATGCGACATTGTATTGAGTGAAAAATTGAATTCTAAAATTTTTATTGTAATGGTGTGAATTTTTCCACAATAATAAGAGTGTCTTCTTTGATCTCACCTAAATCTTAAGAATAATTTGAATTAACTTGAAAATTAGGGGTTGGATAAATGCTAGTGTGCCATTTGGGGTTTAATTGGATTTTATTTGGATTTTAAATTGGGTGGGTTCAAATTTGAATTTGGAATTCAAATTTGAACTTAAACTAACTTAACCTACCATGAGCCGGAACCAAACCCCTGGCCCAACTTGCCTCGCACCCCACTGGCCTGCACTGCCCCGCTCCGCACAGGCCCTGCCACGGCCCAAGGCACTAGCCTACCCCACATGACCCCACCAGGCCACCTGGGCCGCCTCGCGCCAAACCAGCCTGCTTCGCTGGCCTGCCCCATCCGCTCGCTGCTGCCGCTGACCTGCAGGCCCCACTTGACAGCCCCGAACCTGTTCTTCTTCGCTTGCTCCGCACACACGCGACGCGTAACGCCCGACAGCGTCCGCCCCTGTTCTCCACCTCCGCTACCGGCCACGGGAGCTTTTGTGCTGCCACGCTCGGATCTCCTCCACGCTGCCACGCTCCATCCTCGCCGTCCAAGCCGCGCCAAACCCTAGCCCCAGGGCTATAAATCCCCCATTCCCGACTGTCCCTAACCTAGCCGTTGCTTTGGGGTTTCCCCCTATCCTTAGCTGGAACCGGGGAGGGAGAGAGAGGGAGAAAGCTCCAGGGAAGGAGAAGGAGGGGGGGAGCCATGAGGAGAAGGCCGCCGCGAACTGGAGGGGGAGCGCCGCGCCCAGGACCCCGCCACGACGTCGCCGCCATGCTACGTCGTCTTCCTTCCACGCCACTGGTAAGCTGCACCACCGCCCCTTGCGCCATTGCTTCATCTCGTCTGAGTTGTGTCCTCACCGAGGTCGTAGGAGGCCGTAGGACGCCGCTGCCACCGGGGAATGCCGCGTGCCGCGGGCGTGGTCACCGCGCACGTGCGCGCGACGTCGCCCGCGGACGCGTACGCCACGCCGCGGCCGAGACACGATCCTGCGCCCGCGCGCCTTCCCGCTTTTGCTCGTTCGTGCTGAGAACCCAGCCTTTGAGCCGCGGGATGCAGGTGGCCGTCGCCGTCCACCGCCGGTTACCGCCGCCGCCGCCGCGGCCAAGTCTAAATCTTGGGCCCGCGAGCTCGCGTGCAACCTTGTTAGGGCCAAAAGGTCAGGCCTTTAGGCCGTAGGGAGGACGTAGCCGAGCCCCACCACCATTTCCTCGCCGGAGGGGCCATCGCCGGCCGAGCGTCGCCGCGAACAGCCGTAGAGGCTTAGTGCCAAACACCTTGCGAGCGTAAGAAGCCAGCCAATAGGTTTCAGCCGCAGGCGGTCCACACAGAGAAGATGCCACACAATTCGTAGAAGATCCTGAGGAACGACCGGAGAGGAGGTAGCCATGTAGACCGCCACCTGTCGCGCCACATCAGCCTATAGCCGGCTTGTAGCCACCTAAAGCCAGCCTATAGCTGCCACGAAAGCGCTGACGCAGCCGGCGCTATAGCTAACTATAGCTGCCACATAGGACTACCGACCGTTAACCCCTTGATCGGGTCAACGCTGATGTCATCAGGGCCCACTGATGATGTCAGTAAGATGTGTGGCATGCCCTGGTGATGCCATGTGTCACACCCCTGATTTTCTTATTTTCAAGAACTATTTAAAATCCTAAAAATTGTTTTAAAACTTCAAAAATGCATAACTATTAACTCCAAAAATTATGAAACCAATTTCATAATTTTTCTAAAATCATGAAGAACACGATAGGATAGCTCTTGTTCTTGTTTGGGTATTATTTGGATCTATTTTGGTTCTTCTTTGCAAATAGGACCTCAGTATTTATATTAATTGCGTAATTAGGAAATGTTGAAGACACGGAGATGAGCCAGGATCCGGAGCTGTACGAGGACCACTACAAGGAGGAAGACCATTCAGGTTCACGCCCATTCGATCTGAACACCTATTAGGCATTGCTACTAGTATGCTAACGCTTTATTACTTCGCATTATGATGATGAACCCTGCATAGCCTATTTTCTTGCCTTGATTCATTGTGTATCCTATTACCATGCTGCTTATATACTCTATGTGCGATGCTTGCATGCGTGCGGGATATTGTGACTAGGATTCTTGGCGTGAGTGGGGATAAAACTGGTAGGAGAAGGAGTTTTTGGAATATTTGATGGGGGTGAGCTTTACACAACCCAATCGTTGGATTGGGGGCTTGGGGTTCGTTCTCGGATGTTCCCTGTTTGGTACTTGTTGCGAGTACATGGTCAAGGAGCATAGGAGTTGGAGGTGGTACCTGTTATGGGTGATCTTGCGTCCGCTGCGGTGAGACGCTTTTGTGGGAGAATAGGAGCTCGCCCCGGTCTGAAACCGAGTAGGTCGCCATGCTTCATGGGAATATGTTAAACGTGCACACCACTCGCCGAATTGTGGGTTTAGGCTCGGGTCGAGACTAGCAAGTGCGTACCATACTTGTTGTAGATTAAGAGTTACAGTGTTAGGGGGGAGAGGTGTGGACCTATGGCCTCCCCCAATTAGCTATGGCCCCCGACTGGCCCCGGTGGGAGAGCTTCATAATACCGGGGTGTTCCACTGCGAGGGACCTATCATAACTCCTAGGTTCTTCGCTCGGTAGGGTATGGTTCAGTCGACTAACTATCGGCTGCACTCACCCCAAGATGGGTCCAGGGATTACATACTCTGCAGAGTTAAAAACTATATGTATAGACACGTCCTCGGTCATGGACAACCCTGTGTCGTGATGACTCTCCATTTTTTTTGGGATTCTCTACCTTTCCTTTTAGCTACATGAGTGTGATGTGAGCCGCAACTGAAGTCGGGGAGAGGAGAAGTAGCTCCTTCTGCCTCGTGGATCCGGCTGTTGTTGTTGAGAGGCGAAGAGAGGGAGTATTCGCCTCGAACCTAGTTGGAGATAGGATGTTGGTGATAGGGACCCTATCGAGGTAGGTGGGCCCGATGAGTTGAGAGAATGGGGATGAGGGATATGGAGTTTATCTTTAAGCTTGTTGCTGCATAGGAAACCCGAGCCTACTCCTTGACTACTTTTTGACCCTTAGCAACAGGCTACTTAAAGCTTGCATATGGATGGTGACGTGGACCTGTCCCGTTCCTTAGGGACAGCTCGTGAGTTTGCAGGTTATGAGTCCGACTTTGACAACAACTTTGATGGATGGTATGATTGAGGGCTGAGTACTACGCTCAAGGAAGCCTGTGGAGGAGATCGTGAAGATGGAGGCGTTGCCAGAAGCTAGATTCTGCTGCGTAGTTTTTCTTCATGTTGTTTAGCCCTCGGGGCTTGTATCAGATCGTACCCTCATACTATGGGATGTAATAATTAAATATGTACTATTTTGTGGTATGGATGTGATATTATGCTAAGATGAGTTCTGTATATGATAGCTACTAATCCAGGGACTATCACTAGGATACACAGAGTCGGGTTTTCCGGATACGAAAACCCGGTTCATTTCAGCCATGGCTCCTTTCTTCATCTTCGGCGGTGAAGGTTGATCCCGGGTTCCATCTCTGTCTTTGTTACAGATTAGATGCATACACACGGTGAGGTTGTCCGCTTGTCCCGCCGCTCGCTCATCCTGACGCCAGCCGCACCGGGGGAGCAGTGGAGGAATGTGAGAAGCCAGATCCTGGAGATGAAGATGTGACATCCACAGCTGATAGCGACGCAGCACATGGTCGAAAGCTGACAGAGCCGGGCCATGGCGATACAAGGTTGCCGGACGCAAGAGGCGGCGCCAGAAGACAACACCATACCATGTGCCCCGGAGATGACGAAGATGCCGCGGAAGACGAAGACGACGCCGTACCGACATCCGAAGGTGCTCATATGCGCAGCCACGAGGACTGACGTTCACCGAGATGCAAGCAAGAAGACATGTCTCATTGGGGCATGCAACCATGTATGTGTGTGTGTGCATGCATCTGCACCAATGAGCCAATCAGAAGGCAAGGAAGGAAGATGACCATCTTCATAGTTTCTTGCGGCTCCGCCTGGACATCGCCTGAAGATCATTGTGACCTCGATGACCAACTCTGCCAGGATGTCTACTCGGCTTCAACGACACGACCGTGAATACCCAACCCACCACTACTACGACTACAACACGACGTACGATGCCGACGTGGACGGATGACACGGGCGGGGGGAGCTGATGTCCCAGCTACTGTACACTAGCTCATGGACCGACGAGGCCATGGATGACGCCGATGCCACACTCACATCAACACCACACATGCATGGAGAACGTGAAGCGAAGACCGAAGACAACGACAACGGCAGCGGAATCAGAGGTGCTCCAGCAAGCGAGACTTGCGCAGGTGATTAACTAGGAGCTTTCTGAGGCTCTAGGAACCAGAAGACCACATCACCCAAGACAAGATCGCTGTCAGCAGGCTATGGAGCGCATAGGGACTTGTGTTTATAAAGTATCTGTTCCTATCTTTCTTTGTGTACTTAGTACACTGGCACGCCCGCACTATTCCAAAGGGCAGAAAAATCTTCCTGTGATTTTTCTCCTCAAATAAATTGGCACGCCCGGTGAGACATGGTTCTCCTTCCATCTCCGCTGCACTGTGGTCGTCAGATTCATCTTCGCCATTCTCCAATCAATACAACATGCTGCATGGTGTTCTTTGACATGGAGCAGCCCTGACAAGAGGCCATATTCTTACAAGAAGACCATCTAAAGCTGTCAAGACCCAGGAGGTGCGCATGATCCAGTTCGGGATGAACGTGCCAGTGCCAATCCCCGAGCAAACTGGAGGACTGGTCACGAAGACCCAAGCGCTGCCCGCGATTCAGTTCGGGCAGCTTCCTGCTACGATGACAGCCAACCAAGTTGGAGGACCCTCTATCGCCATCAACACTCAAGCTCCGCTCCTGCTCAACTTCGGCTAGTTCCCGGTGGCCATCTTCAAGCACGGCAACAAGACCTACGTCCACTCAACGTAGGACCTGACGCAGTTCCAAAAGCTGCAGTCCAAGAAAGCTCAGAAGTGAGCTACCACCAAGGCCAAGCGAGAGCGTCGAAGCTTGATGCTTGAAGCACGGGCTCTCCTAAAGAAGTTTGGGGTGGCTGATCTCAAGGGAGATGCCCAGGCTGCGCAACGACTGCGCGCCAAGGTGACAAACAAGAGTGTGGGAGCCGCGATCATCCGCACCCCTACGGCATCATGCGCTAAATAAGTGGCTGCCCCAACCGTGGAACACACATAGGTTGAGCTACTAGAAGCTTTGGAGGCTGTGTCTAGCAACTTGCAAAGACACATGTCTTTCGCTCATCATGCCTCTAGTCCTCACCCTCTTCACAACTACTGGAGGAGGTACCGCAAGGTGCAATGACTTCACCAACAAGTCGCCTCACGTATGGCCCATAGCACAGTCCCAAAAGAGGACTGGTCACTCGACACTGACGTTCTCCTCGACAAGGTGTTCACCTACCCCAGCATACTAGAGGTGCCATATGAAATCTTCCCCAACAAGTGGGCACACGAGCCAGCCAAGATCAAGTACCTGGTGCGACGTGCAATCATGTGCGAGTATTGGAAAAGGAGGCGCTCAAGCAAGCAGTCCCAGCTTTCGGGACCCACTGTCTCTTTCAGCAACGACGTGCTGATTCTCCCAATCGGATGGGTGTCCTGCCTCCACGTGACGGCGAGTAAAGATCCCTCTATAATGACCACCAAGAGGTTTGCTATTTTGCAACCTAATGAAGAGAGCGCAACCCAAGATGGAGCTGTACGACAAGAGCTACATCGACTCCAAGACCAAATGGCCCAACTCGGGATGAGGCTTCGAGATCAAGAGATGCCGAAATCTTCGGCGGCTCGATCAAGAAGCCGCATGGAATGACCTTGGCACCGCGACCTAAGTCATCATCCTCAACACGAGCGTAAGACCTTGGCACCGCATTGTCGATCTCCACCGCTGCACATCGCCCAAAGGAGGCAAACAACCTTGCCTCCACGTTGGAACCAGTAGTCAAGACGTGAAGATCACGCCGCGCGTCCTCACCCGACGCAACAACGGCGAGTTCATGACTCTTCGCAAGGATGGAGGCCTCCCTAAGCATCGTCTCCCTAAGACGTGAAGTCCAAGACCAAAGGCAGCGTGAAGATAATGTACCTACTTCGGCAGCACAACAGGTTGCGCCAGAACGTCAAGCTCCATCACTGGTCCGACATGCGCCCACTGAGAACTAGCGTAAGTGCGAGAGATGCCAGAGGAACTGCTACACGCTATACCATGAGCTCGAGGACTTGGTGCTTAGGCACACTCAAGTTCATATCTAGCCCGACGGGGAGCTCCACCAAGAGAACAACCGCATCCGGTTCCGCATCTCCCCCGACCTTGAAGCTGATGAGAGGTACAACTACCTCCTCAACTGACTCACCCCGAAGCTGCAACGGACCAAGACTGGAGATGCCAAGGCAAGGAAGGCGACCCCCGTTTGTGGAACACCCATCGATCATCCTTAGGCGTGGAGAGGGAGAAGGATGAGCTACACCAAGCGTGACTTCCTCAGGAAGTTCATGGGAACAGTCTCTCTCACGTATGCCCATGGAGGAAGTCAAGCAGTCATCGTCCCTGCCAGGAAAAGAGGCGCTTCCCCGAGAAATGGCCGACACCATCCTTGTACAAGATGTGGCGCCGCCGCAAGCACCTACTACTGTTGGGCCCCTCAGAGTGGAGCAAACTGTCAGAGCTTCTCATCGTGGGGAGAAGAAGAAGTCGGGAGAAGACTCGAGGAGCGTAGTCATGTGCACCAACTTGGTAGCACGCTCAGGGGACAAGTCTAAGACAGAGTGGGTCCCTCCTAAGGTGACTCACGATTTCAGCTACCCCTCCGATGAGGAAATCAAGCCAAACCCAAAGGCAAACTTCAAGAAAGCATTCATGCCCCGACTAGGCCACATGCGCTCGTCATTCAAAGGTGCCGAGGAGATAGAAGACTCGGGTGTAGCCAAGACACAAGATGAGGCAAGAACTTCAGCACCTTGCCTTCCCATCACTGTCGGGAAGGGGTCCCTATTGGACGGTGACAAGGTGTTGGCTTTGGATACATCCCCACGGTGCTACATCGACATCACGTCCCGATTTCCCCAAGATCCTGAGGACCTCTAGTACATGGCGGATCGCGAAGGAGCTAGCATGCAGCTCAAGTCCATCGCCACCCAGAAGCTGCAAGGGCTAGTAGTTGAAAAAGATGGGAAGGTTGGAGACCCGCAGGATGGTGAGACAGCAAGCGACTCTGACTCCTCCTTGTCACTGGAGATACACGACCACTCACCACACTACGATGAGCTCGCCGCATCTATCCCTTCCAATGGATACAAGCATCTCGACGTCGCCAATGTCGCACCAGCACACATGACAGTCGACGGGCGCCCTGAAGTTAGCCACGGACGCGGCGCCGAGTCACCTAGAAGACCTCAACCTACAACTCTGGAGGAGCAAGTACAAGAGCAAAGATGAATGATGGAGCCGCTATCCTTCAAGTTTGATTGCCTGGTTGAGATAGTCACGGTGTCAGTCCAGACTGCACCGCCAGCTGGTGTGTACCGAGCTACCGAAGACCCGCAATTTGAAGACTTCGATGGTGCAACAGGCGCTTGTCCTCGCCCGTTGAACTTCACTTCCCCATCGACCAACACACCACCGCTGCCGGCGACGCTGAAGGACTACCACAACCTAGTTGAAGACATGGTGAACAGGAAGTTCACAAGGATGATGAACGACCAAACTCCCTGATCAACGAAGATCGAGCTTGAGAAGCCATACGAGGCGTGGCATGACCTTGTGCCCTTTCCCTCAGGGTGGCATCCGCCCAAGTTCCGTCAGTTTGACGGGACTAGTGATGCAAGGGAGCACTTAGCCTACTTCGAGGCAGCATGTGGCGACACGGCTAATAGCTCATCGCTACTATTGCGCCAGTTCTTAGGATCCCTAACTATCGCGGCTTTTCATTGGTATAGCTGCTTGCCAATCCGATCAATTAGCAGTTGGGGAGCCATGAAGGACATCTTCAGAAAGCACTTCATTGCCATAAAGAAGGACTTCTCCATCGTCGAGCTATCACAGGTAAAGCAACGACGTGATGAAGCTATTGACGACTACGTCATTCGCTTCCGCAATAGCTACATGCGTCTCGCTAGTCAAGCGCTTCAGTTCGATGATGAATCCGAACCACAACGGAGATGAAGCAATGGTTGCATAAGGAGCAGCATGCACCTTCCTAGTCGTCTACACCGCTGACAGCATCTCGGCATCTTCCTCTACATCAACAACATGGGGAGCATCACCTGCACCTCCTTGGTTGTCTGCACCGCCAACGACATCTCGGCGTCTTCCTCAACACTAGAAGCTACACCGCACCTCCTTGGTCGTCTACACCATCGATGGCATCACAACGTCTTCCTCTACATCGACAACACTAGGAATGGCACCTAACCTCCTCGGTCGTCTACACCACCCATGATATCCCAACGTCATCTCCTACATCAACAACATTGGGGGCAACAATGTGCCTCCTCAAACTACTTCACCGCCGATGGCGTTCCAGCGTGACATTCTACATCAACAACACTGGGGGCAATAGTGTGCCTCCTCAAACTACTTCACCACCAATGGCGTTTCGGCATGATGTTCTACATCAACAACACTGGGGGCAATGGCATGCTTCCTCAACCTACTTCACCACCGATGGAGTTCTGGCGTGACGTTCTACATCAACAACACTAGGGGCAATAGTGTGCCTACTCAACCTACTTCACCGCCAATGGCATTCCGGTGTGACATTCTACATCGACATCACTAGGGGCAACAGTGCATTTCCCCCACCATATCCGACGACGTCGATGACGTTCCAACATAACCTTCAACACTAGGGGCAACAATGTACTTCCTCAGTCATCTGCACCATTGATGGCATTCTGGGTGCACTCCTTACATCCCTCCATCAGGTGGAGGTTTGTCTTTTTTTTTCTTTCTTAGGCCGTTCTTTTGCCTCTTATGTGGCCAGTGTGCATTCTCCATTGCACTACTTGGTTGCCCTATTTCTTTTTTTTTGAACCACATGAGTCCTACAAAAAATGGCTTTCCCTATGGAGTGTTCAGCTGCGGTACAGGGGAAGGGTTGCCTCAAAACTGCGCTTGGAAGGCCTTGAGCATTAACTTGCCTGGTGGAGCTTTCAGCCAACTCCCGTTCATGCACTGCGCACGACGCGTGCCAAGTGTGCTCCATTGGGGGCAGTGGGAAGACTGCTTGATGACTCCTAAGCAGTGAGGCGACCATGCCCCTCGTGCTCTTTGTTGTTGGACAACCCACCCTAGGGAAGACTATAGGAGAAGGGCAAGAAAACGGCTACCTGGTCCAACACAAGTTCCATTCGGTGTGCAGCCACTTGCCATCCCTGGGAGGTGACAACAAGGGTCCAAGAAAACAATGCCAGTGAGGATTCACCTAGATACACAAAGGTGAATGGCTACCCACCAAGTTCTGGGAAGAATCAAGATCCAAGTTTCAAGAGGTCTCCAAAGAAGATGACCAAACCCCAAGAAGAAAAGTTCAAACTCAAGTTCAAAAGGTCTCAAAGAAGACGACCAAATTCAAGTATCATGCAAGTCCAATCCCAAGAAGAAGGCGGAGGGTAGGCGTTCACCATCCTCGGCAAAAGTAATGGCACAATTTCTTTAGCCGTTATCCTAAAACCACACATACCAACTCAGCCGTTATCCTACTACTCAATTCGAAGGAGCCTCGGGAGATAATGCCCATTGCCGCCCAATGGAGTCGCGGAAGCATGTTGTGTACACACTCACATACACTTAAGGAGGCAAGGTTAATCCGCCATCGCTATGGTTATTCAACAGTACCTGACAGCTCAGTCTTTTGGCAGTCCCATCCTAAGCTGCTCATATAGCTAACAAACAATGGGAAAGCCAACATTGTTCCAAAACCCAACACAAAAACGTGTTTTTATTGTTTCTTTCCCTTGGTTGCTCTTTTATACTAACATGTGCAAACAAGGCACCTATTGTTATTAAGCATTGCAGGACTTTCGCTTCTCTTCATGGGAGCAGTGCGACGCACCAACACGGGATGGAGCCAAGATGTAAACCCCTTCAGTTCGGTCGGCTGGCACCACGGCAGAAAGGTGGTCGAGGCTGAATTGATAAAGATTTCTCCGCCAAGTGGTACGGTCCCTACACCACGATCGGAGGATGTGTTGTTGATCATGCTACGATGGCTACATGGCTTCAACGCACACACTCAGGAGTTAGCAAGGATGTCCGCTAAGTACCCTTTTGTCACTAAATTATGTCTCGTGTTGATTTATCCTCTGTGTTTATTTTTCCCTCTTTTCTTCCCTCTCGGTCTCTGTTGGCATGCAAATGTTTGCAGAGCCTTCGCAACATGACATGCTCAATACAATGACCGCATCTGCGCCAGCTACCTCGACAGCAGCCCGACTCGACATAGCTATGCAGCCATACTCCAGTGTATGCGTAGGCAATAGTTAGGATGTACACGGCACTAGCGAATCCGCGGCAACTGCAGCAATGGCTCGACAACTTCAGTGGAGCTACCGGAGGTGCCATCACCACTGAGGCTACCAAGACGACGAGAACTGCGCCAAGATGAAGACAACTCATGGGTGACCCACGACGCGGTGCTCTGCAGCTATTCGCTCAGCAAAGGATTACACGCACGTTATACTAAGAAGGAATCGATGGGGGCAGCAACTACACCGCCAGTGACCTCGTTGAGCACTTCGTCATCAAGCACCTCGCCGCCATCAACCACAGCGCCACTGACGACATGCCCGCGGACGCCTACGGTGATATTCTTTATTTTTCTTAGGTGATCCTATGTTGCATGGAGTTGCATGGCTAGGGTGCACGTAGATGCATCTTGCTTGGTGTCTTTGCTTTCATGTCCAGCAACAAAGAGCAACAAAATGCATGGCAGCCAACAACAGCATGCATGGAGGGTGCACACCGGCAGCCATAGCAACGACGACCTACGGGCAGCATGCACGGCAGCCCGGCAAGCTAGCGACCTTCTTCATGATGATGACCTGGTGGCCACGACAACCTTGACATTGAATTTATCCACAATGGTTATTCATGATGGTTCGAGAAATCTTAATCGCACCCGGTTGCACTTCGTAGATGCGCCGGAGAACATTGAGATCGTTTCTTCACCAAGTCAAGTTCGAATTTGCTCCGCATTCGAGCTCTATTTGGTGGGGGGCATTTGTTTCATGAGATTTTGTACAAAGTCTAGGCGATAAGATAAGAAACAAAGAGAAAACAAGCTTTGTATGTGTTAGTTTCATGTACACACATGGAACCAGTACAATTGCTACAGTATTATCCTAGGCGTTTACGTACACAATTGAGACTAGAGCCGGGCCTACAAGACGACTGGTACGGCCCAGATAGACGAGTCTAGAAAGCTCGTGCCACGAACGGCCGGGAGAAATACAAGCAGCTACACATATACGCGTACGATCAACTTGGATGGCAAGCAAATGAAACTGACTAGCAGATATTTTGCTACATCAAACAAACTCCTGGAGGCGCCTTGATGGAGTCCGGAGGAAGTTACCTGCCCTAGCTCCTGCCTATATAAAGCCCTACCCCTTCATGCCATGGGATCTTTCCTTTTTATCCATCGACCAGGCCTGCTCCTTCACGTAAGGAAAAGGAAATCTTTTCCCATCCACTGGAGGTGCCGCCAAGAGAGGGAACAAGGAGCCCCAGCCCCTTCATCCATCGAACGCCCACAAGACTGGGGCTTGCATCAACCAGCCGACGCCTCCATGACCGTCATCAACAAACTCCTTCGTCCACCATCGCAACAAGGCCGACAACCACGCCGGAGTCGACACGAAGCCGGCAAGCATGTCAAGCAAGGCGGGAGAAGGCTATGGCTCCTCTTTTCATCTTCGCAACATTGGTGATGATCATTGGTGTGCTTCTAGTGGTGTACGGCCATCTAAAGCAAACCTAGCTCATGAGGATTCACCGGTCCCTGTTGTTGATGATGATGATGCACCCGATGATGATGATGATAGTGAGGTAGAAGAAGTGACACATACAAGTGTGAGAGGAAAGAGAGGCAGAGTGACTGAGAACACAAGGGGAAGGAAACCAAAGACCGCTGCTAGTCAATGGTTTCAGGAACAGATGGAAAAAATTGTGGAGATGAATAAGAGAACGACCGCATCTTGTGAGTCTATTTCAAGGAGGGAGTATGAGTGGATGACTGGAAATGATGTGCCTAAGTAGAACAGTTCGAATTTGCATGAACCCTTGTATCCTTTTAATTTGCATAAACCTTTGTAGTACATTTGTTCGTGTATAACTTCTAATAATTTGTGCTAGTTTGTATGAGTTCCAATAATTTGTGCTAGTTTGTTGTCTTGTTATTTCTATTATTCATGGTATTGGCTGTTGCTTATTCATGTGTCCTGTTTAAATCACAGTGGTTCTTCTGATGTTGATGAGTGGGCTTCAAAGACTATTGAGTTGATTCGGTCTATGCAGAACAACCTTTTTGCAATTGCTGTTGTTGCAGGGAAATACTTTATGACATATCATGACAACCATGAAACTGCTATACTAGGTCAAAGTGGATATGGTTGGACTTTGGAAAAACTGAACACTCCAACACTCCAGGTCAAAGTCATAAGATGTTTAGGATAACTGCATCTCTCTTTTACAGCCCGCATGATCTATTAGTGAGTACTTATGGCCTCAAGTCATCCCTCATATGAACTCTATGGAATCACTTGCCATCTTTCTAGTTGTGTGTGGTTATGGTTGGTCTAATAGTGGTCTACATGGTGTATTCAAGCGTTCAGGGGAGACAATAAGCATAAAATTTGATGAGGTCCTGACTTGTGTGGTGGCTATGTGTGAGGATTACATACGGCCAATTGATCCTAATTTATCTACAATACACACTAGAATTACTGGAGATCGCAGGATGATGCCACATTTTAAGGATTGCATTGGAGCATAAGATGGTACTCACATTTCAGCCGCACCATCTTAGCATGATCTTATTAGATACATTGGTCGAACTGGCAAAGGAACCCAGAATGTTCTTGCTACTGTTGACTTTGATATGCGATTTACATATGCTTCTATAGGGCAGCCTGGCTCTATGCATGACACTAGTGTGCTCTTTCGTGCATTGGAACATGATCATGACACATTCCCCACCCTTCTGTAGGTATGTTAACCTATTTCTATGTAGAACGCTAACATTAGTACAAACATTAGTACATCTTGTAATTACTTCCTTATTTGTCTTTGTACATGTGTCCAGGGAAATATTATGTTGTCAATACCCAAATTGGTTTGGATACTTGGCGCCATACAAGGGTGAAAGATACCATGTACCTGATTGGCAAAGGGGTCCCGCTCCAAGTGGTGAGCAAGAGCTTTTTAACCATTTGCACTCGAGTATTCGTAATGTGGTAGAGCGTAGTTTTGGTGTGTGGAAAATGAAATGGGGAATCCTTCTCAAAATGCCGAGTTACCCTTTGGAAAAGCAAATGATGATTGTTGCAGCTACTATGTATCTTCGTAACTATATTTGTGAGAATCATGCACTAGATAAACATTTTCGGAAGTGCGATGGGAATCCTGATTATGTGCCTGTTATACCTAAGAGATATGCAGCACATCCTCCTCCTCGGAGTGCTTCAGATAATTCAACTCGACATTCTAATGATCCAAGCATGGATAGATTCCGTGATGATATTGAAGGGCAATATTTCTTTCTAGATTATCGTGATATTGTATTGTTGTCTGTATGGTTAGATGCTATGTGTATCCCTGAATGTATTATTTTATTAACAACACTTTGTAACGAGCACCTAATTATTAGCTTACCTATATTTTATATTTATTATGTTTTTATTTCACACAACATTTATTAATAGAGGCAACACATAAAGCTCATATCTCCAAGCAATACACATATGCAAGGGTACAATGGACAATTGACTTCTTCTATACATTCTAAAAAATTAGAAGAAACTGTTTTGCCAAATATTTTTCTACAAGATAAGCCATAGCTATAAAAACTGCTTTTCCGGATCGACTAGAATTTTTTTCGCGAGCTAGAAACCACGCCAAACGGGACCTTTAGCTTGCCGGCTGCCTTTCATTCTGATTTTTTTGGCGACCGTGTTGAGCGGTGCTTGTCGCCACGCCCGGTCAACCACACTACCATTTCAACCCCTTTGCCCCGGTCAACAACAACCAACTAGTGCTTGCCCCGTTCAACAACAACGCTAGTGCTGCCGCACACCTCCTCCATTTGCTGGCGGTACAGAGAACCTTGAGAACCTTCCGGGTGAAGACAAGCACCTCGAGGCACGAAAGCTCAGGAGAGAGGTACAGAGATAGAGGGGAAGGCAGGGCAGGGTGAGCTGAGGGAGGCCATGAAGTCCAACCGGAACCTGTCGAGGGGGGAGGGGAGGAGGCTGGGGAACGTGGCACTCATAGCCTTCATGCTGGGATCCCTCCTGCTGCTGTCCCTCATCAGGGTCAGGTTCTCCCCGATTGGTAATCACCTTTGTGTTTCCTTAATTTGTGAGATTTTGGCATGGCGTTTATCAGATTCTCGTTTCTTGGGTGGTGATTCGTGGGCGACGCAGGCAAAACAGGGGAGGCCATCAAAGCAGAGGAGCAGCAGGAAATGAGGAAAGAGAGCATCAAGATGGAGACCCTTGATGAGACTGCAGCTTCAGCTGGTAATTCCTAGTTGTTTCTTCCGCATTTTTATCTGAATTTAGCATGTACGGAGGTTGGAGTAGGCAACACCCTGTCCGAATATCGAGCAAATTTGCTCATTAACTCGTGAGATTGCTGCAAAATCCTTTCCCGTTACTGCTATATATACAGTTTGATCTCAAGATTTATCGGCACTTGCTTGAAATTTGTGATTGAAATTTGGCGACAAGAATGCGTAGGTGTCCAGCTAAGCTATTAAAACTAAGCAGATCTGATCAATTCGAGCTGACTTTTGATCTGCAGCAGAGGAGGAGACTCAGCCCAAGCCCACCGATAACTCAGGCAGCAGCGGGGGCGGCGTTGGCAGCGTAAGCAGCACAGCCCTTGCCGCTGGGGACGAGCATCTCAGTCTGAGCAAGCCGGTGTGCTACGAGTCGAGCCGCCGCTCGGACACTTGCGAGGCCGCCGGCGACGTCCGCGTGCAGGGGCGCATCCAGACCATCCACGTCGGCCCGCTGGAGCAGGAGTGGAAGGTGAAGCCGTACTGCCGGAAGCACGACGCGTTCGCGCTTTCCCACGTCAAGGAATGGGCGCTCCGGCCCCTCCCCGGCGACGCGCCGCAATGCACGATCAACAGCTCGGCCACCGCGTTCGTGCTCTCCACCGGCGGCTTCACGGGCAACCTGTTCCACGACTACACGGACGTGCTCATCCCGGCGTTCATCACCGCGCACCGCTACGCCGGGGAGGTGCAGTTCCTGGTGAGCAGCTTCAAGTCGTGGTGGACCAACAAGTACCTGCAGATCTTCCAGCAGCTGAGCAAGCACGAGGTCGTCGACATCGACAACGATGATGAGGTCCGGTGCTACCCGAGCGTGGTGGTCGGGCCGACGTTCCACAAGGAGCTCGGCATTGACGCGTCCAGGACGCCGGGATCCTCCTCCATGGTGGAGTTCCGCGCGATGCTGCGCGGCGCGTTCGGGCTGGAGCGCGCGACGGCCACGCCCAGCAGCGACCGGTGGGACATCCGGCGCCGGCCCCGGCTGCTGATCATCTCGCGCCGGAGCTCGCGCCGGTTCCTGAACGAGCGCGCCATGGCGGACATGGCCATGAGCCTGGGGTTCGACGTGCGCGTGGGCGACCCGGACGTGAGCACGGACGTGTCCAAGTTCGCGCGGCTGGTGAACTCGGCGGACGTGATGGTGGGCGCGCACGGCGCCGGCCTCACCAACATGGTGTTCCTCCCCGCGGGCGCCGTGCTCATCCAGGTGGTGCCCTACGGCGGGCTGGAGTGGCTCGCGCGCGGCACGTTCAAGGAGCCGTCGGCGGACATGCAGATCCATTACCTGGAGTACATGATCCAGCTGGACGAGACGAGCCTGAGCGAGCAGTACCCCAAGGATGACCCGGTGCTCAAGGACCCCAACTCCATCCACAAGCAGGGATGGAACGCGCTCAAGACGGTGTATCTGGACAAGCAGAACGTGAAGCCTCACTTGGGCAGGCTCAAGAATACGTTCATGGAGGCGCTGAAGCTGCTGCCCCATGGACAGAGCGACTAGGTTTTGCGCAGCGCAGCTGATTGATCGTGGTTGAAAAAGCTGCCAAGACCACCAAGTTGTGTTAACATGCGAGTAGATAGGTAGGGGTTGATGGTGCTGGTACGTGGTGGTAATCTTTTCATTTGTTCTGTTCCTTTGCCTTTAACACAAGGCTGAGTTCTTTGTCTGTACAAATGCATTGTAGGATGCATTCTGCTGGTGTTCATTGCAGCATAACTCTACAGAATGTAGTGAATAGGATGGGTTCTCAGAATCAGAATGGAGGGGATTGCACGGGTATCGTAGTTGAGTGTACGAACAGCAGAATACGAGATGCAGACAGCAGAATACGGTATTCAATATTCAGCTCAGCAACAAATCTTCCTTGAAACATGGCAACGATATTTAATTCGCCGCCTACCTTCATTTTGATTTTGACGACTGTCCTGCCGCCACACTTGCAGTCGGTAGCACATAGAATAACAAAAGAGTGAAATGCACCACGGACCCTTAAACTTGTCGCGCTATGCCAAATAAGTACATCAACTCTGAAAACATATTTTTGGGTCCCCAAACTTGCTAATCGTGCTAAATAGGTCCAAATCTACTCTAAGATGCATCTCTCTCCTCTAATCCCTCTCCTCATCCCTAATAACGCTGACGTGGACCTTCCTCCCTCCCATTCTCTCTCTCTTTCTCTTTCTCTCTCTCCTCCCCACCGCCCTCTGCCCTCTGCTCTCTCCCTGCCCCTCCCTCTGCCTCCCCTAGCCACTGCCACCTGCGCGAGGCCGAAGAGGAGCTCCCTTCGCCGTCGCCCTCTAGCGCCCCTAGGCCTCCACACGTGGCGTCGGCCTCCCTAGTGCCACCCCTCCGTGATGCCCCTCCCCGCCGCGGTTCCACCCCGCCGGTCCTTGTCGCGCCGCCACCTTCCTCCCCATCTGGCGGCGCCGGTCGGCGATGTGCCCCTGCTTCGTTCGCCCCGCCGGCGAGGGACGCGGTGGCCTCCTTGTCCGATGCGACGCCGAAGGAGGGGACGCGATGGCCGGTGAAGAGGAGGCAGTCTCACCTGCGCTGGCTGCCGTTGTCCCCTGCGCCGGCCGGACCGCAGCTCGGGCTTCATATGCTGGTGGACGGATGGCGGCAGGGGCGCTCATGGCCTGAACGCAAGGGACACCCCGCGCAGCGTCTAAGCCGTCACCAAGGACACCCCTGGCTCTGACGTTGCCGCCTCCTCCACGCCGCGATGCAGGCCTTCAAGCTCGCCAACCGGCACCGCGGGTCCTACTCCAATGGCTCCCTGGTCGGTGCCGATGAGCTCCTGATGCTACATCTGCTCGCTCTCCTTCCTGATACTCATGCTCCTGCTGCGGGTCAGTAAGCCAGCCAGCTGCGAGTAGCAATGCCGGCTGGGATCTGAATGATCTCATCCTGATCTAGGGGCACTTGGGCCCTCCTTCCTTGGTCTTCCAGTTGTTGTAGCAGGGGCAGGCGCCCTTGTTGCTTGGATGAGCACTCCCATGGCTTTAGGTTCCCCCTGCCGTTGTCGTTGCCACTGCCATTGCCATAGCCGTTCCCGTTGCCTCTGCCATTGCCTCTCCGACAACTACATCTGCTCGCTGGTGCCCGGTGCTTCTCATGTGCTAAGCCCCACGCCGGAGCCGGAGTTGGGGAGGTCGCAGGGGCGGACGAAGCAGGGCTTGTCGCGGAGCTCCGCCGGCGCCGCCAGATGGGGAGGAAGGTGGCGGCGCAGTGAGGATCGGCAGGGTGGAGCCGCGGTGGGGAGGGGCAGCGCGGAGGGGCCGCGCTAGGGTGGCCGGCGGCGCGGGAGAGGGAGCATCGGTAGCCGCGCGCGGGGAGCGAGCAGAGGCCGGTGGGGAGGAGAGAGAGAAAGAGAGAGAGAATGGGAGGAAGGGAGGTCCACGTCAGCGTTATTAGGGATGAGGAGAGGGATTAGAGGAGAGAGATGCGTCTTAGAGTAGATTTGAACCTATTTGGCACGATTAGCAAGTTTGGGATCCAAAAAATGTGTTTTTAGAGTTGATGTACCTATTTGGCACAGGGCGACAAGTTTAAGGGCCCGTGGTGCATTTCACTCGTAACAAAATCTATAATCTATGGTAACTATATAAAAAAATGTTTACTCTTTATTTTCATGGGAACGGTTTTGTTTGTTCATGAGTAACGTGGAGCAACCTCAAAGCTAGTTCGTGACACCCTCTTCATTTTCTCCCACGTCAATATCTGTTCATAACCAAAAAAAAAATCAATCCATGGATATCTTAACCAGGCAGTTCCAAACAGCAGGGATATCGAAGGTGAACTTAACCTCGGAGTATGGTTTTCACTCAGATGAAAAATAAGAAAGTTTCTAGTAGCAAAGCATGCAATTGATTATTGAAATTCTGATTTGAGGAAGCCTTCAAGGCTTTATCTCGTTTACCAAATCTGGTGCAATTGTGTTTTATTGCAGTTTCCATGAAATCCTTGTTCTGATCTTCTTCCTAGCCTGGGGACTGGACGACGCCACGACGGGAAGCATTTTGTGGTCCAATGGTGATGAAATAGCTTGCTCGGATGAGAATCTTCGCAGATTCTTCTCCAGCTTGTACATTCTACATTCTCCAAATAAGTTGCTCACAACCAATAAGAAAGATTACATCAAGCTTCACTGTTAGTGAAAAATCCAGCATTTCCTCAAAGCTGAAGAAGCTGAATTTGTATGAGACCCGGTCCACAGAGTACTATGGGTTTGTGGCGCAAGACGCGCTCGTGTTCGCTTAACCCGTTTGCGTTGAAGATGAATTTGTGTAAGAGTAGTACAATGTTTGCAACTTTTGTGTTTCAACAGCTCCAAAGCTGCTACTAGTTGTCATTGTCAAACGGTGGTGCTCCGTATTGTTAGATAACAGAGGTGGTCACCGCATATTTTAAGCAAAGAAGTTTCGTGGCATGATGAAGGATGGAATAGCCCAACCTAACACTAGTTAATAATTATTTCCATATCTCTCCATCTACGTCCACATGAACCGGACGTACAGATTTTCTACAGTGCAATCTGCTCATCAAAATTTAAAAGTTGAAGTTTTCAACTTAGCACTAGGGTTTAAATTCTCAACTTATCATCGTTGGTACTTGTATTTTTTTTGAATTTATTTCAAAATTTAACCGGTAGGCGATGCGGTAGTAGGCGTAGGATTGTTTGTGTTCGTAGAAGTGAGTGCGTGCGTGTCATTGTGAGTAAGCGTTGCGTCTGTACCTACCGTTTGATTCGGGGAAAAAAAAATCCCCATCCACGGCGACGCCATCCGTCAGCCAAGCCCCATCTCCACCACACCCTCCCCGCCCGCCCTCGACAAAGCAGCGGGGAGCGCAGCAGCGGCCAGGCCAGCGCTGACGCCTCACCGCTAGCTTCTCCGGTGATCGCTCACGCGGCACCGCCTCCCCGCGCCCTCCCCGCACCCGGATTTCCCCCGGCGCCGGCGCATAGAGCGGCGGCGGTCTAGCGGGGGCCCGGAGCGGGGCACCACCCCCCGATGGCCGACGCTCTCCTCCTCCCGCGCCGCTTCCTCACCCCGCCGTCCTCCGCCGCCCCCGCCTCCTCGTCGTCCGCCTCCTCGTCCGCGCCGTCTCGCTGGGCGCTCTCGTCGCCCGGCTCGCCGCGGCGGGCGCGCCTGGCGGCCGCTCACCCGCACCCGCGGCCCCGCCGGCTCGCTCGGCACAAGGTGCGCGCCCCTCTCGTTTCAGCAGGAACTGGCCTGGTTGCTCGTCGGCCCTGTGGAGCTGTGGCGCTCCTTAGGGTTTCTCGGCGGGTTTTTCCTCGCGCTGTGGTTGGGGGCGACTTCCTGTGCTAACGATGCGGAGGGCGGTTGCTTCGTTTTAGATTTATTGGTTGGTTGCGAGGCTCGTGGTTGCTGAAGTGCTTTGAATTTCGGCTCTGGATTAGAGGGTATACATGCATCGACTTTGGTGCATCATGCGACTCTGTGCCATTTAGAATGAACGAGCAAAATCCTAGGTGAATTTCACGGCTTGTTCTGTTCCATCAAGGTTTCGGTGCTCATTGAGAACTTGTTCATGAGGCAAATTCACTAAATTGTCAAATTACACCTGCTCGTTGTCTTTGTTTTGGATTTGGAGTGCCTGGTGTTTAGGTCTGAATTTACTATGTTTCTAATGCTATGGTATGTGAAATGGAAATGTGTAGCAGTGCCTAATTACAAGCCTTGTACTATGCGAATTCCATGGTGAATTGGTGCTTGCTTGATTTTGGTTTTAACCAGTGCATTATGTGATGCCTTTTTTGTTTTTTCCCTCGCCACAGTTTGTCTAAGTAGTCCAGCAAGATGTGTGTGATTATTCAGATTTTCAAGTTGTCAATTGTGCTATATTTTATTTGCATTGTGCAATTATTGCTTGGTTGAACCTGTATATTTCTTAAAAAAGGCTTGCCTGCTGTGTTTAGCCATGAGGGATGTTGTCTTGGTTTATGTTGCAGGGTGTTTGATGGTTTTGTCATGTTGGCTATTCCAGGTTTATGCAGCAGACCCAGAGAGTGGCGCCGGTGAGCAACCACAATGGTGGGAGAAAAATGTTGGGCCAAACATGATTGACATCCACTCCACAGTGGAGTTCTTAGATGCACTGAGAGATGCTGGAGACAGGCTTGTTATTGTTGAGTTCTACGGAACCTGGTGTGGTTCATGCCGGGCACTCTTTCCAAGGGTAATGTCATTAATCGTGAATGTAACTACTGGATGTTTAATTTGTCTTGCCTGAAAGTATTTCTTATTCCTAATGTGTTCCTCACATAGTTAATTCTGACTTTAAGCCGTTACACTGCTCATCTCATTTAGGATGTACTCCCTCCGTTCCTGTTTATAAGGCGCACACACATATCAAGATTCAAAGTTTCCAATCTTTGACCAATAATTTAGCCAACATTTTTTTTATTTTGTAATGTAAATTTGACATGGTTGGATTTGTAATCAAATGTACTCTCCAATGACTATAAGTTTATAACCATAAACAATATAATATAAGATAAATAAATGGTCAAAGTCTATTTTAGGAGACCGTGCCATGTCACACCACGCCTTATAAACAGGAACGGAGGGAGTACACAGTTAAATATTATTTTTAAAATAATGTAGCTCGTTTAAAGCATGTGAAAGCATTAATTTGGTGTGATAAGATTAGGAAAGCACTAATTGTCAGAAGTTTGCATGGTCCCATCATCCCGTGGAGATTGGAGCCATTTATTTTTTGGACAACACTGGACATTTAATATGCTCTCTCAAGTTTTATGAAGGAATTAACACTTGAGAAGCTGCCTGAAAAATCCAATGGAACTGAAAGATATTTAAGACCTTTTGTCTTTGCTACAACCCCTATTTCCAGCACATCATCATTGGCCATCTAACCTAATTAGGTGTACTGTGGATTTGTGTCCATGCAACTGGTTTGACCTCTGCATTGACCTATGGTCTGGCTATCAACTCTTCAGCACCTAACTACTTTGCACTCGAGAATTCTGTACTTTTGTAGTCTATGGCTGTAACTCTGAGTTGATTAGATGCCTTTGGAGTTTGGAGGATTACTAACAACTGACAGTGTTTACAACAACAACAACAAAGCCTTTTATTCTCAAGTCAGTTGATGTAGGCTTGAGATGAAACCCAGCAAGAGCCTCAGGAAGTGCATAAAAAAAGAGGTAGCAGTAGTGCAGTAGTAACAATAATAGCAAAAGGTGATCCATAGTCCATACCTTAGGTCGTGTTTTGGGCACACAGATTGCTGATTTCCAAGTGCCCTCCCAAAGATTGTTCTTTGGGTATATCCCATGTGTATCTCTGCTACTAATACACATGCCACTGTTTGGTAGGGCAGCATTTTGCGCCGTATCACATCACAGGTCCGGTTGCTGTCTTAGAACTCACCCTTTAGCTTCTGCACCTTGTTTGTCGCAGAGGATGCCAGAGGCTTCATGCCATTCCATCCACCCTGTCAGGATGCCTTTGATTATATGGCTAAAAACCTTCAGCTCCAAAGTTTGTCTCCACAACTCCAGTCTCCTATCAACCCTGTCCGATTCCCATCAGCTAGTACCACATTGTTAGCAAAGAACATACACCAAGTGATAGCCACTTACAGTGTTTGATCGTGCTATATATTTGTGCACTTTTAGTAAATCGATATTGGAGATGTTTTAATTTCTTGAATGTTTTTTTCTTTACCTACTTGTTATTCTAACAGTGTATATTCATTTACAATGCCATCTGATCATCTTGTAGTTTTTATACTTTATCAAATCTGTTCTAATTTTGATGCTCTTGCAATCAAACCAGCTCTGCCGGTCAGCTTTGGAGAATCCTGATATATTGTTTCTAAAAGTAAATTTTGATGAAAACAAACCTATGTGCAAACGACTGAATGTCAAAGTCCTTCCTTTCTTCCATTTTTACCGTGGAGCTGATGGGCTACTGGAGGCTTTCTCCTGTTCCTTAGCTAAGGTATGAGCACCTCACCTGTTGCTGCATGATATTGTTTGAGATAAGAGGTTTCCTCACACATTTCGGTGGCTTTTGTTAATGTGACTTTTCATGTTTTGTGATTTAGTAGATACAATCCCCTACGATCTTTTCCATCTCGAAAGCTGTGCAAGAACATGAACTGCACTTTATTTCGAATTTCTGAACAAGCCCTCTCCACATTGCAACAGTTTAGTTGGAAATCATTCTGATTGTATTACTTGTGTGGATGTTTACACCTAACCCCATATTACATTTGCAGTTTCAAAAGCTGAAGGATGCCATTGCAATTCACAACACTGCTCGTTGCAGCATTGGCCCACCCGTTGGCGTTGGGTATGTTGATTTGTTGGATAGTGCGAGCCAACAGGAGAAACCTGCGGAAGCTAGCCCACGGTAGATTCTACAACATGGGTTCCCCACCATCCATCACTTCTATATCGTCCTGCTCATTTACCCCCACTATTGTTCTTACCCTAATCAGCTCAGGAGAATCTTTGGATTCCCCGGTTCACGAATCAGATGTTGTATGGATTATTGTTTCGCACTCTTGAAAGGGAAAATGTGTATTATAGCATGCGAAACTTTTCCCTTTCTTGGACAGAAGAACCATAGAGTTGTACATCATTTTAGGGGAAGATGCCACGAAGAATTAAGCGCCAATGCGGGCTGTTTTCTGTAGCCAATTCATTGCTTTTGGGCATGTCTCCACCCTTAACATATTGTACTTTACTGTATTCCTGAATGTTCTTCTGGTTTGAGTGCTATCAGTCTATCACATTCACATGACATCAAGTTCTTGGCCAAAGGCAAACAGCAATGGCTTGCCTGAACTGAAGATAATACCCTAGCGACTTCTCCAAGGGACCTGGAATCTGCTGATCCCGTTAGTCGTCTGATGATGCTGATTCACATGTCATTATCAACTCCCTCAGGAGACGGCTGGGTGCTAGTTTCCGTGAGCCATTGATGACCTACTGTTACACAGTCTAGCATGAACCGGCTGCTGTAGCCGCTAGGTACATGCATGTAAGCCATGAGTGCGGCCGATAGAATCAGAAATGAATACACCGCTACGACCCCCTGGTGCTGCTACTGCCATTGCCATGAATGGTTCAGTCATATTTGTGGCACAAGTCATGGATTCATCTAGGCCACCAATGTCAACTGAGCGAAGCTGCTAGGAAAATTTGCTTTGAATTAATCATCGGCTTTAATGTTGATCGGTGCAGTGCCTGTTAAAATTGACCTACGCCGAATCGTTTTCTAATTATTGGCTGACATGTGGGTTCATATACTTGGATAGTTGGATGCCAAGATACGGGTATACGGCAATGAAAGTAGTATGCCTAAATAACGGTGAAAATAACATACCTCATCACTGAAAATGTTCTTTTTACCTGATGCAAATGAAACCACGTATAGGATCGGAAAACGTCCTGATTTCCAACGCTGAGTTTCTTTCTTTTTCTCTAAAAGGTATTTTGCTTCTTTTTATTTTCATTGACTTTAGCATATATTTGTTATTGAGCTATATATTTTTTTTCATGTTATTAATATGTACTCTATGATGCAAAGTATTTGTTGTTGTACCTAATTTATTTGAGAAATGAAGAAAACTAGTTTCACGTGTGAATTTCCAGTGGGTTTACTGTTTAATTCAAATATAGTTAGATTATTTGTACTCGGTATTCAAAAGTCCACATGTGAGTTGCTTCATTTTTTTCTAAAAAAAAGCTTCATATTGCGCATGTAGCTCTGAAAAAAAACATTGAAAATTTGGTAAATAATCCGAATTAAATGGTTCACCATATGACACACCCCCAATAGTTTATACTCTTCATGTCTTATGTATGCACCTTCTAGAATGCCATTATTATTTGAATGAACACAGTGTTCAGCATCTTCGTCATATTCGATAGTGATGTAGGATAAGATGGCATGCTAGTCAGAGAGGAACATAGAATCTTCCAAGTGATCATTCATTGCTGTAATGTACTTATATTTTCAAACTCTTCAGATTGCTCAGTGGGATCTACTCGTTAACGTTGTCATAAGTCTTCACAGACAACAAGGTCATTTTCAATTTTCTTTACATCCATGCATAATTCTTTTGCATGTTCATATTTTTTTCTTACAGGTCTCTTATGTAAAGTGACTGTACTGTTACCAGTAGAGTCTCGTCAGGATACCATTCAAAATTGAAGATCCTCACAAGTTTTTTCTTCGTTACTCCATTGACCTCCACATTCAGCTCAAGAATCAATGGTAGCAACTCAATCTCCTTGAACATGTCCATATTTTGGTCTTCTTAAAAACCACAAAATTCAACCTGATACCCATTTCAACCGAAGGATCAAAGAAGCTTAGGATGTCTCTATCCTTGACTGCATCACACCCTTGACACTCTTGATAACAGATTCCTTCAGGAAATTATCATCACATCTGCTAGTCTGCAGTATTAATATCAGAGAGATCACATCTATTGTCTTTCAGAAATAATATGCCTTGTTAAATAATGCTCAATTCGTTTTTAATATAAGTAGCACAAAATTAACTCAAAAGCATGTCAAATCTATCACTACATTAGCGTAAACATAATTTACTCATAAATCATGCATGGTGTGTTTATTTTTAGCTCCGTTTTATTCATAAATCATGCATGAAAAGTATATCTATACCTTAATTTGTAACGTTAAGGTGGTGGCTCACTGGCTCTGTTGCCCGTGTCCATGGCTGTAATCCTGACGTCCCCTATCTCCTTAAGGCACTCAAGTATACCAACTACAGCATCCATGGAATTGCACCCTGACCTTACCACTATCTTCAGGTGAAGTTCTTGTGATATTTCCTCTGTTGTTGCTCTATCAATATTGACTTCAATCTCTTCACCGGAAACAAAGTCTCGATCAACTCCATTGTTGCAGTGGCGCTGCAATTCTACTAGCATTCTGTTCCTCTCCTCCAGCTCAGACACTCTAGACTTGAGGGTGTTCAAGTAGTCCCTTGCTCTGATCAGTATTGATGCCTTATCTTTCTGCCATGTCAAAACAATGCAACCGTTTCTTTCAGAAATGGTTTGATCAGCTAGTTGATGAACGGGGAAGATGATGAATTGATCTGAGTGCTTAAGTACCTTGGGTGAAGGGGGCAGCACTGTCGTGAGGGCCTTGAAGCTGTCGTTGAGCTTCTCGCGCCGCTTGCGCTCCGACAATACGTGCTGCAGCTGGCTGCAGTTGTTGCTTCGAGCGGGCGGCGCAACTGCCATCTCCATCTGGCGGCAGTGCCGCCATTGGGCAAGCCTGACCATGTGCATCCGTGCCAAGGCTGACATGGACGCCTTGATCGCCCTCTGCCCGCCGGAGCCCGGCGGCTTGGGCTGCTTCTTCGTGGTGAGGTGGCGGCTGTACGGCATGAACGCGCCGGCGCCGCCGCAATGGCTGTTCTTGCGCTGCGCGTGTTCCTGATGAGATTCTTGGCACCTGAATTGTTCCATATTCTGGATCGTGTCGTCAAGGTTGCCGTAGCTGTGGCCATAGTGGTGGTGGTCGCCGAAGGTGACTGGGGAGAGCGGTATGTCCTTCAGGGAGGAGACCTCCGGCGTGTGGCGGCGAGAGATGGTGCTGCTCCCCGGCATGAGCGACGAGGCCTCGTCGGGACTCCCGGAGAACGAGCGGAACGCCGACGACGGCGCCTCGGCGTGTCGTCCGTGCTCCTCCATGCCCATCAGCAAGTAGATCTGCGCACCCACCGTGGCAGCAACACATGCAGCATGCAAGCGCGATTAATTTCATGCAGTAGAAAGTTATCAGCTGATGCGACTAGGAGCGCGATCATTGCCTGTTGAAGCTGCTCCTCCACTTGGTAGCTGATCGGCAGGTCCTGCAGCTTCGATCCGCAGCTGAGCTCACTGAAGAAGCAGAATCACCGGAAAAGAGTGATCATGGTGTATATATATGGCCTTGACAGTCAGATAAACAATACTGTACTCGCCAGTCGTTCGTACCTAGCTGCGTCGCCATGGCCAATTCCGCCGCCCTGCAACGCGGGCCAGCTGCCGCAACCGTCCATGGCGAGTTCGATCGCCGGCCGGCCGGGCGGCCACCGGTACCTTATCGATCGATCCACCTATACTATTGGCCCTGCGCGCGGCGAGGAAAAGATACTGAGATGACTAGTGGTGAGAGATCCTCGCACAGAAAAGTCGCCTACAAATAGGCCGCGCGCGCCGCTCCGCAGGGCGCAGGCTAGCTATTACGTGGAAGCTTCAGGCCGGAGAATTAACTCGGTGGAGCGACGTGAGCACGCCGCTGCATTGCGTTGCTCTTGTTCGCGCACGCAGCCGGCCGGTCTACTGCTAAGAAGGCCGGCTAGCTTAGCTCTGGAGGTGGCGTGTTGACCGCCGGCGCCCGCGCTGTCCTCTTGCTATATCTGCTAGCCGACGGCCAGCATGGCGAGATAGTGATCTTGCTATACGGGCTACGAAGATTACTGGCCGATCTCCGGCCCGTTCGGCGCGGTTGATGATGTGCGACTTTGTCGCGTCTGGTCAGCAAACTCAGAGCGATGCCAAGTTCAACACTGTTCAGATGTTCAATTTTCTTTTCTTTTTTTTTTTGAAAACCAGATGGTCCAAGTTGTGCCAGGACATATAGAGAGATGTCAGCCTAGTGGACCGCTACCTGCATGCAAGAGAGCCAGGCAAGAGCATTACGATGGTCATCTTCAAGCTCAATACATCTCTAACTATAAGATGAAACAACCCTCTAGTACAAATGTACAATCTTGTACTACAGTGATCGACCAGTACGTGCTGCTGCAGTTGTAACGAATCACTTTTGCCGACGCACCGAGCTCTTGCACCGTTCTCAAAGTGGGCCCTCTCGCTCGCCCACAAACTTGTCCTCGCCCTCGCCCTCGCCCTCGCCCCCGGCCCCTAGTCCATCTCTACGACTTTCCCGGGAGAGATAGGGAGATGGTGTTGAAGATGATTGTTTGTCTATTATTTTTTCTTCATGATGCCTCACACGTCTATGAGAAAACTTAATGAACCTCATAGTATCAGGTACAGAGCTCAATTTCGGACGGCAGAATGAGAGTACTACTGATATTCAGTTGCATGAGATTAATCTGATGAGAAAATTGCTTCAACAACATTAATCAGATAAGTAGACTTGGACTTAGAACATCCTATCCAAGCAGGAGGCTAGGGAGTGTAAAGGCGGTGGAAGGACAGGTATCACAAGAATATTGTCGTCGTCTGGTATCCGGTTTTTTTTCCTCCAGTTGACGCATCTTTATTTTCGTCCTATGGCCTCCTTGCCCATTGTAGACCGATACATGGTGGGAATAATGACTTTTCCATGACGCTGGAGTCTGCAAGTGGCGTATTACCGTTAGCCATTATAAATGAATGGTACTACCGTTAGCCATTCTTTCACATGTCACTATCTATTAATACACCTTCAATGGTATTTTGTCACAGTGAACTATTGATGACTTGCTGGGGTTTACAGCTAAACATGAGCCGGCTGCTTAAGGTCAATGTTAGAGATAAACATGATCCAACACATGCATGTAAGCCTAATAAATTCTCCGTCGCCCCAAAACCCACTCAGCCTGACTAAAAACATCCTCGCCCCTAGACTAAAGGATTAGTTGGCTTTTAGGAGTTTTGCACCATAAGGAATCGGTGCTCGTAAACTAAGAGAGTGAGGGGTGAATTCAGAACATCAATTGAAACTTTGAACCCAGAATCATCCTGATTGAATACAACAAATTTTAGATACATAACTCGAGTAAATTGAAACTTTAATATGAATAGGAAATTATAAAATTTTAACTTGAGCGTCAATATTTGCATGCAAATTGCACGTGAATTTCCACCAAATTGAGCAGTTAGGGTTTAGGCTGGTTGTAACTTGTAAGGAGCTTGACTTCAATCTCGCGCCAATTAAGGATATACTCTGATTGAGTGATTGTATCTTGTAAAATATGGACAGGAGGATTTGAACCTTCCCAGGTGAAGTCGCATATCGTTTTACCGTTAATATTGCAATCAATCAACATGTCATTGTATTCCAAGCATTTCTAGCATCCAAACTTTCATACACTTACTCTCTACATGAAAATAAAACTTAATTTGGACTAGCATACTTCCCACTATCATAAATATAAGTTTATCTATGAATATTTGCTAGTAAAAGTTTAAAAAATTTAGATGTTGATGGTCAAATTGAAAAAATAACTTAGAACAAACCTAAATAATAAGAGGAAGTGTAGTTTAACATATATAGATGCAGTGAATAGCACATTACTCCCTCTGCTGCTGAACTTCTTTTCCTTTGATCAAGTTTATAGAGAACTACAGTAGCCTCTACAACACAAATTAGTTTCATTATATCCACCATTTAATATGTATTTCTAGTGAGCATTTGGTGTTTGATATTTGATATTGTAGTTATAAATATATTTAGTTTTCAAAATAAATTATAAATATATTTTTCTGATCGAAGATAAAGACATTTGACTTGTGATAAAATTAAAACAACCTCTCTTCCAAACCAAAGTACGGTCTAAATGCGTAGGTGACTTTTTTGCAAAGTGATTTTTTTGGGGGGGAAATCATGAGTTTTAAAGGAGTTCTGCATTGGTTTCAAATGAGAAATGGGCCTAATGCTGCAACCTTGACACAAAGACAGTCAAATGAGGTCAAATCACTGCTCAGTCAAAAGGCTTAGCACAGTAGAAGTAAAGTGTGGCTATCATATTAAGCAAAGCTTAAACCCAAAGCAATGTCGCTCGGACAGTCAGATCAGATCAAACCAACCTCAACCTCCTCTGCTTCCGACCTCTCCCTCCCCGCTCCGTCTCCCTCCTTCTAGAACCTTCTAGAAGCGACCGCAGCAATGCCGCTCCACCACCCCAAGCACCGCCACCACGACGACGACCTCCTCCCCTACCGCCGCTCCGACGACGAGGCCAAGCCGCGCCGCCCCTACACCCCCACTTTCCCCTCCTCCTCCCCGGGCTCCGCCAACCGCCTGCTCGTCCTCTTCGCCGCGACCTGCCTCATCCTCGCCGCCGCCTCCTTCGCCTTCGCCGTCTCCGCCAGCCGTGGCCGCCCGCCCCCGCCGCAGCCGCCTCCCGCCGTCGCCTTCCGCTGCGGCCCCGCCGAGGACTCGCTCCGATCCTTCCTAGCGTCCTCCTCGTCTGGCCGCAACTACTCCGCTGGCGACAGGGAGAAGGTGCTCGCCGTCGTGGGCGTCCACACCGAGCACGGATCCGCCGCACGCCGCGCCGCGCTGCGGGCCACCTGGTTCCCGCCCAACCCCGAAGGCATCGTAAGGTTCCGCACACTCCCATAAGCTAGCTACCTTCTCCATTCCTTGCTGCTTGGATCTGGGTAGATTCATGATCTATGTCGATGCTGCTCGTGCCATGCTTGTACTAGAAGCTTTTAGCTGCGTGTGCGTGTCGAGCTGATACCACGATGGGATCTGATAAAACGTTGCTTCCGGGCTATTACTTGTATTTCTCCTCTGCAGGTTTCTAGTAGCCTAGATCACTGCATTCAGTTCCAATTGCGAATGCTCACTCTCTGGAACCTGAAAAACGGATGATTCTAGGATTGTAGCTGCTGCAAACGCAGGACATGTACTTTTCGATAGAGCAGTTCAGGGCAAGTCGCTGAGTCTTACTAATTGGGGAAATTCGGTGGCGGCCACTCGTATAATCTTACTTCTTGCGGGTCGCGAATGATCGCTAACATGACATCCACTGCAAGCGGTTATGGCATCCTATCAAATATAGCAGAAATGAGCAAATCAGCATGACAACTTCAGATAGCAATACAAATTTGTTTCCATCATGTGGCTCACACTAATAAATTAATATTCACATATTAGAACTGGAATTAGTTTGCAATGAAATGTTAGCCGTTTCTGAAGGAAGAGGAGTGCAGATTGTTGCATACCAAGTGTCATGGATGCATAGCAGAGAGTATACATCAAGACTCACTCACTGAAGTAGATTTGATATCTCTATTGGTCCACTGAGCAAATGATCATTTCTCATTCAAAGCAGATCACATATGAGAATTTTCTTTTTCATTAGATTGGTAGCTTGTTTGTAGGGAAGATACACTAGCTACTTTAGTTCTTTGGACCTTTAAGTGGTGCAGTGTGTATAATGGAATGAAATCGGGCAAGAGAAAAGGAGGCTCACATTCTTTATTATGCCGATTATAAGACGATTTCTTGACGCAGCTTGTTTACATTTTACAGTCTAGTGTCAACATAGTAAGCACGAATGTAATTCACTGTTTTGAGGCTTTGCAATGTAGACACAAAAAGGCAAGGTGATTCGCTATGAAGCTGGTAATGTACACAAGTTGCATGGTTATTTTGCTTGTTGTGGACTAGGAGACTGTTTGTGTAGGGCGGGGATACGGAACCAAATAGATTGGCCTCTTCGAAATTTTATAATGTTCTCTGTTTTATGTTTTGTACCCGTTTGGTTTAAAATGAACATTTTTATCGTTTTGTCCAAGTTGCATTCAGATGCATCCTGTGTTTCTTGCACAATAATGCATACATAATGAAGTGTTATGATACAGTATATGCTTTTCCATGCACAAGCAGAGAGGCCTCTTGGATGAGACATAAAATTAGAATCTATGATAAGCTTCATTAACTGTTCATTCATTTCTCATGGATAAACTGTACTTGAACTACTATGAAAGAACATTACCAAATTATTGTATTCTATGTATCACATTACCAGAACCAGATTAAGACGCTGGTGTACAAATTTTTGCTCATAAAAGAAAAGTTGTAATTAGGTCTCAGTATGCCCTCAATTAAATGAACCCCTAAATCTATTTGGACCTCATCATATGTGACCCATTATTGTAATATGGTTGAAGTGGGGCAGAGTTCCTTACAGCTATTAGTTTCATTTAAATTTTCATGTCGACGGATCTTGAAGTTGATATTACAAAGTGATCTAGAAATTGAGGATTGGAGGTGCAAAACAATTAAAGATCTGTAATGTTTTCTACATCAACTTTGTAATGATATACTCCCTCCTCCTTTTGTAAGGTGCACAGGCAACCCAAGATTCAATTTTTTTTATCTTTGTCTGAAACTTAGTATTTGAATTTCTAGATTATAAAATTCGATATCATTGGATTCATTTGAAAGCACTTTCATACTATGTCAATTTTATGGTCATGAATATTGTAATGTATGAGATATCAACGGTCAAAGTGTGGCCTTCGAGACTGACTGGGTCAAACTTCGCCTTACATTTTGAGGAGGGAGTATTTGATTATATAGTTACACATGCATGTAGCTCCCACTGTGACTACAATCCTCCTCTCAAATAATTTACCTGGACATCCATGTCCTGAATTCTCTTTATTTAGTTTTTTAAATCAGATGCCAAATCCGAGTCGGATTCCAGACTTGTGCCCATGTGGAGGTTTTTCTTTTTTTCCGTTGCCAAATCAGACTCTCAGATCTGAGTCAGATTCCGACACTCATCTTATGTCCATTTAATGCTGCGAAGATCTATAACCCAACCATGTCGACCCGCTACTCTCTCTTGTTAAGGCCATTCATTGGCTAAACGGTTTAATAGGAAAAATATTCTTTCAATTTTCAACCTTTTAAGATGCCAGTAACATGTTGAACCTTGTTTGGGCTTACTTTGCCCCTTTTCTCTGCTATGTTGCAGTTTGGAACATGGAACTGGTTTAACTTTTAGGTTTGTGACTGGGCGGCCCAAGGACAAACAAAAAATGGAAGATCTTCAGAAAGAGGCAGACATGCATCATGACTTCTTGTTTATTGATGCTGATGAGGATACAAAGCCGCCACAGAAGATGTAAGCTTGTATAAGCTCTTGACCATTGTATTTGTACAACTGTACATAAAACTAACATGTGATTAATTTCATCTATCCTGATTTTGATTACCCATGTGACAGGTTAGCATTTTTCAAAGCAGCTTATCATATGTTTGACGCAGAATTCTATGTTAAAGCTGATGATGATATCTATCTGCGCGCAGGTGAAGTCAGTGTATATGTTCTACAGTTACTGTTTGTCTGTTTCTTTGATCCATTACATGACTCCTTTTCATACTTCTGAGACAGATAGACTTGCTGCTCTTCTTGCAAAAGAAAGACCTCAGCACCGGACTTACGTTGGTTGCATGAAGAAGGGACCAGTGGTCAATGATCCGAATATGAAATGGTCAGTTCAAATTATGAGACATGTTTCTTCTAAATTTATTGAGATACTTCTCTTTACAAATGAACCGGTCAGTTCAAGTTCTAGGACATATGTTGCTTCTAAATTAATTGACATACATCTCTTTTTGTAAATGCAACTGTTATGAAATACTGAATTCGCTATCGCCAAATTATGCCAATACCCATGGCATGTATGGATACCATCTTGGCCATGACGTCTTTGACGACTCTATTCAGTGATCATGTCTGTTAATAATTTGTAGATTTTAGTACTGTACTGGTTTTAGTCTACAGTTGGAGTCCTTTTGTGTTCAGTATCCTTGCCTGTTGGCTTAGAACATCAATTCATCAGTAGTTTTTCCAAATTAACTTTATAGTTGTTTCTTGATGCAAAAGCTTCTGCCTGAAATTGCAGGTATGAAAGTTCATGGGAGTTGTTAGGTAATGAGTACTTTGTGCACGCATCTGGTTCGCTGTATGCTCTTTCTTCTGAGGTGGTTGAAGCTGTAGCGACTGCAAAGAGTGAAAGGTTTGTCAGTTATAATTTTGTTGGCCTTTCTTTTCAACCCAAACATGGAAAATCATTATCCACACATTGCATGCAACCAAGAAACTCATGTCGATGATTTGTATGCATGAACTGCACTTAGACAATGCAAAGGTACACCTGACTTTTACTTTTTGCATGTCTTCTTGAAATAATTCGATTGATCTGTCTTTTCTCGTGAAACATTCTAGTGCGCATGTAAGTTTAAGATATGCAGAGTATACCCGAATTTCCATACTTCACAATAGTAGGGGAGTTGCTTCATGTTATGAGCACCAAATGAACTGTAGGATCACGAAAATAAGGCGTGCACAGAATATTGATTTGTCCCATCTTTTTTTGTATATTACATTTTCCCTTGCTTTTTATTTCTTGTATTTTCCAAAAAGTCATTATCCCCTTTGTGCTATCCCAGCTTAAGGATGTTTGATTATGAAGACGTTACCATTGGCGCATGGATGCTTACCATGAATGTAAAGCATGAAGACAACCGTGCAATGTGTGATCCAACATGCACACCCACCTCCATTGCTGTGTGGGATAAGAAATGTTCAGGTATATCTGCACAAACCACCTGTCTCGGAATCTTAGTGATACTCTGGGGGTAAATGCATGTCAAAAGCTGGATTGATTTTTCTATGGAATATTACTGTTTGTAGTACCTGCAAAATGCCTTAGTAAACATGAAGGTATCGATTGCTATTGAAGTATTAACCTGATGCCATTTCTTTCGCCTCAAGCACATGCATGGAAATTTCAACATATGTTAAAAGGTGTTCATTATTCAATTCCAGGTTCGTGTAACATCACTGACAAAATACAGCAGCTTCACAACACCACTTTGTGCTCAAAAAGCCCAACATTGCCGCCTGAGGTCGAGGAGGAAGAGTAGAACTGCATGGATTTCCGGCCCTTAAAACTTGGAAAGGACTGATGCTTATATGTGGTGCTGAAAGCTTGCTAATTGGAACAATCGGATTCTGCTGTTCCGTTAGTGGCTTTGATCCAACAGCAACCTTTTTTTGCCGGAGAGCTCCTGAAGAAGCATATATAGGCATCACACAACACCGTAGTGTTTTTGAGTGTATACCCCCTGATTGATGGATGTAGATTCAGTGATGTACTTCACACCAATTGCTGGGGCGGCATTTCTCCCCGTCCTGTCGCAGCGAGGGAGCGGGCTGCAGGCTGACATCAATTTCGTGTTGTCAATGTATAGATAAGAGCACACATGCCATGCCTCTGTGATTCCCGTTATGTGCGTTACTGATCAGACGGTTAATATCACTTGATTCCTGATGTATACCCTGTTGTACCATCCATTTGTCTACTACTACATGAAAATAAAATAAAATCCGAGTTGATGGTGATGGCAGCACGCTTATACTTCGCTGTATACAATTGCTCATCGCTGCAACTGAGCACAAAGTTGATTCTTCCTCTCCCACGGCCTACTCTAAGCACGTCAACGTGAAACCTATGTCATTTGTGTATTCCTAAAGTTCTCACGTCGACAATGTAGAGAAATCCGTAATGTTATTGGTGCTGTGCTTTTGTGTGCTACTAGGACAGTAGACAGTAGTATAATTTGGTGGACTCCTGCGTTTGCCATATCCTAGGGGCTAGTGTTACGTGTCGGCTTGGACGGCTCAACAACCGGGCGTCGATTTCTTGACGTGATGACCCTGGTGCGTCATTCTCTTTGACGGTTGGGCCTGCAGCTTGAGTATACTAAAGCTTAATTCCGATCTACGAGGAGACGATGGGGTTCAAAGTTTGGAATACTCATTGTTGCCACTTGCTAGTCGCTACGGGGTTGTTATCCAGTATCCATCTGGCCCTGCTCCAGAGAACAAGATGAAACGATGCGTGTGCGGGGGACGTAGCCGTAGAGAGTTCCCACCGACGAGGTAGTAGCGCGGCTTCGCGGTCGGTCCAAAAGCTGGCAGCCGCATCGCGCTGCGGGAGTGAGACAACAGACAAGTCCAGGCCCCAGGGATTTTATGCAATGACGATCGGGCGCCTCACGCTTTTGCACTCGCCCCGCAGCTCTCAGCAGGTAAATCACTTTGCCGTGAGCCCGTGACTTGAAATAACGCCTGTTCCTCTGGGGAAAAGACAATATGGGCCAGAAATGGTTGCACGCCAACGAAAACAAAACGTGACCTCAACTCCCTGTGCACGCCTGCACAGCACGGCACACGGGACGGGCACCCTGGGGGCCTGGGTGGGCGCCCCTGCCGGAGTCAACGCGCGCGTGAACGGGCAGCAGGACGAGGAGGAGCCGTGTGCGGGCTGCCGCCGCGTGAGATCTGTCGGTGTCGGTGCGCCTGCGCCCACACCAACCGCCGCCCGGCCGGTTCGGTACGCCAACGCACGGCTCCGGAAGCCGGAGCACGGAGACGGAGGGGAGCAGAGCAAAAGCAAGCGCGTGGCGCGGGGGCCCGTCCGTGTCCGGCCGCCGTGGTGCCGCGCCGCTGCTGCTAGCATGCTGCTGCTGTGCCGCACGTACAGGGCAAACGAACGAACGAACGCGGATTCATCGGCCCATCACCACCTGACGCGTACGGTCTCGGTCGGCCCCCATCGATCGCACGCACGGCTTGGCTCCGCGCCGCGCCCCTTTAATTCGAGATCGCTTGTCGGACCGGAGCTCCAGGCAAAGGCATGGGGGGCTACTACGAGCTACTGCCATCCTAGTTAACCAACTCATCCGCGGCAGCTCGCACACCGTGTAGGGCCGGCCATTCCTCAAACATCGCGCGAAACTTTCTTACCATCTCTCCTACGCAGCATATCTGATTGAGTAGGGGATACAATCACTTGATAGTAACTCATAATCCCGATTGATATTACCAACTAGGACTAAAGTCTTCAGAGGTTTTAGTCCGGGTTCGTAACACCAACTGTGACTAAAGAATCACCCTTAACCGGGACTAAATGTGTCTTCACGGAGTATAAAATTTAGACATGGGATTAAAGTCCTCTTCTCAAATCGATCGAAGGTCGTTTTTCATCTAGTGGGTGAACAGACCCGGAGCTTGCCATCACCTAGCTGGCTAGCTAACACCTTTTCTCAAATCTCAAGCGCGTAACGTAACCGTGTGCCTACTCTAACATCGGTGTGGCGCAGGGGGTTCCGCACGTCCACCGCAGTTCGGGTACCACGTCCTTCTCACGCTGATCGACCTCGCTTGCTAACGATATGTATGTTGAGGAAACCAGAATCGTGCTCAATGCATGATTGGCGCGTCATCAAGTTGGTCAGTTAGTTAGTTAGTTAGTTTCGTGGTAGTGGTCAGTAACCATTTTACGTATTATTAATAATAAAGCTCTTAGCTACCTCGTGAGGTATACCTAGCTAGCAGCTCTAGGTAACACGATGCCCTGCTGGCTGTCGCCTGCAATTAGGCGCATTATTATTTATCTGGTAAGGAGCATTCCACGCCATGACACACTGACTCTCATAGATTAGACTGAATTGAGCAACCTCTGGTACTATATAGGACTATAGGAGTATCCGTGCATGTGTGCGTCTGATGCTAGCTATTTGCTCGTTTTTTTTTAAAAAAAAATACGCATGAAGTGCTGCTTAACCGATTCATGCGCATCGTCAGCTCGTATGTGTCGGTGCAAGGTGTTAGTTGGAGGGCACCAGTATATAATACATGTGGGTGTGGGGTACATGTATGCCGTATTATTCCTCCACAATGGGGAAGGTTTATATTTTGACTCACTAATTTGTACTTGATCGGAATATACGTGCTGTGCTGTACCAACGGTGCCAAACTGGTAGTCGTGTTCAGGTTCCAACAAAATCAAACAAATAATGAGGGTCAAAAAGACTGCCTGACAAATGAATGCCAATAACCACGGGCAGGCAATACTTATTTGAAGACATATATTTACAATATCTGGAGAATTGGTGGTCTACGGCCTGTTCGCTTCAGCTTATTCAGCTGGCTTATCAGCCATCAAACAGTGTTTTCCTCTCACAACAAATCAGCCGTTTCAGCTTTTCAGCCGGCTTATAAGCTGAAGCGAACAGGCCCCTAATTGCAAGTTGTTGTTGCTACGATCGTGATTATTGATATTTGAAGAAAATTGTGGTTCAGAAAAAGAAAGGTTCACTGATGTAACCCCGGAACTTGATTACGTCAAAAGAAAAATTAACTGCCCGAGTAATCAATCCACAGCGTCCAGAGTGATGTCGATGTTTGCATAAGCAGTTCACCGTCTGAAAACCTTACACAGCCCAGGTGGCCAGGTGTACGAGTCGAGGTGGATCAGCAGACAGCAGGCCATGGAGTTTGGATGATTGGATATACCATGTCTACAGTGAACACCACATGCGGTGCATCGCAAGGCAACAAATTCTGCCTCGATGATCAGTTCCGGCTCCAGGTGCAAGGGACAAGGACGGAATTGGAATGAAGCCACCAGTGGTATACGGCAAGCACATGTACACGTACTCTGTAATTCTGTATTCTTCTCTGAGAATTATTGATGCGCTCAGCTTATTTGGTTGCGAACATGGACATGGATACGCGCTTGTTTATCAGCCGAAACTTAACTGCTACATGATCAGCCAGCAATTGGATTCGGGGATAATTAGAGAAGCTTACTAGTGACACAACCTCTGTTTTTGTCCAGGCTCCCTAAAATAGCCTAATAGGCGAATTTGATTTCTACCCCTGTACCGGTACAATACAAGGTCTTGTTTAGTTGCCAAAGTTTGAAGGTGCCAAATTACTGTTACAGCACTGTAGCATACTGTAGCGTTTCGTTTGTATTTGTGAATTATTGTCCAAACATTGACTAATTAGGCTTAAAAGATTCGTCTCGCAAAGTACAACAAAACTGTGCAATTAGTTTTTAATTTCATCTACATTTAGTACTCCATACATGTATCGCAAGTTTGATGTGATAGGAAATCTTCTTTTTGCATAGTGCCAAAGTTGGAAGTTAGGGTGAACTAAACAAGGGCCAAGTCAACACAGCTATACCTTCTGCTCGCTGGTTGTGTAGCTCAAGTAAACTAGGCCATGTCACCCCCTCGTTCTCTGTTGAGCCGCTAGTGAAACTGAGCATATTGCCACGCGTGCCGGCCGGCAGCACGCCGGATGACCAGCCCTGCCCTGCCGTCTCACCTCACATGCGCCGCACATGCAACATTCCTCGTCCAGTTTCTCACGGCGCGTGGTCAGAAGCCTTTCAGTGTCAGGCCCGCGGTTCCCGCGCGGTGTTCCTCCAGACTGGGCTCCGGAGGCAATGCAAGCAAGGTCACCGGCAGCCGGCTTGGTCATCAGCTGCATTCTCCCATATGGCATGTGCATTCTCCCATAAGTTTTGACCGACCCACCGACGAGAGCGATGCTGACGGGCCGGGACGGAAGCAGAACAAGGCTTCCGAAATCCGATCCTGACGGGTTATATGCTAAAACGATAGGATGAACGATGATGCAGGCACGCATGTGTCGAGCATGTTCTTCCTGGAGCCCGGGAGCTGTAGGGCATGGCAGTTGGCGCCTTGACGGGGCCTCCCGCAACCATTTTGCGCGCGTTCCAAGCTCGTGTGAATTTCACAAAAATTACTAGGGCCTTGTTTAGTTGGCCAATTTGGGAGGTGCCAAATTACTGTTACAGCACTGTAGCACACTGTAGCGTTTCGTTTGTATTTGTGAATTATTGTCCAAATATTGACTAATTAGGCTCAAAAGATTCGTCTCGTAAAGTACAACAAAACTGTGCAATTACTTTTTAATTTCATCTACATTTAGTACTCCATGCATGTACCGCAAGTTTGATGTGATGGGGAATCTTCTTTTTGCATAGTGTCAAAGTTGGAAGTTGGGAAGTAACTAAACATGGCCTAGCTTCGTGTGTCTACGAGCTAGTAGAATTTGAGCCCAATCATTAACTTCTGCTTGGCGGCACTTGACCACTTTTGGAAGCCAGAGGAAGATTATCGATCTCGATCGATCGATCATGTGATGTTGCAATCCCTCCCTAATGCTATCGCCGGACACGGCCGCTGCCAGGGTGGGCGCCCACTACGACCTGGCTATAGCTAAGCTGTTTCTTTTTAGATAAGAGACCATTGCTGGTCCGGCTTTACTAGAAAGCATAGTTTTACGGGGATACCAGTTTGCAATGTTCAGAGCCATTACAGATAAACGGACAGACAACTAAGACTTTAGCCAACCCACTCTATTCCTCACTCTAAGCAAAATAAGCAGCGTAACAGATTGTTTCAGGACTATCATAAAGCAAAATAAGCAAGATAAAGGTTGGTTGGGTTGGATTCGGCCTGTTTCCAGGCGGGGGGAGCTCGCCGAGGCGGCGGCGGTGGCCGGAGCCGCACGACACCGCCAGCGGGGACGCGCCGTCGTGCCAATTATTTGCTGCCCGCCCGGCTCAGCATGCACGCTCCTCCTGCTAATACTCCACTCCTGCTAATCACAGGTTGGAAATCGCGAGGCTCCTCAGCCCTCACCCACAAAATCTGCAACCGCCCAGCCCAGCTGTTGCCGTGCCGTCTCGTACATGAATTTTGGAAGCTAGTATATGTTGAGAGTAAACATGAAGAGGAAAACAGGATCGTTAATGCGCCAACAGACAGTGTATGGCCTGATTTGGAGCTAATGGGACAATGGAACAGACGGGGTTAATGATTTGCGTGTTTTGATTGCTGTTACATGTCTCTGCCAGATGCTGAGGGATAAGAAGAAACCTTGAGCGTAACGACAGCCCAAAATTAACTTCCCGAAAGCGGCGCAGGACGCCGGAGTCAAAAGGCCATCGGGTATTTAACTAATCTCAGTCACTCTGCTCTGGTGATTAATAAGCTGCAAATGAGGAACACATGGGGTGCAGAGGAAGTTGCGTCAGTAGGGTATAAGTGGGAACGGTCACATGAACCCTGCACGACGACTAGGAATTGTAGAGACGGTGGGTGCTTTGCTAGTGCTAAAAACTATATTTGCAATGCTGCACGTCGTTGTTCTTCAGCTGCTGCTGCATGCATTTTTTTTTCAACAATTTCTATCTGCACAACCTTTTACAGGCAGGAGACACAAAGTTTCTTGGGTGCCAATTCATTTCTGAATTCTGACCTAATGGGAGGGTTAAAAACACCTAGCATTAATAGGGTGGAGAAAATAAGTTGCATATTGAAGTGTTTTCTTTTTTTTAAGAAAAAGTTAATCCAATGCCAGATAGAGAAGTGCAATGTCACGGCAACACATTCGCCCAGGCAATGCAGCAGAGTACACACAAAAGAAGGTGCAAAAGTCACCAGTAATTGGCCCACTAATAACCCAGCAAATTAAGTAAAGGATTAGGGGGCAATGGGGCCAGTTAGCAAAGGAACAGTAAATCATTAGGTGAGGTCGAGCTATCGATCGCGCGTAAGGGTGGGTGGTGACGCGTCGCTCTCCTTCTCTCTCCTCCTCTCCCCCCCTTATTAGATCTCGCCGCGTCCATTCAAGAACTCCACAGGACCACCACCAAGCCGCAGCCCGCAGCAGCACCACCACCAGCCGGGGCCGTCGATCCAATTTCCAAAGCCAGCCACCGCGCCTTCAGTGCTGTCTGCCACGGCGGCGCCAATGGCCGACCGCGTCTACCCCGCCGCCAAGCCCAACCCGCCCCCGGCGGCGGCCGCGGCTGCCAACGGCGGCGGCGCGCCGGCGTCGTTCCCGGCGCCCAAGCCGCAGATGTACCAGCGGCCCATCTACCGGCCGCAGGCCCCGGCCAAGCGCCGGCGCGGGCGGTCCTGCCGGTGCAGCTTCTGCTGCTGCTTCTGCTGGGCGCTGCTGGTGGTGATCCTCCTGGCGCTCGTCGCCGCCGCGGCGGGCGGCGCCTTCTACCTCCTGTACCGCCCGCAGCACCCTTCCTTCACCGTCTCCTCCGTCCGCCTCACCGCGCTCAACCTCACCTCCTCCGCCACCGCGCCCGTGCTCAGCGACGCCATCACGCTCACCGTCACCGCCAGGAACCCCAACAAGAAGATCGTCTACGTCTACGGCGACTTCACCCTCTCCGCGGCCACCTCCGCCAACGCCCTCCCGCTGGGCAGCGGCACGGTGCCCGGGTTCACGCACGCCGCCGGCAACACCACGGTGCTCACCGCCACCATCGCCTCCACCGCGGCGACCGTGGACCCCACCGCCGCCGGCGACGTGAAGAAGTCGGGCGGGTTCTCGGTGGTCCTGGACGCCGACACGACCGCCGGCGCCCGGGTGGGCAGCATCAAGACGAAGAAGATCGGCATCCAGGTGCACTGCGAGGGCATCAAGGTGACCCCGCCGCCCCCGCCCCCGCCGGCGCCGAAGAAGGCCAAGGGCAGCAAGAACAGCACCGTCGCCCTCGCGCCGGCGCCGGCCCCGTCCGACGCCGACGCGACGACGACGGGCGCGACGACGGTGAGCACCGCGGCGCACTCGTGCAAGGTCAGAGTCCGCGTCAAGATCTGGAAGTGGACTTTCTAGGTACGGACAGGGGAAACGTTAGGGGCCGGAGCGCAAGAAATTTTCAGTAAAGGTTTTTTTTCGCTTTAATATACGTACTGCGATAATTTATTTATCATTATTATATTGGAGCAGACGAGCAGTCAGTACCCAGTAGGAACCCATCCATGCGTGCGTCGCGTCGGTGTAAATTCCCCCAGGCATCCTTTCCTTTTTCTTTTCTTGAAACATATTTTTTCTGCCATTGAGTAGTGGGTGTATAATTGGAGATCTGATATTGTACACTGTATAATTCGAATGAATTTATTTTAAGTTTGCAAGTGGGCGGTACTTGTTGAGCTGTAGTTGCGGTAGCAATGGTACCAGATACGCGCACCATTTACGTCCCGGCTCCGGCGGGATCTGAAATTGTAGGGATTCCAGAGGGACAGTATTTACTTTATTTATTATCACGATTGTGGAAACGTTGAGTTCTAATTCTAAGAACGATCAACTCCAGCAATAACTCTATTCGAATTCGAAGTCCCTATAACTCTACTCGAAGTCCCTACTTTATTGAGTAGAAGCTGCACCAACCTCCCGCGGCTTTTTAACGGTAGGTGGGAACCACATGTATTTTGAAACTTTAGTAATACATTTTTCCTGTCTAATCATTTTTTATGGGACCGTCTGAATACTTCACAATATGTATGTATACCATTACAGTACCTATTAGAATAGCCAGTGATGAACTGTATATACTCATCACGGGGGCAAAGGCAGGGAAAGGGCCGAGGAGGTGTCGGTAAAAGCGAGCCCGTTTGAACACTCGTGTCGCTCACTCGTTATGTGATCATCAAGCGCTAAAGAAGGCGGCACTTTGGTGGCAGCGCATGATTAATCCAGCCGTGAGATGCGCCCTGCCGCCCTGCCGGCGACGGAATTAGGGAGGGCACGTCGGCCAGGCCATGTGACGGACAGCTAGCGAGCAAGCGAGGGAAGGAGGCGGGGGATTTGTTTGTTTTCTCTAATCCCGCCTCGCCGTCGCCGGCGCGCCGTGACGTGCGGGGCAGTGCCCCCTCACGCACAGCTGTCTGCACTCTGTACTACAGTAATTGTAGGGGCTTTGTAGTACTGGCGCGGAAGTGATGGCCCGGTTTGCTTATTAATTGATTGATCGAGTGCTGGAGGGGTTAATTAGTAAAGTGACGCGATTAAAAGGTCAACACGAAATGATTAAAGCGCGGGTGGTGCGGGGCCCGCTCGTCTCTGGCCCCGGCCAGCCCAGGATCCAGCACGGACTCACTGACACGCTAGCACACGGGAGGCGACTTGGGCGTCCTCTCGGGTGCGACTAGTTATCACCGGTGACAAATTCGCTATTTATCATCTAAAGAATGGAACGCATGCACCTAGCAGGAGAAAACCATACGAAAGAATAAAAGGTTCTGTATGCATGCAAGCAAAAGACAATAATATTAATGATATCATCCATATGCATGCACTTTTGAAATTAAAAAAGTCATAAATCATAAATTGAGCATTCAAATTAAATTCCGATTGCACCACTGTGTTTCTACGGTAGGAGCTTTAAAACGAGATCACACTCGATTGTGTTTGGATGAATTTTTAAAATATGAAATATTAAATTTGATTACAGCGAACAAACAATAGAACAAATAATTGTAATACGAAAAAACAATAGGATGAACAAATGATTATAAACAGCGAATGAAATACTAAACATCGGGACGATTGCATGATGCAAATAAAATAGACGTATAATAGTGTATTGTAAATAAAAGATTGAAATTTTGATTGTGTAAGATAAAATAGTAGAAAAAATATTATACTAGTCGAACAAGTTATATAAACTTACGTAACAAAAATAAATACACCTGAAACAAATTATACGAAGTCATAGAATAAAATAGTAGTACACATCGAGCATGTTATATGAATTCACAGAATAAAAGATTTATATACCTTGAATAAATTGCAGGAACTTATAGAACAAGTATTTATACACTAGAACAAATTATATGAACTATACTTGAGATAAATATATTATGGACATATAACGGTATTTTAATCCATGAGTCTACATACTTAACCAGTTTAATGGACAAATACATTATGTTCAAGAACGAAGGAGTATATATCTAAATAAATTATATAAATTTGTGGGCAGATAATGAACCGTTGTGTAGATAAAATAATAGATATTGGTACCATAGAAACAATATTATATGTATGAACAAATAATTGTATATAATGAATAAAGTATTAAATGTTGTGAACAAATGAGCATGCGTTGCAAACAAAGGCCTCAACACGCGAACAAATAATTTTATATGTATAAATTGGACCACATCATGAAAAAACAATTATTACATATGATGAATGTATTAGTATAAAAATATAAAATAAAAATATAAAGGGAAAATAAGAAATACTATTAAAATAAAAATAAATGAGAAATGAAAAACGAATAAAAATGGGTCAAAATGAAATAAAAATTTGTATTGCTGAAAAAGGAAAAAAAATGAGAAGGAAATAAAACAAAGAGAAAAGAAAAGAAAATATAGAAACTTAAAAAAATAAAAAGGAGTAATTATAAACTACATAAAGTAGAACGTGCGAGGAGGGTTAGCAGGAGAAGAATTAAAATAACTCAATCGAGAATTTAATATAGTAAAGAAATGATAGAGAAAAAGATCAAAATCATAGTTATAGAAGAAATTTAAATAGACCCGTAATCAACAAATAGTTGCAAGTGATTGATTGGTGCAATGGTAACGCACTTAGTCCCCAAGTATCAGGTCTACGGTTTGAATCCTACTGTCCCCGAGTATCAGGTCTACGGTTCGAACCCCACTGGCATGCACTGTTTTTGTTGAATTGTACTACTATGTGTCGCATATGCGACGTATAGCCTCCACGGTCGCTCTCTCTGTCTGGTCTCCCTCTTCTCTCGTGGTGGGAAGCACGTGTGTCGTTGCTTTTTGTTGAATTGTACTACTATGTGTCGCATATGCGACGTATAGCCTCCACGGTCGCTCTCTCTGTCTGGTCTCCCTCTTCTCTCGTGGTGGGAAGCACGTGTGTCGTTGGGCTGTCGGCAGCACAACGCCACCAAGCAACACCCTGAGAGGTGGGCTGATCGACGCTACGAAGCGAGTGCGCAGGCCATGTGGCGTGGCCTCCTCAGCCTAATCCTTTTTTTTACCCCTCTGGGTTTACAGAAAACACCCTGGAAAAGGAAAAAATTACAAGTAGGTTCGGACGCACTCCTCTTCTAGCGAAGAATTTTGCAGACAAGACCCTAAGAAATAATGAATTCAACTCCGAGGTCGTTAAGGGCCAGCTGCAGATCTCCCTACCTGCTCGTCGCCCACCGCCTCGTTCGAGAAGAGGAAGAAGAGCGCAACCCAAGAAGTAGAGGCCACTGTCGAGGAAACAAAGGAGACAAACTTTTAGCCGCAATACGTCCCCCCTCTGGCGCAAATCGGCCGTCGTCCTTTGCTCCCCGCCAAGGCATAAAACCGGCACCGGCGACGAAGTCGATGGCCCAGAGAGCACAACCCTGGGGGTAGCAAGGCCTTCCTCCTTTTTGCAAAAGAGAAGAATGATACAAACCTCCGAGATGGATCGATGAGAGAACGTCGACAACCTCGACAACGTCATCCACCTCACCACCTGGGAGAGACAAGGAACTTGGATGACAAATCCTCACCGCCCAAGAACATCCTGCCCTCCATGGACTGCACCCAAGAAGACGACACAACCTTGTCACCGTAAACGCCTGCACCGGCTTTGCCTGCAGCATCAACTGCGACCACCGCCTAGAGGAACAAAAGCGCCAACGGACATCGAGCTGATGCCACCCAGCCAACCCTACCCTACCTAACTACAGAGAAAAGCAGAAAAAAAGTAGATCCACCGCCGATTCGATCGATCCCTCTCCTCCTCCAGCGCCGACAAGGGCGGCGGAGGCGAGGATGATGACGAATCGGCGGTGAAAACGCGAATCGCCCTGAGTCGCCGCTGAGCACTCGAGCAAAGGGAAAATCGGTTGAGGGGATAAGGATAGCCTGTCTCTCCTCAGTCCAATCCTCTATATGTGTTTCATTAAGTAATTACTTTCCGGTTGAGTCGTGATATTTAAAGGACGGTATGAGTTGTAAGAAGATCTCCCAGTTCAATGCGCGTACCAATTGCGAACCATCAGCAATTTAGGGAAAAGAAACAGCATGGGAAGATCTGGGGGTCGATCGGTTTTATGCAGCACAGGGCGCACTTTAGAAGAAGCCAGCTAAATCGCCTGTTGGCTGTTACCGTATCTTTTGCGAGGGAAACCATCAGAGGACGCTATTGCGTTGTGTATGTGTGGTGGATTATGTACGTAGCACACGGCGAATATCCAGCCACCAGTCCGAGATGGGCCCGACCAGAAACGCGAACGCTTGAATTGGGCCCATCTCAAATCCGCAGCCGCTTCGGACCCGTTGGTGGGGTGGAAAGGTGGCAGGGGCGCTGCATGCGTCGGCGAGCTCCTTTGCAGTCGTCGCAAGTTGGGAGCGACCTGTGTTGGGCTGCTGCGCCAGGGAAATAGGGAAGGGATCCCGCATCGGGTGAGTTCCTCCTCGGCCCCAGTTGATACGGGGCAGCATGACACGACAGCCTCGAAGATACGGGGCATCAGCTGGCCGGCCTGGCCCTATTGCCCTAGTATCTTCTCTGCCAGATACGCGTCCTCCTAGCCAGTGGCCACTGGCCACCACCAGTCCACCACGGCCAGTACGTACCAGGGTGAGAGGTCAGAGAACGACCGAGGTCAGAGAGGCTCGGAGCCTCAGAGCACCGAAGATGAGTGATGACCCTAGCCCTAGCCAGTTGAGGCCAGGCCGGGTCCCAGTTCTGACCCCGTGGATACGCACGCCGGCCGTGGCACGCGCAGTGCTCCGGACAAGACCTAACCCTGAGCTGACCCAGCCGACCCGATACCCAGTCAATTGTCATGCGTAGCCTGATGGCCTCTGCCGGCCCGGCAAGCAGCTGCAAGAGCCTGTGCAGGCGCAGCAACGCAACACAGGGTCGCTTCGGTCGCTTGCTTTGGCTTGCCGGCTGCTGCCCTGCCATATCCATTCATATCGAAGCAGCGGTGGCCGGTGGGTGGACTGCGAATAATGCACGACAGTGAGAGTGCATTATGCAATGATGTGCGGTAGGAGTCGCTTCACCATGCATGCATGCATGCTGCCGCGCGCGCGCGGATACGCACGCAAAAGCCTCCCGCGCGTTCCTGTCGATCAATGCGAGGGATCCGTTCCTGACCGGTGATCCCGCCGACCTATGAATGCACCGGCAGGCTGTCAGGGACGAAGCAATTGCCGTCCCTCTCCGCGCGCATGGGCCCTTCTTTAAATGCGAGACCTCCGGTAGCATACTATCGTCAGGAATCACGATCATAGTGCGGAGCAGGGCTGTACGTGCATTTCGTTGTGCCACCTGCCACCCAACCGGAACCAGACCACTACACTGCACTGAGGGCGGGTCAGGTCAGGTCAGGTCCGGTCAGGTCGAATCGTCAATGCTTCCTGCAGCTCTGCACTGCACGGTGTCCTGGAAAAAAGCGCAGTTTCCCGAAGCGCACACCGATCCAAAAAAAACTCCTGGGAAAGAGCCTAGGCTCAGGTACAGCCTACTGCGACAGGGGCAGAACCGTCACTTGCCCTCCCTGTCGCTCTCCCCGAACGAGATCGGACGGCCGCGGGATTGCCCGTTCGTGATCCGACGGCTCCTACTGGCGTGCCGATGCCGCTGGCCCTCGTCGTCGCCCGCGTGGCATTATAAAAGGCGAGCGTCCTGCCCCCCGCCGGACACCGCCACGCAAGCAAAGACCCGGCCCTGTGCCCCTGTCCCCACTCGACTCGATCACTAGTGCTTGCTCTAGGTGCGTAGGGCGAGAGGTGGCGGAGAGGAGAGGGGATGCAGGCGGCGGAGGTTGCGGCGGTGGTCGGGAAGGTGGCGGAGCGCCTGTACGCGGAGGACTACGACGAGCACGAGGACATCGCGGAAGAGTCCGTCGCCGAGGTCATGAGGTGGCTCGAGCTCGAGATCAAGCTCGCCGCCGGGGCCGCCTCCCCGCCGCTGCCGGTCGCGCTGCACGCCACGGTGGGCGGGGGCAGCTGGGAGAGCTGCGGGCCGTCGATGTCAAAGCCGGCGTCCACGGTGATGGCGTCCGTGGACGGGCGGGCGGGCGCGCCGCCGCCCCCGGCGGTGCCGTGGCCGTGGCCGTGGCCATTTCCCGAGCCCGCGGCGAGGAACGAGGAGGAGGATGACGATGATGCCGCTGACGAGTGGATCGCGCAGCTCCTGACTGATGGGCCCGCGGTCGAGGGACAGTGCGGCAGCAAGTAGCTGCGTGCTCGTGTAGGATAGGATGAGACGAGTGCGCAAGCCGGCTTGTACTCTTGCGATGAGGCAGGCCGGAATGGTACTGTAGTGACCGGTGTGTTTGGACAGTGGCTGACTGGTGGGGCCGTGCTTTTCTGAAGCTTTTGGGGGTTGTTTGGGGTTAGCAGTAACCAGGTACTCTAAAAGATATAAAAATTTGATTTTCGGGGTGTTTGGTTCTTTAGTCCGGACTAAAATTTATGTCACATCGAATATTCAAATGTTAATTAGGAGGATTAAATATGAGCTAATTATAAAACTAATTACATAGATGAAGGTTAATTCACGATACGAATCTATTAAGCCTAATTAATCCATCATTAGCACATGTTTACCGTAGCACCATATTGTCAAATCATGGACTAATTAGGCTTAATAGATTCGTCTCGCAAATTAGTCTCCATCTGTGCAATTAGTTTTATAATTAATCTATATTTAATACTCCTAATTAGTATCCAAACATTCGATGTGACAGGAATTTTAGGAGGTCCTAAGGAACCAAACACCCTCTTCGTTAGGTTGCAACTCTGATGCAGGCAAACGACATTGTTTTTGAAACAAAATGATTCACATGTAGGTCTAAAAATGATTCACTTCTTTTATGTAGGCTATTTTTTAGGGAGCATATTAGCTGTGATATTGGTCAGCGTGAGGAAACAGGAGAGACCATCTATTTGGCGAGTAAGGCGTTGAAGATTGTCGTCCTGAATATCTTTGCAAAAAAATAAATGGAGGAGTAATAATAGATTTTACTTTTGATTTCTTACGATCGTTTACGTCCTATTTCACTTATTTCACTTATTTATGTGGTCAGTTGATGTGCTGATAATTGAATATCATAAAACTTAACTAGGTGCGGTCACATACGCCGGATATTTATCATTTTTTTTAGAAAAAGTAGCCAGTACTCTGACCTCCCTGTTTGGTGTACATAAATGACCAGCACTTGGATTTCTATTGTTGCAGTATATCTGCAAATGTTATGTTGCCGTGCAATGAACAGATTTTAGGTGGGAGAAAAGGGCAGTACGAGAAGTAATGAGATGGTTGCTTTCAGATTCAGAGAAAAAGCTTGTAACTGAAACCACACTCCTTTTCATTTTGATTCCAACATGACTCAAAAGTTTAAAACCAGACCCGTACTACGTCTTACCGGATTAGATGGGAGTGATGGGAAACATGAAAATCATTAATGAGGTGGTTTGTTCAATCTTAAATGAAGCGATCCGTTACAAGTTCATCCTATGAATTTTGTTGAAATGACTCCATCCAACCCTTTGATGCTTGAACGTGGAACATACGATTAGTGAATTTACCTTTCTTCTTTGATTTTTTGAACACGATTTTAGCAGGAAATGAAAATGCTAGTACTCAACTCGATCAAGATGAAGTGAACAAATGTCTAAATTGAGAGTTCGTATAAGAAAAAATATACAGTCCGGTGTAGTACTAAACATTTAGACGAGATTATGCGACTGCTTCTCCTTATACAGGATTATAAATGTATAAGCGAATGAATGAAAGCATGCAGCTCTCATCGGGCGCAACAAGAAAAGATCGAGAATGAATGAAGCCATAGGCTCTTACATTTGATTGAAGGCAACACGGTGATTAATACCCGGAATTGCTAATAACACCAAGCATGCATGCAGTTCTCTGCGTTTCTGTTTATGTCGTGAGTTTTTTTTTTTTCATTTTGTATCTTTTCCTTTCCTCATTTCTTCAGTTTCGTGTCATGCTAGTACCAGCCCAATCTTCGTGAATGGGCCATGAATTTGAACTATTAACCCACAGGCCCACCTACGTTATGTGTTGTTCCTAAATTCGGCCCATGGAATACGGCCGGCCGCATATGATTGAGCTTTGCATGCTTGCAGCTACTGCTTGTTCTCTGACAAGAGAAAAATGAACCGCAGACAGACAGAAATTCCACGCACGTATATTCGCCAAGAGAAACCGCACATCTCTACCCGTACACATACGATGGGCATAGAGATACGCAGATAGCAGAGCACGCCCTGCCCAAGTAAACTGAGGAAAAAAACGGTGACCGGCTACATGCGTGGTTACGTCCTGAAAGATGCATGGCCAATTGGCCATACTCTGAAGTCTGGAAGCCCTGTCTGCGAGAATACTCAACAGCGTGAAAGGGATATACTTGTATTTGGTGGCGCGAACAGCGTGCCTCTATCGTGGATGTGGATCAGATGAGAGCAGCCTGAAGCGGGCCAGCGCAGATCGGCGTCGATGCCCTTGTGGCCTTGTCCTTGTAGAGTTGTAGTAGCCGAGGAACTCCGCCGCCGTGACGCTGCTGTACCTCCGGCAGCGGAGTGACGGTGGGCCCGTACGCCCTGGTCGAGGCGGCGGTGCGCGGTCGTCCTGAAGAGGCAGGCCACCGCCCTGGCGCCATGCCGTCCCCGTCCAGGTTGACGGCGTCGTGCTCCAGGTACCCCGCATCGAGGTCCAGGGCCTCGGACAGCAGCTCCAGGAGGTGGGCGCCCAGGCCACGGCACCTGCCTCGTGTACTCCGTGACGGCGCCCCTGCACGCCGGCCGCCGGTAGGATGTCCTCCTCCCGCGCCGGCATCTCCAACAAGAGCGTGTCGCGCCAGCTGGCCGCGGGCGTCTGGAAGAGGTCGAAGTTGCTCCGGTACCTGACGCGCCTCGCCGGGTCCCTGCTGTAGTAGCCGCAGCGACAGCGAGGTCCACGACAGGGATTGCAGGGGCAGGGGCGGCGTGGGGGTCGGGCGGGTGGTGGAAGATGGGCGGGACGGCGGCGACGCCCGCGTCGACTAGGCCCTCGACGGCTCGACGCCGGCATTGGTGTCATCGAAGGCCTTGAGCTGGCACAGGCGGTCGTCGGAGCCGGCCATTGGGGTGAGTAGGCGCGGCAGTAGTTGCTCTTTTTTTAGAAATCTCATCCGTGAGGCCGCGCCGCCTCGCCGACCTGAATACAGAAGCTCAGTCACCATCTCAGGGCACTCAGTTTCCGAGGCGGCGCTGCCACCACCGCGCCGGCAGCATCTCCGAAGGAGCTTGGCCGTGAGCGGGGCGCGCGCAGGCGCAGCTGGAGGAACGGCTAGGATTTGGCGATTGAATCTCGACGGAGACTCGCGCGGACGCACCGCGGCAGGGGGCTATCGTAGATCGCCGGCGGCGGCGCGGCCCCGTGAGTTGCTCCGGCGAAGTCCCGGAATATTTGGATCACGATTAATAGGGGTTCTTTTGTAAACCTGCACATCAAATATTTTCAAAAAGCTCATTAATTTGGATCGCAATTATTGATTGTGATCCGATTTAGGAGTCGTTTTGTAAAATATAAATTATATATTTGCAAAATGTTCATGGTTTGGGTCGCGATTAATCGCGATCCAAATTAGGGTATATTTGTAAAATATTGGATCAGATATTTTTGAAATATTTCGGCCGGCTCGACACTCGTCGAGCTGCTAGTCCATCAGTGTCCGCCGCCACCCTCGTCACGTTGCGTTCCAGCCGGAAGCGGAGAGACTATTGACAACAGTTAGCACGCCAAGTTGTGAACCGCAAGCGCACGGATCATCGTAGATTTTCCCTTAGAGTATTCCATCTAAGATTTATCAATCCATGGATCGGCAGTGAACTGACTAGAGTTCTCTATCTAGCTAAATGGATCTAATCCTATCAAGAAGTACGAATTGCATATAGAGATAAACCCAATCGTGAGATAAGTATTATAGACAGGGTAAATAGATCGCATTCATATATACAAGGGAATACAACCAAAGGTAGCATGAGCCTATTGTCTTCGTGTTGTAGTTCCAGCCAAAGTAGTAACCAATCTATGTAGCACGAGTCATCTCTCAGAAAGGCGGATCGCAAGCGGCCTACTTTCTTATGGTCACCACTGCGAGGTGCGTGTTGACGCCTCTGGTTTCCTAAAGCTTTACCTCAAATGACTCCCACAATACTCACCATCGATCCTACTCAACACTACGCAATCGTTCGGGTTTTTCCCTCCCACATGCTGTCACCACACAAGGATAATCACACCGACTTCCTACACACTACTAAGATGTATCTGCAAGATATAGACTAATCACCACGATTATATCTATTCCTACTAAGAACATATACTAGCTAAACATATGAGAATAAACACACATCATAGTAGATCAAAGTAAGCACAAAATTAGATTGATATCACCATCGTGTGTACACAAGCCTTGATGATCACAAGGCTTGGCTCCAGAACTCCACCATGACTTCATCGCGTAGGGATGACCATGGCGGCTAGGGTCTAGCCTAAGCTATCTCTTAAACAACCTTGTCACCTTGAAGACTTGCAGCAGCCCTCCACTTCCTATGGTGTATGTCCCTGTATTCTTCGAATTCTGGTGGATTGATCTGCGTGCTCGATAAAATATCAGAGTATTTAAAGTCTGGAGATCGCGTGACAGAAATTGGAAGGCGAGAGGAGCAACAAAAGCCCCAGGCCGATCGGCCTGGCCCTTCCTTGTGGCCTTTCGCGTCTTCCTTCGTCCCCAAGTCTTCTTAGGTGTCCTGAAGTCTTATTTTTACTTGCATGTGGGCCTGGCATGATGATAGCTTCGGGATGAGATTGATCTTCAATAACTTTTCAAATCTTCGCTTGATCCTCTGTGGCGGAACACCTCGGATTAACTCAACTAAAGCATGGTTAAGTCGCTTAACACGCGATCCTCATGCTTTAATCAAGTAACTCGACGAGCCGTCGGAGTTCATCCGATTTAACCACTTAATAGGACCGAGTTAGCAAAACTCACCCGAAGGTGAGTGGTTCCAGAGAATACAACAGATCCACATTTAGTTTAACCATTCATTACACACTGGTTGAAATCAGAGTTTTACAAGTTCTGAAGGAAACAACGGAAGACAAAAACATAGCGGAAGCTAACGTCGGGGTCAAATGTCCCTGGTGAGGCCAGAAAGGACATCAATGATCCCATTCCCCGCCGTCCGAGAAAGGATCCCACTCGACCGTCCACCTAGGAGGGAGCTGGGGCGGCCAAGTGCCAGCAGCAAGCTCTGAAGTTTCAACTTCACCTGAAAAGAGATGCCACAAACAAGGCTGAGTTTCTAAACTCAACAAGACTTAACCGACCGGTGGGAAAAGCTACTCCACCACTTCTAGACATGCAAGGCTCTTTGGCTGAGGGGTTTTGTTTGTCAAAAGCAACTATGTTAGGTCCTTACTTTCAATGTTTTAGCTCAGATTCTAAGTTCATTAACCAGTCTACATTGGCAACTTATACTAAGCAAGCATAGATCCAACTTTATGTATATAAGCTCATCATCAAGACCATGTCATCATCAGACTCCTTCTTTACTCAGTGTAGCATAACGATCAAGCAATCTCAAACTGTGAGAGGCAGACGAATCGATTCGAATATTTTAACCATGCATGGTGAACCTAACCTCACGACATCCGCGCACCACTGAGGGTCGCTTCCTGTGTCGGCCGTCCCCATCAATTCCCTAACCCGTATCGGGCTCACTTCCCTTGGTGCAAGGTTCCACAGACCTGGCCTCTGCCGTTCTGTGACCACACTTGCCACCACGTGCGGCCGCAGGGGAACTTCGTTCCAGAGATAGTGGATCGAACGGCTCACGTCTAGGTTCAATCAGGTACTAGGCTTCCCCATCCCATAATGGGTATGAGATTAGTACTTTCAAACACTTGATCACGAACACCACCACTGTCGGGTCTTAATAGATTCAATAAACAGACGGGACGATCAGCCTACCACCAAAAGAGTTCACCAAAACCCTGCCCCATCCATTGTCCTTATAGTTGTAAACAGAAAGAGAACAACCAACTCCTATAACTCGCGAGTGACAGGAGATCACTCAACTTTTACCGAGTCCTATTAAGCATTGCAACCACTCGACCCAACAGACTAATGTTCAGATCAAAGGAACTAATTCATGCATCTATGGTTTCAAACAACTCCTATACATAAATGCACATTCATAAGAAGGAAGGCATGTGCAAGTTTGGAAAGATGGGTTCATGCTCCGGGGCTTGCCTTCAAGCGGGGTGGAGGTGAACTGGTCCTCAGCAAGTTCGGCTTGGCTTCTGTGATTGGCGGCTCTGCTACAGCTCCGTCTTCAGGCGCCGGATGTAGCTCGTAGGTGCCGTCGGCGAGATGTAACTCTACACGAATGCAATGCAGGGGTTATCACGTAGACGGTTATTTCAAGAACACTTGCAAGTTTAAGCTCAGACACTTGTAGCAAGCTACAGGAAAGGTGGGGGAAGGTTCAAGTTCAGTTGGTGGAGAACAAGATAAAAGGGTCGGATGGGGATAAACTTATGATCCGACCCTTAAACTTAAGGAATAACTATGCCAGGATCCTCAGACTTAACACAGAGAAGTCCCCGATATTTTACACCGATACCCTCGGGTCAAAGAAAAGATTCAACCGAGCCCTCGGACGAGGCGGATAAGGGTCAGCGAACAGACAGGGTCGGGCGAGACGGAAAAAGGGGTCAAGCAAACCGGAAGGGGTCGGCAACTTACCTTCAGGTCTACTGGTGAAGCTTTGGGGTTGGGAAGGAACAGACTTGGGCGGAAAGACTAGAGCGCTAAGGCTTGGGCGGCGGCGAGGTTTGATGGTGCTCCGACGGCGACGGAGCTTCTTGTGGACAACAAGAAGGCTCTAGCACTGGGCGGAGGAACAGACGGCTGGTGGGTTAGGGAGAAGCGGGTTTGAGCGGAGAGGGAAACTTCTCAAGAGCTCAGTGGCAGTGCTCCAGTGCGCGCAGAGTAGGGGCGGCAAAACAACGATGGCGAAGAAAACTTCGGTGAGACTCTAGTACTCCTTTTTATAGCTGCGCGGCAGAGATAGAGAGTTTGAGCAGCACGAAGACCAGGAAGAAAAGGATAGAGTGCGCTGCCTTGGCGGCGATTGAGCGGCGATGGGCGGCAGAACAGAGCTTCGGAGACAGGGTCTTTTGCTATTGGGCACTGGAGACAAGGCCGGTGTAGGCGCGGCTTTGCCGGGATTTAGATTTGGCGGAGGCGAGCGTGGTCTGGTTGCGTTAAGCGGCGGAGTGTGTGCGGCGTATTTGATTGGCATGTGACAGGGAGGAAGGCGCTGCCAGCGAGGTGACAGGGCGAGCAGCGGCGCGAGCGAGCGCAAAACAGCGGCTTGCCGGGGCACATTGCTGGCGAGGCGGAAAAAGGAGCTGTCTCTGCCGGAGTCGTGGTTAGTGGGGGCAGAATCGTCGTGGAGCGAGCTCGTGGGCGGCGCGACTGTGGAGAGGCGGAAAAACTGGAAGGCATCAGGGCATGCAGCCGGGGATCCGGGCGAGATGATGGGCGCGGGTCGCTAGGCGGTCTGACGCAGCAGCGGCAAAAACTCTACCACGGTGGCGACGGGGCACCTTGGCGCGGCCGGCGAGGGCGCGAGCGAGACGAGGCGAGGCAGAAAGGGTTGCAGGGGGCTTCCGCTGCGATTGGGGAGGAGGGCGCGCTGATCCATCCTGTCGCGACCGGCGATTGGGCGAGGCGGCGGGCGTCGGAGAAGTTGAGCCACGCGGCGGGGGAGCTCTGAAGCGGGCGCATGCTGCTCAGGCGCGTCAGTCTCGAGAGAACCGGGAAAAAGATTGTGGGTCCACCAGTCAGCCTCTGGTTCTCCTTCAGCTCCAAGATTGGAAGGAACACTATCTTTGGGACTTAGAGAAGAACCGGCGGTTTTGGTTGGGTTTTCAGGGGTCGGGGGTGAGAACCGGACCTTGCACGCTCATGCTTAGGAAGGCTGAGTCAGCGGGATTAGGGACTCGGGTTAAGATTAACTCGGCTGATTAACCAAGGTCGTTACATCCTCTTTGATTCCTCTTTGATCCCGAAGTGATCCTTGCCATATCTTCACAAACTTAACCCTTAAGTAATCTTAGAGGAGTGCTTGCAAAAAATGAGCGTCGGAGAAGATTAGAAGACCCCTGACCGATCGGCTTGGGCTTCGCCCTGGGCTATTTCTGAGTCTGCTGGCTTTCGTTTTTGATAGGTTCGTTGCTCTACCGGGGCTTTATCCAAAAATATACTTTTAGTCCAATTTCCTGCAAAAATAGAATGTCTTCCAAAATTCAATGCATATGCAAAAATGGGGTTATTTCACGTGCCAAGTGGCGGGTTAGTTTCTCTACTTGATTCCTCACGCTAAAATTTCCTTTGCCATCAAATTTCTCTACTTGATTCCACATCCCTGACATTGTCTTGATTTCGTGCTTCCTAACACTACCGACAAAATCAAATCAATTCGACCTCAGCTCTGATACCACTTGTTAGAATCTGATACCCCTCGTTATGCGCAACAGCTCCCGGATCTTGAAAGTATATTGCGGGTATGATACGAGCTTGCACCGTATCAAGAATAACGTAGATGAATCTCGTAGAAAATCCCAAATGATGACGTTGAACAATCGCGATAAGAGAATAGGATTTTGGTGAACCCGACCGCGAGTTCTTTAAGCACAACTTCCAAAAGAGTACAAGTGATTGTCGCTCCCTCGCAACCCTACTTGACCCTTTAGGATCCTCTGATTCTTGCCCTATACAAGAATTTAGTACTATAGAACTGTCTAGCCTATCTCTCTTGAGCGCTGCTAATTAGCTCTCACAAGTCTTGGATGAGACTTTGGTGTTTGTCTTTGGCTTGATTGATTCATAAAGGCTCAACCCCCTTGTTTATATAGTCCCCTCTAAGACCCTCATACATGCAAGTGGGAGTTCTACACCTAGTAGGATTCAACGCTCAAGCCTAGTAAAATTACAAGTCCTAATAGCACACCCCTATTGAGTCCTAATCTGAGTAGGATTTGAGTCACCATACAACATCTACTCTTGTGGATGCCTCTGTTTATGTCTGTGATAGTGACAACTGAGAAAAAGTGATAATCCTCTTCTGGCAAGACATTAGACGGTTAGCAAAAAAACGAGGTAGGAGATCTGATTGCCTGATTGGTAAGTGATATCTGATGTCACTTGAGTTCTGATGGTTATTCATTCCATTTGGGGTAATAATTTATGCACATTATAGTTTATTTTCCATCTTTTGACCCAAAATCTTGTCTCATTATAGTCTCACGTTTATATTCACAGAATAGTGATTATAGTTTCCAGATTTCTTTTGCTCTCTTTTCTTTTTCCGCGCTGAAAGCTGAACACCTCAAACTGCAAAGAATGGTCTCGTGAGAGTCAAAACTCTAAAGAAAAAGGGAAAGAAATGGGCGAACAATCTTAAAGTATATTGAACCACTGCTAGTCTGCTACTATAAGCTGTGCCACCACCTGTGCTTGTCATTTTCTCTTGGCCGCCTGAATGTTCTTCGGCACTTTCAGCCACACGAGCATGGTGCACTTTCAAAGAAAATGATGGGCGAGTTTATTACAGTACCACATTGCCTTTCAGCTTAGATTCTGCACTTCCAGGCGTTGCCATTCGATGACTCTACTCCATTAACAGCACAACTCAAAAAGAATGGTAGACTCTACTCCACGGACCGCAAAGCACAAAGTCAGTGCTCCGTTCGTTAAAAAAAAACTCACAAAAAAATTGATGCAGACCTCAAAGTTGTCGGTAATCTGTCAACGCTGTTAGAAATTCGACAATAGAGGACCAGGCACAGTACCATCAAATCAAAACCAGCTGCAGATGCAGCGGCTGTCACACATGACACATACCATTACTTGCTCGTCGTTTCAAGAAACCACAGCAGTTCGCACTCGAGTACAATAAAAACCGACCATCAACATCCCACTCCCACCTATGGAACCGCCTTTGTTGGGGCAGGTGAAAGGGCCCCACTTTTTACATGAGCGGTGTTTCTTTCATGCCCTTCAAACAGGGCATCCTATGATGAGCACAGGCAAGCTACTACAGTGAGAAAACAGAATGCCCCGGAAACCTTACAACTGTACACATATACAAGGAATTTTCTCAGGGCCTTAATGCAACTTTTTTTTTTAAGATCTTACTGCACCTCTTATGATCCTATCTGATAACAAAGGGCAGGTCTTAAGCCCATATTGCAAGCGATGACATAGAGAGAGCACCAAGGAATAGCGCGATGTATGCCACCAATTGCTGTCGCAGCGAACCAGTCATCTTTTCACCCAAGAAGTCTGCCGCAATGAGATCCACCAAAGACATGTATATGAGAATGCCGGCCGACACCGAGTCAAGAATGCCCTCAACCACAAGAGCCCTCGGGCTATTTGGATTGTAAAACGTGGCCAAGCCTGCCCCGGCAGCTATCCCTGCCGGTGTTGTAATGGCAAAGAAGGATGCCATTAGAACCGCTGAAAGGTTCTTGAATTGTGCCTGTAGGGAGATAATTTTTAGGTAGTCAGTCAGCCAACTAAAGAAAATAGTAAATGAGTAAAATAAGTGCCAATGAAATTCAGTCAGTAAATGGACACCCAACAAGATTGTCGTGACTCCGCAATCCTATTTATAAAGTAATAGGCAACCAAAACTTGGAATAGGAGTCGTAGATGACCATTTACATTAATAACGAACTGAAACTGAAAGAAATAGAAAAGATGCAGCAACGCAGCACAATACCCGGTTATGTTATTAAAGTCAAATGTTTGACCTCTGATATGTCAATACCATTTCGTAACCTATCAAGTATAAAAAGCTGTACAAGTATTGCCAAACTAGTAGTATTGGAAACATTAAACATGATTTGGAAGAAGGTCAATAGTGCACAGGAGGTCTGAATCCCTGATGTCAAGTCACAAATATCAGTATGGAAGGTAGAAACAGGCAACTTGGAAGGTCAGTAAAAGGAACAATGCAATGAGAGAAACACAACAAATTACACTCACCCCATATCAAGTTGAGGCGTGAGTATCAGCTGGATTTTCCCACCAACTTGAATTAAATAAACCCATCTTCTTACAACTCTATAATTTGATTTATTCTTGCACAGTAATTTCAATCAACTTTGACAAGCCAGTGAGTGATGGAACATCCACAAATTAGGTTTTCTCGAAGTTTCAAGGACTGGGTCCATGTTCTTAAAGACAGATTCCCCAACCATGAAATTGTCAAAGGAGTAAATTCCGACAAAAATAAATGTAGGGCCGTGTACAGATTGCCAAACAGGTAAACTGCTGGAACCTTGTGCAATCTAAATAATTTCACTTCCATGTTCATCACTATGTGCAAAATCAGCTTTATTGATTAAATAATGAGAAATGTTCAATGGCAGTTTACTGAAATTCTCACCTGAGCGATGCACCCGCCTAATGCAAAACCCTCGAAGAACTGGTGGAATGAAAGTGCTGCGACAAGTGGCCTGATTGTGCATGGGCTCCGTGACACTCCGAGTGACAACCCGATGATCACAGAGTGAGACACAATCCCCATCTCCAGTATCTGCAACCAAGCCAATGGTCATCACAGTATGCTCCATGAAGCACCAAAGCATCCCCAGTGAGCTGATCAAACACCCACCTGCGACACGACGACAGAGCGGACATGGTCCGACATATCCCCCTCGCGGCCCTCTACTTGCACCAGCTCGTGCCCATGGCCGTGGTTGTGTCCGTGCCCGTGCGAGTGTCCGTGGCAGTGCGTCTGCAAGAGCGGGGCCTTGCGGTCGTCCTCAGCGACGGTGACCACGGTGATGTCCTCGTCGCTCGCGGAGGAGGCCGCGGCGAGCGTGGCGGCGGCGGCTGCCTTGACGCGCGCGGCCTCGTCGCGGTGCTTGGTCTCGTAGAACCTGGTGGCGAGGAAGTCGAGCACCAGCGTGGCGAGCGCGGCGGCCATGGCGACGAACCCCGGGAACGGGAACCGGCGCCAGGGCGCGGCGGGGAGGCAGGGGCTGGAGAGCGCGTGCTGGGCGTCGTGCAGCATGTGGACGAACCCCGTGGCAAGGATGACCCCGGCCGCGAACGCCTTGGCCGCCCGGAACGCGGAGCTGTCCGTGCGCAGCGCGCGCCGCTTCCGGCCCGCGAGCGGCAGGCCCACCCCGAGCACCCCGGCCACCAGAATCGCCGCCATGGCCACCTCCTTGAGCCGCAGCGCTACCGCGTCGTCGCGGCACCCGCCCCCCTCCGCCTTCTGCATCTCCTCCGCGCAGGTCGCCGTCGACAGCGACGCCGCCATAAGCTCTGCGCAACACGCAAACACATGGAGCCGTCAGTCTCAAGACCAAACGGCGAAACAAGGCAACGAAACTGGGAACGCAAACCGAATTACGCACCATTGCTGGTGCTGAGGAACTGGCCGGCGTGCCGGCGGAGGCCGGCGAGAGCCATGGCCGGAGAATCCGATCCTGCGACGGACGGCGCGGGGCGGACAAAAATCTTGGGAAAATCGGTTCTTTAGCCGGCGCTTTTCCGATGCCGGGGATTCCTAGCCCCCCGTCTCACGGCTAGTGGACAGAGAGACGAGATCGAGAGAGAGAGAGGAAGTCGAAATCGTGGGGAAAGAGTCGAATCTAATAGAAAGACGGGGGCGGACTTTGAAGAGAAGAAGGATGTCGTCATGGTGGTGGGAGTGCACCCAACCGCGGTGGCGATGCGCCGACGCCATCGACGACGTGGACGGCCGCGGCCGCACCCAGGTAGTCTGCGCGTGCGCGTCGCTGACACGTGGGGCCGGTGGGCTGGAGGAGGTGATGGCTGGGCCGGGTCCATGCGCCAAGACGCATCCCGACCGTCGGTCTCCTCGACAGACGGCCGAATGCCGTGTGTCCCTGCCGAGGGCGTGTGATGCGGGACCTCGCGGCCGTATAACTGCCTGGGCCCCACATTACCGTGGAGCGTGTGTGCTGCTTGTGTTCGTCGCGGGATTGTTACACTGATCCGTGGGCCCGATGAGGCAGGGCCCGACGGCTAGGGACCGAGGTGGCACGGGGAGGTCTCGTGCACTCGGCGCGGCGGGGGGTGTTGGCAAACGATGTCGACATAGTGACGAGGGGGGTCGCGGAGCCCACGAGAGGTCCTCCTGGATCTCCCAGATTGGGCTGCATTTGTTGGCTGATACTCCGTAGGTGGCTAGGCCCGCTCGCAGTGGTACTTTTAGCACGACGGTCACCTACTTCTCAGTTCTCACATGGGCTCCTTTTGAATGGAGGAAAATATAGGCAGTATTTTGGAGAGCTAGTACGTACCAATATTCCTGCGGAAGTTTTCTACCAAACCATTTGGAGTAACCATTTGGAGTAAGGGCCTTTTCGGTTTGGCCGGAATGGTCCGGAACGAGACCCGTTCTGGACAGATTGATCTGGTCTGATTTTAAATCCGACGCATGGCAAAATGGCCATTTGATTAAGGTCGACGGGGAATGGAGTCCGGCCTGTCTCAGCCATTTCGTATGCCCCGAGGCCGGGATTTGTTCTCCACCTCTTGAGGTTCGGAACGGAAACAATTGGATCGAGTGAATCCCTTCTCGAGCCAGAACAGTTCCTGAGCTTTTTCAATCTGCAGCAAACGAACGAGGCTTATAGGATTTTTTTAGACGAAGGAAGCCATTTCGTATGCCTCGAGGCCGGGATTTTTTCTCCACCTCTTGAGGTTCGGAACGGAAACAATCGGATCGAGTGAATCCCTTCTCGAGCCAGAACAGTTCCTGAGCTTTTTCAATCTGCAGCAAACGAACGAGGCCTAAAGGATTTTTTTAGACGAAGGAAGCTTTATGTAAAATAAAGTTCGGGCCTATGTAACAAGACGGTACACGCAACCATTACAAAATAGATTTAAAAAAAAAGAAGAAAGAAGAATGAGATCCAGTATACTCTATGCAACGTAGCACCTCACTCAAACTATAACTCAAAACCACCTAGCAACCTTATTCCAACTACGGATAGAGTTCCTATAAAACGGTTTGCGTCTATTTTTTTGATCTGCGTTTACAAATCCTTTATACTATGTGTACAAGTCCAATTCATTTACCGCTAACTCTGGGTTGTGTACTTATAAAGATTCAATTACAAAGAATAAATCCCCGAGCTGCTCGCCTGCGTGAAAATTTACTCCCTCGCCTGAAAAGTACAATGAAAATTTACCCCCTCGCCTCAAAAGTACATGGCCATCTGGGATCCGCCCTTTCATTGCACAATGCAGAGGGAGACCCTTGGCCGCCTGGCGCCATTTCTTGCCTCTTCTGATCTTGTCATCCGGAAAGAAGGGACGACGGGAGCAGCGCTTTGGGCCCTAACTATAATCATGTAGTTTGTGCTAATCGGGCCTTATTCTCAACTGGCATTCTTTCACCTGGGCTTGGGCCGCTGGTAGACATGCCAGGCCACTTTCAGCCCGGGTGATTGTCTTTCATCCTCTTCCCCCCATCTGCCCCTCCGCTCGTGTGTCATCGTGTGGGGGGCGGACGGGCACACGTAAGCGTCGCGTCACGCACCCCTGGAACGCTCCGTAGCAGGGGAGGCTGCGACGCTGCGTGCACGCGCGCCTGCGTTTTGCGTCGAGTTCAGGCGACGGATCGGAGCGCTGGTCCAGCACGGCATACAACATACATACCACACAGAGACGACACTGACCTTCGGCTGCGCTGCACGTACGAGCGAGCGGATCGGTTATTCGAGTACACCGTACGGCAGCTAATTACTGTACGATCAGTTGTCCGATTCCGAGAGAGAGAACGCACGCACGTCGGCACGTACGTACGTACGTACTGTACGTGCTGGGAGACGCTGACTTGACGATGCGTATAGGCACGCGTGCAGCTAGCGACGGAGGTACTGCTCCTCCGGCTGCTCCTGGGCTCCTGGGCCCTGGCCGAGGAATCCGGCCGGCCCGGATGCGGCCACGAGTAAGCGTACAAACAGAAGCGGCTGAGCCAGGAGTGAGCCTAGCTTCAGCTCAGCAGCTCAGGGGCTCCTCTTCGGACCACGATGATCGAGAGAGAGGCCGTGCCGGCCGGTGCGCCGCCTGCCCGGCTGGAAATTTGACAAGACGCGGAATTCTAATTTCTTTCTTTCTTTATTCCCACCGATCGGTGACGTCTACGCCACCCACCCTGCCCCGTTTAGTACCTTATCTCGCCTCCAATTACACGTATACTTGATAGTCCACTCCAACCACACCTACTATACGCTTTTCCATTTTGAATTCCACTTCCTTTCTTGGTTTCTTTCGGTTGCAGTCGCATACACACGCACGTCACGCTGTCACAGCCGAGCGAGCAGAGGAGGATCGACAGAGAAATTGACGACGCTTGAAGAGGAAAACGTATTAATTACATTTAGACCCAGACATTTCTCACAGAGGCCCTCCACTTGAGCCAACCCTCTCACCTCCAGCCCCCACAGCAAAGCACAAGGCCACAAGCACTGAAGCACAGCGAAGCGAACGCACACGACGTCCTACAAACGTCACCGGCCATTTTGCTCCATACCCCCCTCGACTTCCCCCTAAATTACGTAACGTAACGTACCCGTGTATCTACAGAGCCCAAAGCAAGCAGAGCGAGCGACCCAGCACTAGCAGGCCGCGCGCCGGCGGGGGTCGCCGCCTCACCGGCCTAGCCGCAGAGCGCGCCAACCTCGCGGAGGCGCGGGACGAGGAGGCCGCTGAGGTGGAGCCCCATGAGCCCGTCCAGCCCGCCCACGGGCGCGCCGCCCACGAACAGCGCCGGCACGGCGGCGGCGGCGGCCGCCGACGCCGCGGCTTCCTCCTCGGCGGCCTCCTCCACCTCGATCACCGTCGCGTGCGCGCCCACGGCCGCCAGCAGCCGCCGCATCACGTGGCACATGCAGCACCCGCGCCGGGCGAAGATCACCACGGGGCTCTCGCGGACCAGCCGACCGACGCGCTCTGCGGGGGCCTCCACGTCGCCCGCCAGGTCGATGGTCAGGCCCAGCCGGCGCCGGGACCGGGGCGCCGCCGCCTCGCCGGCAACCGCGCAGCTCACGCCGCCGCCCCCCTGCATCCCTCGTTTCTTGGTTGGGGCGGACGAGAAGGGAGAGGCGTGTGGTTACCGAGCTGCTTGCTGCCTGCCTGCCGCCGCTAGTAATTCACGGCGTGAACTCGGAGTGAGTGAGTGGCTGGTTGGGTGGTTCGCCGTCAAGATCCGGGCCGGGGGAACGTGGGGGAGGCCCCGTATATATAGGAGCGGGCGCACATGGGGGCGTGACGTCAGGCGGAAGGTGACGGGCCACGGTGGGACCGAGATGGCGTCACGTGGCTGGACGGGGAAGGAGCAGGAGGGGTAGCTTGGATGAATCGAACAAGCAAAGTGGAGCGGAGCAAATCGTCCAAAGGCGATCGCCAATATTTGCCACATGACATGAGTGTGTTATAGGGTACACGACAAGTTGAAAGGCAATGAGTAATCATGTTCAAGATGAATTATTGATGGGATAAAAATTTGGATCTCGTATGGCATGGAGTTTTTTTTTTAAAAAACATTGTATGGCATGGAGTGGTTTTGAACTTCCGATCACATATATAAAGGACATATAGGGAATTGTACGTGATAAAAGTTTCTTTAGATATTTTATAATGTAAACTTGTATTTATTTAAATAAATAAGCTATGGTAAGTATTGTAAATTTAGTAGGCAAGACGTGTGAGATTGAAGATAGACAGGGATAACATGCTACGAAAGTGTGGCAGCCGAACATGCTCCGAGACCTAGACTAGGTAGTGGTACGGTTTTGACTCATCTCTACTTTCATCATGGAACACACTAAAATCACATTTGGTTAGCTGCCAAATTCCTATCATGTGAAGATAGGGCTATCTTTGTGCGCACTTATGCGTGTCTATATCACCAACTTTCTGCACATACATTTTTCATATAAGTTGGATCCCCACACGAATTCTCAAACCCCTGTCGTGCGGATGCGTCCTGACATGATAGTATGATACACTTAAGACTTAACTGTCGTGTGGATGCATCCTGACATGATAGTATGATACACTTAAGACTTAACTGAGCTATAAGCTCATTCACATGCAAATATGTGTGCTTTGTTTCCCTAGGATTTGATGCAAGCAGAACATATATATGCTATATTTTGATATATGTGTGCATTATGATGCATACAACCACTATAGAATTAATACATGCTGTGCATATATAGGACTCGTACATAAGTGGGAGGGTGGGACGTCATAATCCTAGCTGGAACCATGTGAAATCTCATCATCTCCTATATCGGGCCATGTTGGGTCCTCTTCGAGGCAAAACTAGCAAAGAAGCTAATACTAAATTTATTCTCACCGTAGCGTAGCGCTTCTGTAGCAATACCACTTATACCATGCTACCATGCCCATCAACTTGTTGATTTGGACAGGATCAGTACCTTGGTCGAGAGCACCGATTTGAATTGTTATCTTATTTCAAAAAGAAAAATTGTTATGCAGCAGTTCCTAATTAATTCAATCCCAGTCTGGCAGTCTCTAAACCAAACGTTTATTTATCTACTCATTAACCATGCATTCTCTTTGCTCTTGAGGGAGCTAGTCAGATAGCTCACGCTCCCAGCAATCCCGACGAGGCAACGGCCAACGGCGACGGAGAAGAAAGATGACGTCACGAGGCGCGCGACACAACCCAAGGGAGGGACGGAGCTCTCCCGACGGGGCCCCAGCCCACCACCACCGCCACGACGCCCCCGTCGTCCTGTGGGCGGGCAGCAGGCAGCAGGCAGCAGCAGCGGCGGGCGACGTCACCGCGCTCGGCGCATGGCGGGCCCTCCCGAACGTGGCAAGTGACCCGCGCAGCAAGGGACTGGCCGCTCGTGGGCGGGGCCCGCCCGGCGGGGTGCGCGCCACGTGGCGCGCGGGCCGTCCGTTGACGTCGCTGTTCCTGGGCGCCCGGGGCACGTCACGGCCCGCGGATCCGGAGCCCGACGGCGGGGATGCCGCCCGCCGCGGAGCCAGCGGCTCGGATCTCCTGTCGCCGGGTCAACTGCCATAGTACTCGTACCCGTTCGCACGCCGCCCACGCTTTCCCGAATTATTGCAGCCCGGCCGGCGTCGTGCGCGTGTATGTCAGTACGACTGTACGAGTATATCTCCAACTAAACTGCAGGTCGGTTTCCAGTGATAACAGACAAGTGACCTATTCGTTTCAGCTTATTCAGTCGGCTTATCAGCCACCAAACAGTATTTTCCTCTCACAACAAATCAGCCGTTTCAATTTTTTAGCTGGCTTATAAACTGAAACGAACAGGTCCAAAGTCATAAGGCACTAACTATGTCTATTTCCACGTGTATGAAAAAGGGTACAGAGGGCAACAAGTTTTTCCATACAAATTTACGTGTGTTTGGTTCGGAAAAATGGGATGGTCCATCATCAAATCATCCTTTTGCATTTTTGTGTGGTGTATGCAATAGAGTTTCTCTGCTGCTTGATACCTCCAGTTCTGATCATTAATTTTAACTCAAATCGTCAGCACGTGTACCATGAAATAAAGTCCTTTCGATATTTGCCTATTTAGGGAACATGAACTCAGGTTGTTCACAAACTCCACGCAACAAAAAAAACTAAGCAATCAATTAGATTTATCTTGCTGCAATAATAATCCACCTAACCCTCGTTTTGTGCCTACTACTAATAAAACCTTTTGCATGCATGTTCCAAATAATTTCCGACACTAGCTAGGTACTGAATTGTTTCATCTCAAAACTACAAGCATGGTTCTTCACTTCTTGACGTGGAGTTCCAAATAATATCCATGAACGAGGGTCCTTTTCGCCGCGTCATCCATGCGCGGCCCACACGACGTGAGTGATCGCTTTATCCTACCGGGAAAAAAAGCGCTTGACATGGCGTGACACCTCAGCGACACTACTAAACACGTACAGCTCACCCAACTAAAACGTAGCCCTGCTGATTACCTTAACAACGCAACCAAGGCGCCTTAAAAAAAGAAGCAGAAAAGGACCAAAGCACTACGCTTTGGTACGTTGGAGATGACGGCAGCATCCACTACTGCTCCACTCTATTAAACCCTAATCAAACCCACCCAATCGGAAGCAAAGCAACTTGCCACGTTTTAGCTAGTTTGTTAAGCGTTATTTGACGCCAAAGTGGCACAGCACACGGCCTGTGTTAGTCTCTTCTCGTCCCCTCGATCTTATACCGCTAGTAAACATAGACTGCTTCGCTTAGTTTAATCGGCACCAAATCAATGACTAACTAGCGCAGTGGCATGATGCGGTTAGTAAAAAGATCAACCAATTGGTGCGGCACACAAGGCCGAAACGGGTTATGAAAAATTCAAAAATAGGAACATCATCGAGCAAATTATCCCATTCCTTTTACTTTTACAACAAGTGCTGGCACCGCTCAAAAGCGTGGTGCTATTCAAACTTAATTTGGCAACTTGAGACTTGGTCACAACATACTTAGCTTGGTTCATGCATTTGGTTCATGGAAGCATAATTTAAGCTCTTGTTCGTTTAGTATCTTCTCTGGCTTTAATCAAGCATTATGGAAGTAATGAGCAGGTTTTCTTTCCTTGGAGGGGAATAAACTAGCTAGTTGCTCTAAAGTTGCACAAGAAAGTTTGAGTGAGTGTGGTTGCCTCCAACCATAGTGGGAGAGGGACAAAAACTGGTTGAAATCTTTTGAGACGTCCAATGGGTGGCTCGGTTGGCCCTCAAAACTAATGGCCGTAGTTTTCTTATCCGGGGGCGACGTCTGGTGGAAAGGAGCGACTTTTGCACTTAGTTGCCTCCCGTGGTGTCATGCTTTAATTCCGCATACGTCCCGTGTTGTTTAATCAGGCGCCATTTGCTAGCTGGTGCTTTTTGTTGCTGTTGTTGATGACAAGATGTGTGACATAACTCTGCATTATATTTATGGTTCGTTTTTAAATTTAAGGCATATGATTTTGATTTATTATGAAACAATGTTGTTCTGGGTCTATACTTCTTTCATGAAAAAATAGGGTACTAGTGTTGCACACAACACACATAGCGAAATCATCAGATGACTGATAGCGTGTGCGTGCGTGTGGTGTGCGTGTCCTATGATAGCAAGAGAGTTGTAAGTAAAGGCTTGTGAGTATTTTTCCAGTGAAAACTCAAAGTCATTGTTGGAAATAGATTAGATGCTTTTCTTTTCTGGGGTAACTAATATTTATGCAAAACGATGCATGTATAGACACGTTTTTAGGGACACAATAAGTTGCCTCCTTTGTCTTCGACGTTTACCTCTGGACGGTTTGCGTGCCTCCTTCCCATCTCATGTTGCCACCTTGCACCCACGACAACACATACGTGACACAAGCTCACTTGTCACGCCCCACCACGATCCTCTCGATGCATCAAGCTCTTTCCCACCTCCAAACCGGTTGGCAACAAGAGTGATGACCTATCGCACAACCATCAACACAGTCAGGCCATCTCCGGATCCACTTATGTACAATAGGGGCTTCGCGTTGAACCTAGCTCAAATTTATGGTACTCATTGTCCATCGCCAGAGAAGAAGCTATATATGAAGATAAAAGAAAATCAGCCTTTTAATTAGAATGTAAAGGCACTTGCAGTAAGTTAGAAGTAGCAAAGCCCCAACTTTCTTACTATATAAGAAGCTCAGTTGCTGCATGTGTCAATGTTTTCTCCCTTGAGCGTTGAATGGAGTACTGGAGCTTCCGTGACGAATATTATTATATCTGAGCATATTCGAACCTTGTGCTCGAAGCATGGTGCGTTCTCCTCAGCTCTAAGCGATAAATGGCCGCTTTTTGTGATGTGGATGCATAGTTGTCATCTCCCTCCACAGCCGTCTAGATGTCAAAAGCACATCTCGCCCGGCTGGTAATCGAGTATTATTGGATAACACGATATCTATCTAGTTAACCCATCTTGTCATAGCCATTAACTTATTACTTTCTCTAATTTGCCAACTACTACTAGCTAGAGAGCACCTCAGTCATACCGGCTTTAAAACATCGGCAATAGTGTAGGGGGTAGGGGGAGGCTAGAGCCCCTAGCCCCTCTTAGATCCGTCCCTGTGTATCGGTTATCGGGCTGGCACAACGAAATTGATGCGGATTTTATCCCTCGTAACATCCGACCCATACATCATTGTTGGATGCGGGAGTTTTATTCCTTTTAACCTTCGTTGTCTTAACCTTTGATCTACTACCTGATCATGAAAATTACTGCAAATAAAAAAGTTCAACTACAAAATTATAAATATAGTTGAAACATACCGTTTTAATATAAACTTTATCTCTGTTGAGTCTGTATGCAAAACTTATGAATTTTCGGATACAACATGAAATTCAAATGAAAGCTAGAAAAATTATTCATGCCAGCTCTTAATAGGGACGGCGTGGATACTTCTAAGAGTATTTGCACAGGCTCGTGTTCATGCCATTTCGGATGACTTATCTATGCCACCTCTCAAATGGCAAACACAAATGAGCCGACACGGATGACTGTTTCTCTAGCTATGAGTGAACTTGCGATTAGTATAAAAACAAACTAAAATCTGGTTTACTGAAACTAGTTGAGGCCACCATTTGCTTAAACAAAAGAAACAAAAGAGCTACTATTACACACTTAATTTTATTTCGCACCATGATTATTTGAGCACATACTACACCACGTATCTCTCTTAGCTAGTTGGCACCTCATCTCAACTCATCATAACCACTGAGCTATCTATCCATCAATCATGCATATATGTCGTCATATTCCAAAGCCAAGTTATCCTGTGACTCGATTTGTAGATGGGGTTGGGTCAGGAAGCACCATGCATGCACCACCACTACCATCGCCTTCAGCCCGTCACCATATCACGCCACCATTCGTCATCCTCTCTTTTTTTTCCCCATCCTTCTTGCTTTCTTTCTTTCTTCCTTTCTTTTGTGACGGGTGCATGAAATGCCGGACCTACCTTCTTGTTGCCTGTTGATGCAAGCATGATTGATAAGCCACTAACACGGATTAGAAACTACAGTTGCGTCGGTGAAATGGCATATACTTGGTACTTAGGCCTGCCATGGTGAGTATGGGCAAATCCACTATTGTTCACACCCAAATCCAAATAATTATTATCCACTCCTTGTGCTCCCGCAATCCCACCCATATCCGATGGATAATTAACTTTGTGCTACATATATACACATACCCAATGGATAAATTGTACCATCCCCATATCCTACCCTCCCCATTTCTAATGGGTATATAATTTCTACCCATACCCTCCCCATTTGAAGTGGGTGTGGATTTAGGGAGTGGGGATGGATACCCAGTTACAGGCATATTTGTACCGGAAAATGGGATCTTGGAACAAAGTGACAATGATGCTGGGACTAGGAAAGTGTGAGTCCAAGTGTTTTGTAAAGAATGGACTGGCCGGACTGGCACTACTCGGGAAAGCGCTTTCAATACCGGTTCCTAACCCCCCTTTTAGTATTGTTGTGCAACCGGTACTGCTACTTTAGTAAAAAGGGGGAGCCTTTAGTACCGGGTCAAATAACGGTACTAAAGGGGTGTTAAAAAATTAAAAAAAAAAGAAATCCCGCCCGAGCCGCACCCCGCCAGCCCGACCACCCTTGCCTCCCGCCGCCGCCCTTACCCCCGTCACCACCCTTGCCTCCTGCCACCGCCCTTGCCCTCGTTGCCGCCCTTGGGCCCCACACCCCCACTGGCCGCTTGTCCCATCGCCAGAGATGCGCCCCGCCGCCGCCGCCCCTGCCACACGCCCCGGCAGCATGACCCGCCGGAGCCCCTGGATCAGAGAGAGGGGGGGAGGGAGGGCTCACCGTCGCCAGCGCATCCATCCGCCGCCACCGCCGCCACCAACACCGCCATCGCATCTATACGCGCGCCGCAGCCACCCGGCAGCAGCCGCATCCACCGTCACGCCACCACAGCCCCGTGTGCTGCCGCTGCTCCTCACTGCCACGAGTAAGGGGCGAGCAAATGGGGGAGGGGAGGTCCAGCGGGAGAGGGAGAGAGGGAGGGGGCCAAGGAGAGAGGGAGCTCCAGCGGGGAGGGAGACGCAAGAGGAGAGAGGGAGGCGGAGGGGAGCGGAGGTGGGGAAGGAAGCGGAGGGGAGCGGTGGGGGGAGGGGAGCAGACGGGGAGGGCGCGAGCGGATAAGGTGCAGGGGAGGATTGAGGGCAGAGGGGGCCGGGAAGATAAGAGGAGATAAGATAGGGCCTGATTTATGGGTGACCCCCTTTAGTACTGGTAGGGGGCTCCAACCGGTACTAAGAGGGGTCACGGGAGACTCTTGGGGAACTAGTTGTTAGATTCGGTACTGATGCACATTAGTACCGGGTTAAAAACTGATCGGTGCTAAGAATAGGACCGATGCTCTGTTTTCCAGTGTGGAACGCCAAGTTGGAGTAAGTGATTCCGTGTACAGCTAGCTAGCATCAGAATAAATTAAAGCTGGTAAAGCCACACTGTCGTCGTCAATCGACCTCCTCCTGTTCTCCGGATCCTTTGGAAAATCTATACCGTTTCAGATGCCGTGACCGTCACGAGAAAAATAATTACTATCTACTCCATTTGTCCTAAAACATGCGTACTATATCTGGTATACAATGATGATTTATAGTATTTTTAAGATTATTAAAGATCTTTCTGGCCTATTAGGCCCATCTATATGTCTCACAAATACCGTGTCAATGGTTAATAATCTTACTGATTGGCGACTAATAACTTAGTTCATGGATGCAGGGGGAATGAGGTGAGGACAAAACGCCGGGAATCTCCATCCACCGTGTACGTCAAACCGCAAGTGTGTGACGCCTAACTAGCTAACGTTAAGTAAGCTATACCAGCTTAGCCAGCTCGATCGATCGGTCAGCAGCTGATGATGGGTCTCCCCTGCCGGCTGTTCAATCATTATAGACACCGTACGATCTCTCTCTCCTCCTTGTCGCTCTTCTATTTCATCTCGGGAGGACTTGATATATTACGTAATTATTACTCCTAAGAGCATCTATGAAACTGCTCAGGGTTGTCTGTATTACATGTGGACAAAAACAGTACTGGAGACAACGTAGTACATCCAGTATATGACTGCTTGTTTAGCCCACCAGCTTTGGGCTCTCTGCTCAGCGCGCGTGCAGTCTCTCTCTCGCACCCTCTCCATCTCCTCTCGCGTACGCTACGGTTGCAACAAAACACACGTGTCACGACTCACGACCAAGCTGGCGTCCTTCGGTCTCGTGTTCTTCACTCGCTCACCTTGTAGCTGTAGTCATGGATGCTGCTAGATTCACTGATGTACCTGGCACACGACGCAGATGCCCGCTGATCCATCCATCCATCCCAAATCCGTGGTTTGGTATTTTGGCTGGAATCTTCTGTGCGACTGTGCTGCTGCACGAATTGAAGAAGAACACAAGCACGCAGTCTCTCCCCATGCCTACTGCACAGTCGCCGTACTCAGGATTCCGTCGCCACACGAGTAAACCCGCCGCCGCGATGCACGGCCGCCTCACGTGCCTACCTCCTGGAAGCTACGTACGTGCACATGCCGTCGTGCGTGGGCAATGAGTAGGACGCGACGCATACAGACAAACTGCGCGCGCTTAATGGCAGAAACAACAGGGGCCTCGCCAGCGACGGCGCACCTGCCATCCTGCCCTCGGCCCGGACACCGGCGCTGACGGTTTCGATCGCGGCGGTACCTCAGATCACCGGCCGGCGATTTCAACCTCCCTTCAAGTCGTAATTCCCTGCTGGTGCGCGCATATGCATGCAGAGCCACAGGGAACAAGTACATAGAGGAAGCTAGATGCAACACACATAGTTTATATAAATGTAAACATGGAACCCTAATGATGCATGGGAATCAAGTTTGTCCTTAGTGGAGGAGGGCCGGGCCTCCCTAGACTATTCTTGCATTGGATAGTTGGAGCGATGGACGGTTCTCAACAATTTACTAGTGCTAATCAACTCCGGCTGGTGATTGTTAAATCATCTCCAAGAACACTGCTGCTGCAATGATTCATCCAAAAGCTAGAGAGCTAGGTAATGGCGACTAATGTGGACAATGGTGCCCCAATTATTACTTCAAGGGTGGCCCCACCAGGTTCTGCCTGCATTCTCGTGACATCATGCACCGCATGCTGTGTTTTGTTAGGCATCTATCTTCTCGCATTGGCTGATTTTGTTATACGTTCATTTTCAACTTTGGGCACCGCTAGCAAGTAACTTTAGACTAACACGAGGGAGAGGTGAAACGCCCCTGCGTGAGCGACACGGGCGGACGCAACCGCTGCGCCACTGCCCTTCCTCCACCTCCCCACGACCACGCCGTCGCCCGAGCCAGCCGATGGAAGCCCGTGTGGCTTGCGAGGACGGCGGCAGTGGGGTGCCCTTCGTCTCCTCCTTCATTGGCGGGCGCGGCTGCCATGGCTGCCGGAGGGAGCCGCCATGAGGCGGAACGCGGCGGGGCCGGCGGGGTCAGATCCGGGACCACCGCGGCCGGATCTGGTGCCTGCAGCGTCGGATCCGCCGTCTGGCACGGTGGCGGTGGCCTCCCCCATGCAGGTCGGCGCCCCCCGCCCGGCGTAGCGAGGGCTGCCGCTGGGGTGGTCGGGCCTCGTGTGCGGGGGTGGCGTTGGCATCTGGGCGAGCGAGATGATGGTCGCGGGACGTAGGCGAGGAGCGACACGACAGCCCGCGCAGGGTGTGGTGGCTGCGCACCGGCGGCCGCCGGGCGCGACGTGCCGCATCTGAGTAGGCTGGCTAGGGCCGACGACGGCGTGGAGGCAGTGGCGCGCAACCACAACAGCTCTATGCGCGAGCGCGGAGGAGGCCACAAAAGCAGGTGGTGACAGTGGAAGAAGGCCTGCACGGCTCACAGGCACAGTAGTGGGCTGGAGGCGGCACGCAGAGGCGCTGCGTGTGGGCAGCAAGCGGTGGAGGTTGCACGCGGAGGCGCTTCGTGTGGGCAGCGGTGGTCGGATGGCGGGCTTGCGGCGTGGAGGAGGCTTGGGGCACGGTGTTGGGACACCCCAAGGAGATGCCCGGCGACACTGGGACGGTGGCCACGTGCAAGAACGGAGGTCGAGTGGTGGCACCTCTGGGCGTTGATTGCAGCAGAGATGGAGGTACGGCGGCATGGCACGTGAAGGTGCGGTGGCGGCGCCGCCCCAGCTGGGCTGCCATGGTTGTGGTCCGGGAATTCCGAGCTATGACTGTGCAGCGAGGGGTTGGGATGCTTCGAGCGAAAGCCCTCGCCGGTCTTCATGCTAGTGGAGATGGCGGCGGTGCCTAGGGTGTCGTTTTCCCCGTTGGGGGCATCATGTTGCTGCTGCACGGGGTTTCTCTGGGTAAAAACCCTATCCAGAACCTGTACGAGCGACAGCGGCGCCATCGGCATCATGCCCTCCTTGGAGGTATCGTCTCTAGAGACCCAACTCAACTTGAGGCATTGCTGGTCCATTGGTCATGGGCGGCAATCCCGCCGCGTGGCAAGCTGGATGGGTGTCGTCGAGCCCACGTGGAGGCGATCGCAATTTTGGTGGCGGTCAGGGGTTGTCGCATGGTTGTCGGATTTGGCTGCTTGCAACGGACCGCGGCGGTTGACATTGCTTGACAACGGTCAGTGCAGCGTGATACTGCGTCGGAGGACAGCGCTTGCGGCAATGGCATCGTGGAGGCGTCGTCTCTAGAGACCCAACTCAGCTTGAGGCATTGCTGGTCCATTGGTCATAGGCGGCAGCAGCCGATGGCGGCAATCCCACCGCGTGGCAAGCTGGATGGGTGGTGCCGAGCCTACGTGGAGGTGATCGCAGTTCTGGTGGCAGCCAGGAGTTGTCACATGGTTGTCGGATTTGGCTGCTTGCAGCGGACCGCGGCGGCTGGCGTTGCTTGACAACTGTTAGTGCGGCGTGGTACTGCGTCGGAGGACAGCGCTTGCGGCAATGGTATCGTGGGATGACTAGGCTTGCAGCGGATCGCGGCGGGTTCCTCAGCTCGGCTGGGCCATCCGGTGCGGTACATTGTCGGAAGATGGCGCAAGCAACTTTCTTTGGCTCGTTGACGAGGCGGCGGAGGCTATGTGCGTGGGTGAAGCAACGAGGCGAGGATGACCTGCAGCGGTGGCTCGGCTGGAGATCTAGGAAAGTGGGGCAACACTGCTCACCACCTTGACGGTGACAAAATAAACGGATCCGTGACGTGGAGTATCATGCGGGCGTGGCGAGGCCCCCGCGTGCGGTGTTTCTTCGAGGCGACGAGAGTGAGGTGGAGTCCAACAGCGGAAGTGGTGAGACCCCCGCGCATTGTGTTATCGTGGTAGCGGCTGCGAGGCAGCCTGCGAGAAGTCCAGATTTAGTGGTATCACTCTATTAGGTGGAGTGTGGTGTTTACAACAGCACTTTGGCGGAGGGTCCCGCACGGCGGTGGCCTTCTCGGTGTGGTGCAGTATGCTTATATCAGGTTCCTTATCGACGCAGGGTCATGCCTGGAGGATTCGACGACTACATGAGAGTGAATGTTGGTGGGTGCCGCGGTAAGCTTCGTTTCTGCTGCCGTTGTCGGGCAAAGTCAAATCCGCTAGAGATGTGTTGAGCTCGGTGCGTGTTGATGTCCCAATCCAACCGACCGATGTGATGTGTAGTTGAGTTGAGTACTGTTGCGTGGTGCGGTACGTGTTGATGACCCAATCCAACCTGCCGATGTTTGTTGTTGTTTTTTTCTTTTTATTGATTTCATCCAGTTTGAGCTTCATCTTCTTTTTAATATAATCGGCAGCTCTCCTGCCTAATTTGTTAAAAAAAAGTAACTTTAGACTACGACTTCTTCACCTTTGATCGCCGGTCGATCGATCTTTTCTGTAAAGGTTTTAGGAGGAAGGACGTCTGGTCTGCGTCTCCTGGTTAGCTAGGGGATTCCGCTAGCTTTTGGCCGGTTGATCGGGAGTGGAGATGTGTGCTCTTGCCGTGCACCTTGCTTGATTCAGTTGTGCCCTCCTTTTTCTTTTGTTAATGTCAATGTGCGATAATAGTGGTACGTATATGGCAAAAACAGTAAGTGCATATGAAATGACATTATTATATATAATTTATGCATTAGCGCATATTAGTAAGGTCATTGTTTTTTGCCCTCTACAAAGGTGAAGTAGTGCAGCTGAGTGCATCACATGATATTCTTCCAAGGCTGTCTGATTAAGAAAATCCAAGATATTACAAGGCTGCTTTATTTGACTGCAGGATCGTCATTGCTGCGGAATTAACTGAGACTCTCTTGCTAGTGACGGGTGACGACACAATCGATCGGTTGGCATTATGTTTGCAATGCTTTCTTTCAGTAAGAAAAGTTTAGGAGGAGGAAATAGCTCATTAACTAATTATTACCAGACTCGAACTCAGTTGCTAAGTTGCTTCAGGCCTCATAATTAGATGATCAGTTCTCTCGCTGCATCTACCAGTGCCGATGTCGGCATACAGAGTTTTGATTTCCTGCGCCGCTTGCGGCTTGCTTGTCGGTGTGCCTGATCCAACCGAGGCGGTTAGCTAGATTAGGGTTCGCTGCTGCCTCACATGCCGTCGATGGTTTTGTTTCCTTCCGGTTTAAAGATATGCATATACTATATATACTATATAAATCAGTGACAGACAGGTACGTTACGTAGGTCCTGTCTCGTGAGGATAAGACAAGGCGAAGGAACAGATTGCTAGCTAGCTTCCTCATGGCTTATTACAAGGGATCTAGCGCCATGCATGCATGTCATAGAGCGGCCGCCGGCCTGGCAAGTAGGAGTATTTTCTACAGGCTTCCGGACCATTTTAATCTGGGAGCTACCTACCAGAGCCAACTGAATGAAAACGGTAATTTTCAATCGACAATAGACCGTCCCATGGAGATCGGAAGGGCAGGCTTTAATTCTTTTTTTTCTCCATCATCGATCATCTTCAACCTTGTACTTGCCATGGTTTTGGCGCTCTCGCTTTCAGTTTCTTCAGCTGTACGTGCCATCATCTCGCTCCCCAACAAACCCCGTCCGCCAGTCCACCACATGTTCTGGCGGCGCTTTGGCTGGCGTCCGGTGGGTCTGTAGTCGCCGCCAACCGCCACGCTAATCCGGCCATGATTTGGCTCACCCATACATATATCTCCATTCCACCGCCGTCTCGGTCGATGCATTGCAAAGTGCAATCCATCGCAGCTCTCAAAACCGACGACCTCCGGCCATGAACCTCGGTGAGGATCTCGCCGGCAAGAAGCTGATGATGATCGATCCATTCCATTTCCAGTCAATTGAAGGCTGTGATTATTGCAGCTGCTTAGGCTACGGCTGTACAGACCACAGCTCACCAAGCAGCTGTTGCAGTAGGCTAAATCGGCTGGCTGCTGCAGCCTATAGGCGTGTGCCTCAATTTACAGGGAGATCGACTCCCAAACATGGATGCACGACATTTTTATAGAACCACCTTTCAAATTCTATGACATGGCTGTGAAATCAACTACACCCACCGTTGTTTAATTTTTTTACATGAAGTATGCAACACTGCAAATTTAGCTAGACTCATCATACATTTGATGAACAATAAGAAAAATGTACGGGTGTGTGTTCGTCTTACTTAAACCTCCGATGGGCTTTATTCGGCCCATATGCCAGTCTCCTCTTCCCCCCCAGGCTCACGATTCGCTCAGTCAGGCTTTCCTCAGCGTTGTGGGCCAAGTTTATATGTTTTCTGCGCAGTGTGGTCACATTGGGCCTACTAAGTCCGAGTTTGTCTTTGGGCCAATTAATTGCTGTGAGCCCCTGAATCAACTTACTTCATCAAAAGAAAACGATGCACAAGCTTCGATATTTTGGACCAGCAAGCGCATGCTTGACGCTTGAAACTGGCCGTCTCATCAATCGCGAAAAAAAATCCAAATCTTTTTCTGTAAATATTTTATTACTGTTATCCGTGTACAAGACTGCAAGATCCACGCACTACTGCCCAAAATATCGCTTTGCAGCTCCTGAATCTTAAAATTCCTAGGGTCCACATGTCACACTGTGCAGCTGGCTCGTAATCTTCCGTACGCACGGATTATCTAATGGGCGACGGTTGTTTATGGACAGATAACCTTACACTGAGCTGCTGTCACAACTCAGTTCCACACTTTCACGCATGTCCAAGCCCTGATCGAACCCTCACCACAAAGGAAACGAAGTGTTTGTTGACCTGTTCCATCCTACACAGCTGACAGCTCTACAAGCATCCATCCATGACGACTTCTCGTGTTGTATTGTAAGTATATTAGGGCACTGCCTTGATTGCCAAGGAAGCAAACAATACGTAACAGGTTGCTCAGCAGGCAGACACCTGGCAGTGCAAGAGCCTGCATTATGAGAGTCATGACGATAGCTTAGCTTAGGAAACTCTGACTAATACGAGATGCTGAAAGAAGGGTTATCTAATGGCAACTAGAGTGATCTGATTTTGTTTTGGAAAGAACGTGAAAGAATTATATTCCTAGTATGTTCATATAGAAGAATCAAGGCAACTTCAATTGAGGAAAAGAAGAAAGCATAGGTCTTCCCTTATAAGTTAAATTACACGAATCTTTGGGAAATATTTAAGGCGTATAGATTTCAGTTGAAGCTGCCCTTGACTTTTAATACGTTCATCCTATCCAGAAGTTTGAACTTGAGATTCAGTTAGACCCTATTTGGGAGGAGGGTGCTAAAATTTAGTCCTGGAGTAAAGTTTAGCCCCATCAAATGAAGGGGCTAAAGTTTAGCACTTGGGGTGTTTGGGTGAGGAGCTAAACTTTAGCTCTTGTGTTGATAAAAGACCTATTTACCCATATTTTCTCTCCTCTCCTTTACCCCTCTCTGTTTTTCCTTCTCAACTTCTTCCTTCCTGTGATGAGGCCGTGTGTTTTCTTGCCGTTGGCCCTGCCGAGCATCTCCTCTAGCTATCCCCAGTCGTTGACGCCGTGGCTCAGCACCATCTCCTCCATGGACCGCCGGAAGTCGCCGTACGGGTCGGCGGACTCGATGGCCAACGCCATCGCCCCGCCGCAGTGGATGCCCCGGGTTGCTTCTTCACCTTCGCGATGGAGCTCGTGGAGTCGGGCTCGAAGAAGAGCCTGCTGTGGGACCGGAGCCCGTGGATGAAGACCTCGTCCTCGTCCGCGAGGTGAGGCGGAGGCGTAGGGGACGACCTCGACGAGCGCGGCCTCGTCAGTGACCTCGTGCACCGCCGGATTGAAGCCGAGCCCCCCATGCCCTGCTACCACACCGCCGTATTGAAGCCGTTGTCCCCCGCGCCCTGCTACCGCCCTGCCGCGCCTGGTCCGCGTAGACGGCAAGGATGCCCTCCTCGGCCGCGGCGTGCGCGGCTTGCTCGGGTGTGAGGTGCGCCCATCGAGCTTCCCCTGCGGCTGGCGGAGGGCGGCAGATCTCGCGTGCTGGAGGAGGCGGAGTCGGGCGGAGGCGGCTGGCCGGGTCGAGCTTGCCCACGGGGAGAGGTGGCGCTAGGCCGAACGGTGGCGGCGTGACTGGGCGGAGGGCGACGGGGCGGGCCGGAGGAGGCGGGGCGGAGGCGGTTGGCCGGGCCGAGCTTGCCAACAGGGAGCGGGGGGAGAAGATGGCGGCAGGACTGGACCACCTCCTCGCCCTCGGATCCGGCGGCCTACGGCGAGGATGGGGAGCGAGAGGGAGCTCGGCGGGGAGGAGAGAGAGAGCGCGCGCGACGGGAAGGGGAGAGAGACGGAGGCAGCGGGGGAAAAAGAAACAACCAGGACCACTTTTAGTCCATTTAGTTCATTTTAACACCCCTTGAAGGGCTAAAGGATTATGGGGTGCTAAATCTTAGCCCTCCAGTTTTAGTCCTGGTGTTTGGCACACTTTAGTGTTTTTTTTAATGCATCTATCAAATGTCTATAATCTTGCAGTTTATTAGCACCGCACAGAATTTGCTTCTTGCGACGTTCTGTCTCGTCCTCAAATTCAGGATAGCTGCCTGTTGGAGTTGAATGGTTCTGGAGTTGCTGACTAGATCCAAGAACACACCCCTCCAAGTGAATTTATATTAAGGGTTTTGTCTATTTCGCTTTTGACCCTAAACCCGATTATGCACGTGTATATATTAGTGCTCTTTTATGCACTTTAAGTGGAAAAAAAATGCTAATCCATTTTTTATTCTAGTGTTTTTTGCAAGAGCACTCATATACACGAGCGGCTATTTCGGTTTGCTAATCCATTTACTTTAAGGTTATGGATTTATTTATTACTGTTCTTAATTAGAGGGAGGCTGCTGGTGGAGGCAAGCAGCTGGGCCAGTAGTGGTGCCGGGTCCTAGAACTAGAATTGGCCCTTGTTGAACTCTATACTTGCTGAGAACTTAATCTTTGTGTAACTCTCGGAAACGACCTTCAGTACCAGTTGGAAACTCTCCTTTAGTACCAGTTTTCGCAACCGGTATTATTAGTTAAAGGGTGCCTTTAGTACTGAGTGCAACAACCGGTACTAAAAGATATTAAAAAATAAAAAGGGAAATCATCTTGCCCGAGCCCGAGCCCCGCCAGCCCGAGCTCGGCCCCCGCCGCCCTCCCGCTCACCGCCCTCCCGCCCGACCCCCGCCGCCGCCCTCCTGCCTCCCTTCGACCACCGGCGCGTGCAGATGAGAGAGGGAGGGAGGGAGGGAGGAAGTGAGAGAAGAAGGGAAAGAGGAGGGAGTGAGAGAGGGAGGGAGAGAGCAGGGAGACTGGTGCCGAGCCAAGTGAGAAGGAGGGAGGGAGGGAGAGCGGATAAGAAAAGGGGGAGTGACGGAAAAGGTGGATGTAGCTCTTTAGTACCGGGTGGGAACACCTGGTACTAATGACCACCCTTTGTCTCCACCTGATACTAATGTGTGACCTTTAGTACCGGTGGAGCTCCCACCCAGTACTAAAGGAGGTCATAGGGGCTCTATGTTAGACCCGATATTAATGCTCACATTAATATCGGGTTAAAAACTAACCGGTACTAAAGCTGATGATGAATATACATATTTCTAGTAGTGTCTATGACGTCAGTCCTTTCCTTCGTTGGACTAGCCGCGGAACGCGTTAAGGAGGAGCCACGCAAGCTCGATCATATCGATGTGCCAAAAAAACGAATGCGCTGGCTCAAGTCCAGATGATGCAACCGCTTGGATCATCTTTTGTTGACCGGCTGTCGACTCGTTCTGCGACGACGGATTAATGGCACTCGCACCGCACCGTCGTACGATGCGGGGGCGGCAGAATGTGAAGGTGCTTCTGCTGCTTCCATGGCATAATGCCGTTGAAGTCCTTGTTTACTTCCCTCCAAACTCCCAACTTTGACACTATGCAAAAAGAAGATTTCCCATCACATCAAACTTGCAGTACATGTATGGAGTACTAAATGTAGACGAAATCAAAAACTAATTGCACAATTTTGTTGTACTTTGCGAGACGAATCTTTTGAGCCTAATTAGTCAATATTTGGACAATAATTCACAAATACAAATGAAATGCTACAGTGTCGCATTTATGGCAAAATGTCAATTTTGCAACTCCCAACTTGGGAAGTAAACAAGGGCGAAAACTCACTGCTGAGGAAAGCGCCGTGTGTGGGGTAGTAAAAAGGTTGCAGTGGATCGAGTTGAATGGAACAATTCCAGGGCGGCGACACTTCCAGGGCTCAGGGCAGACCGCCACCAGACGCGTTGTTCCCCGGGGACCAACCGCTTGCTAGGTTTCCGCACGTCACATCTTTTTTCTCACTGCTACAGCTTTGGATCAAATTTTTTCGGCCGCACACCTTTGGCGCAGCCGCAGCTTTGACGTGGCTCATTGCACAGTCCGCTGTACATGCACAAAACATACACCAATAATTTATGGCAAACTGATAAACTTTTTAGCGACGCAAAACTTTTTCGAGTGAAGGCATGACCAAAAGTACGACCCCGACCACTCGGATGTTTATACGCACAAAACAATTTAAAAAAATACTGCAGCAATTCATCCATACCCATACAGATTTGTCAACGGAGTTGATGCTTTGTTGGCAAGCTCGTTCGGAGCGAGTTGACTTGCACATCACACTGTGCTTTATCGAGACGCATCCAGCCGTCGTTGACCCAACGCCCTGCCGGCTGCGGCGGGGGCAGGTAAGCGACCAGGCTTCACTCGCAAGGAATTAATCCAGTCCGGTCAGGATGAAATGACACGTACGTCGTCGTCGTCGTCTCGGTGTGGCTGTCTCTAGTGTGCTATCCTTTTCGTCCCCGTGTGGACGAGCGGCGCGTCCTCTTTAAGTTTCCGTTTATCTCTATCTACCATGCAATCATGTGAAAGCATGTTTCCGCGTTGAAGAAATTGCACATGTAAATCGAACAGGAAACGGCAATCTAATCTGTACTACTACACGAGAGCCGTCCATCCTGATAAATTTAACAGTGGAAGGAAATAAATGGAGTACCCTACCAGGAAGTAAAAATAATCCTTAAATTAATTTATTTTTTATTGTTTTTTCATCCGTGGAAATAAAAGAAGTACTCTAAAGTACCAACGAGTACCGATGGATACATTTAAACCATCGTAAAAGAGTTTTCATATTTATAAAGAGGCATTGCATGGAGATAAGAGAAAGCTCGAAGGGAGAAACTTGAGGGAGCAAAATGTATGGGATACTTCGTACTAGAGAATCTCATCGGCTTTTAGAAAAAAATAGAATCAGCTACAGTATCTCACCCTGTTTAGAAAACACGAGAGAGCACATGACAAGTGTTCGAAGAACGCTCGTGACAGCTCGAATTAGCAGCTGGGATCGGATCCGCGAGTTTATTTGGCCGATGAGGTGTACACACACCCTGAACCACACTAACAAGTACTCCCTCGGTTCCAAATTATGAGTTGAAGAATCAAATCATTTTATATTTGATCAAAATTATAGAGGGGATCATAAAGGTTCGTGACACCGAATAGATATACTATGAAAATATCTTTATTAATGGTATTATTTGGTATCATGAAAATATTAATACTTTATTGTACAAATTTGGTCAAACTTGAGATATTTTGACTCTAAAAAAATTTGAAACAACTTGTAATTTGGAAAGGAGTGTCCAAAAATATTATGCAAGTAGGTCAACAAATAGAGCAGGCGTCATCAAGCTCGTGAGCTGGGTCTTACAGATATACTAATCTCATCAAACTAGCGCTTGCTAATCCGCCCGCGTGGCGGCCTGCCATTTGTCGCCGTACCGTGGCCACAGGGCTCATTCAAGGTAATCGACCCTCCGATCCGACCTTGTGTGGCTACATGGTGATGTACGCGATTAGCGAAGATGGGGGAGATTAGCTAAGCACGGTGGTTTGTTGAGCGAGGCTTAGCTCGTGGGAGAAATATTTATTGGTGGGTGCCCTATGCCGACGGAGACTCCTCGTGCGCGCCGAGAATAATCCTAAGCTACGCGGCGATGCACCCACCGCGTGCACCGTCCCCTGCGGACCGTGGGTCCCACCGGCAGCGACACGTTCGCCGCCTGTCCGTACAGCGTGTTGGTCGGTCCCGTTGGTGTGTACAGTACGTACGTGAGGTGTGAAACGGAGTACATCTCAGCTCAGCGCGTATGTCATGGATCACGCCACGTCGTACAGCGGGGGGTGTCGTCGCCTGCCGCTTCCGGGTCAAATTGCAGGGAGACCCCTCGGTTGCTGACTATTTGACTGTGCAAGCTGAAACGGGCGGACTCCCGCTCTCCCGACGTATCCAGGGAAGTCGGAATGCTGACTTTTACGTACTCAGCTGTTGTCTGCCTCAATTCATGTGTTTACTCTGTCAAAGTGATATTTTTGACATCACTTTCCTAGAAAAAGGATAAACGGGAAGGCACCAATCTCTTTCTACCTTATCTCTATAGATCAGAATAAAGTTCTTGCTCACAAGCTAAAAGTGGTATGAATAATGAGGCCATCCTAATCAACAAGACGTGTCATGCATGACGATGCGTTTTGACACGTCAACTTTTTAAGTCTGTGGAAATCAGGACATATGGCAGTTTCCTGATTATTAATTTCTACACGCCAATTATATCTCTGTTCTAGCATTCTACTGCGACTTGGCAAAATAAAGTAGTAAACAACCAAATAACAAATGAAATACTAGTTCAAACTTTTTATTTGCATGATGACGCGACTGATCATATATGAAACAAGAGATCGATTTTCCATGCATGGCCGGATGAACGGCGGCCTTGACCACCCCATGCATGTACTCTGAATCGAAACCGGGTCCGGTCCAAGGCCACGACCTGTTCCTCGGTTGCTTTCATGCCCGGCTGCCAACCACCAGCACTCATCTCGAGCTACATGGGAAACCATATGCAAGCCATCCACGACCATGAATAAAATGGCACCAAGCTAGCTGCCTCTCTGACTCTTCCGCGCTGCTGCAGCTTGGCCCTTTGAACGCTTCTGGCTCGAGTCACCCACTACGGTCTACTCGCTGCATGGTCCAGTGCCATTACCCACATCGGTGGTGCTTTATGCAGCTCAAAAGCAGGATTACGCAGAAAGGTCATTAGGCATTTTCTGTGCTGGTCCATTGAAGCACAACTAAATTAAATGAAAGGGTGTCCAATTTGGTACACGTGCAATCAAACAGTTCAAAGATTTGGCTGCCTGTGTCTCTACTTCTGAATTTGATCGAAAAAGCATGATCGTCATCGTAATATTGCTAACCTATTGCTTCATAGAGAAGTAGTGACTAGTCATTGTTGATCAAATTATTAATCACGCGCAAGAAAAAGAGTTGACCAAAATATTTGAAGACTGCATCATATTAAAAAAAATGACAATTTTTTTTGAGCACATGGAGTGTATTTTTTTTTCAAATTCAATATACATTTAAGATATTCTGTCCTTCCTGTCCTTGTACTTTACAGTAATAAAGACTCAACAAAACTATTTTGTTTTCGCTAGGACCTCAGCAAAATCCAAACACAATCAATTCTAGTGTTTTTTAAGGTTGTGAGTGGCATTGTTAAATATTGTATTATGTATGCTGCCTTGCATTTTGGGATTATATAAGTTGTATTGAGAATACTATTGTATTATGTAGATGTAGTAATTAGCATTTCTAAAATTTGGGCTTAATTGCACGTCAGAGAGCTCTTGCAGGAGTGGCTGCATACGAAGAGAGATTACGAGATGAAATCCAAAAACTCCAAATATAACAGGCTTAATATGTTGTTGGCGGCAATTGAACATTGTTTATTTAGTAGGAAACATATGGGCCATACCAATCGGATAATTTTTTATCACCAATTTTTTTTATGCAGTGCTTGCTATTCCGTTACAATTTGCTCCTGAAACTACCTATTTCTGTTTCATGAAGGATCTTCCAAGGGATCAAAGCGAAAAAAGAAATGAGCACTACTAGTAATAAGAAAATTTTGGCACTATGTGCATCTTGAAGAATTTCAATATCTTTGCCTATACATGAGTTATGATAGATAGCTCCAATATCCAAAAGAAAGATTTACGTGTAGTTGTTCCTCTGACGCGGATACAAGTTTGAACAAAGAAGGGCGTGTATTGGGAAAAAAGAGGTTGGGCAAGGTGTAAACTGGAATAACATTCAGTTCAAACCATTTAAAACCTGCCACAGCGTCGCAAGTTCAGCATCAGCCGTGAGCAAAGACTCTTTGGATTTCTTGGAGGACGGGGAACACGGAACGATCTCGCTGGCTGCTCCTGTATTTTTTCCACGTCTCCGGGGGAGCGGCGGCCCCACGCCGGCGCGGGGCCCGGTCCTAGATTTCGTTATATATATGAGAGAGCAGTGACAACCCCTGAGGTTGCAGTGCATCACCAACAGCTAGCCACATCGGATTCCAGCTAATTCCATAGCTTCGTCTCAGCAGCAGCTCCCAAGTTTTCAGCTGTTCCTGTTCTTTGGGAGAAGGGTGGGTTCCCACTCCGAGACCATCACCAGGTAAGGATCATGGAGCTCTTTCCTTCTGCTCTCAAATTAGGTGTAGCTTTTGCTCATGGTTTTGGGGGCTTGGGTTCTTCTTGCTGCGGATTGGGATTAGTGCGTGAGCTGCTAGCTGCAGAGTTCTTAATTCGCTCAAAAATGTGATCTTGAGACCTGTACCTGATGCTTAGTGTCTGAACTCTGAAGTAGTGCGCGTTAATGTTTCGGTTGTTCTTGCGCGCCAAATGCAGAATTCGGAATCAATTTTTGATCTTTGAAGCCTCTACCCTGTTGTTTTCCCTTGCGAGTTAGCAGATATTGTAGATAGGGGAAAAAAAAAAGTTTCGTCAGCAGTGACGCGGGCTTCAGGTTCTTGGATCCTGTTAAGCTCAATGCAGTTCATGCCGTCGCCTTTGCTGGTTTAGATGCAGGGATCCTAGACAAAAGTCAAATCTTTAGGCCCCTGTGATGACCTTTTTGCTTGGTAAAGCTGAATGTTTTAAAGGCGCAGCCGCTATCTTGCGTTCAGCTTTTGTTTATGCTGCTATGGTGGCAGCCGTGGAATTTCTTGGATGTGGTTGGTCTCCAGTCGTTTCCGCCGGCGGCTCAACCTGCGCTGGTTCCTAGTGTTTGTTTGGTTCACTTCATTCTTTCTTCTCTCTGACTTTGACCATGTCATGAGAGCACACCTGCCCTGTCTCCCTCTCTTTTCTTCTTGCAAGTTGCTTCCGATCACTGTGCCATCGTACAAGCTGACGCTGAATTTGCATTTCTGAAAAATAAATTTTTCAGGGCGAGTGTTCAGTTTATGGGATTGTACCGCAACGAATGGGCTGAAGCTCTTGGCATCGAGATCTCCAGCCCGAGGACGAAGGACGGCGCCATGGTGGTGAACAGAGTCTCCCCTCTGTGGGATGACCAGGAGAAGCTCTGCTTCCCCAAGGGCAAACTGCTCCCGTCACTCAGCTTCAAGCTGTGGGAGGCGGAGGCGGCGGTGGCTTCGATAGTGGACCGCGGCAGCAGGCCGAGCCAGATCAACGCCGACGACGGCGGCGAGGTGGTGTTCATGGCGTCGCCGCCGTCGCCGAGCCCCCGCGTCTCCCCCAGCCCCAAGTGCGAGCTCGACGCCGCGGCGGTGAAGCTGCAGAAGGTGTACAAGAGCTACCGCACGCGGAGGAACCTCGCCGACTGCGCCGTCGTCGTCGAGGAGCTGTGGTGGAAGGCGCTCGACTTCGCGTCCCTCAAGCACAGCTCCGTCTCCTTCTTCAACGGCGGCAAGCCCGAGACGGCGGCGTCGCGGTGGGCGCGCGCCAGGACGAGGGTGGCCAAGGTACCCCACCACGCTTTACAGCTGTTGGTCCGCCAGAAATGCTCATCGAGATGCGTTTGGAATTCCATCGGAATCGCAGCTGCTGACGCGAGCTTTCTTTTTGTTTTTGTTTCGTTGCTCTCGATTGCAGCTTGGCAAGGGTCTGTCGAAGAACGGCAAGGCGCAGAAGCTGGCGAGGCAGCACTGGCTCGAAGCTGTAAGTCACATGCTACTTAACCTAGGATCTAAAATAGAATTTAAGATCCAGTGAGATTGCAGCGAGTGATTATTTGTTTACTGATCCTGCTGCTCTTTTTCTGAATGTGCTTGCTGGCAGATTGACCCGAGGCATCGGTATGGGCACAATTTGCATATCTATTATGATGTCTGGTCCAAGAGCGAGAGTACAGAACCCTTCTTTTATTGGTGAGTGAACCTGAGTTCTGTCGTTCGAATTTGAATTTGCCAGTTTGAAAATGAGGCTAATGTAAAGTGCATATTCTTTTATGAAATGTACAGGTTGGACATTGGGGAAGGCAAAGAAGTAAACCTTGAGAAATGCCCTAGGAGTAAACTTCAGAGCCAGTGCATCAAGTACCTTGGACCGGTAGGCACCTCAACCCAAACACCTTTTTATAATGAAAAAAATTAGCATTCTGTTAATGATTTGTCAGTCTGGAATAATTGGATGATCAGCTGATCCTTTCTCTTGCGTTTCTTGCTATGAATTGCAGAAAGAAAGACAAGAGTATGAAGTTGTAGTGGAGAGTGGAAAACTAGCGTACAAGAAAAATGGAGCTTTTGTTCAAACTTTGGATGATTCCAAGTGGATTTTCGTCCTCAGCACCACCAAGGCGCTCTATGTTGGACAGGTAAACATAAATTTCAGTTATATAGACTGCACTTGTAGCAACTCCTATAAGCTGATTTCCATAAACCGAATTTGTTCTGTCGAGATACAATTGCTTGCTGTATTGGTTCTGAAGTTCTTGTTTTGTCTATGGGCAGAAGAAGAAAGGATCATTTCAGCACTCGAGTTTCCTAGCTGGTGGGGCCATAACATCTGCCGGAAGATTGGTCGTCAAAGAAGGAATCCTCAAGGTATGTTCATACAATCATACTGAAAATAAATCTTGTTTCCATACGTTGAAAAACGGCGCCGCTCATTCAGAAAACTTGTCTGACATAACTGACGGTGTTGCCTACATTTCTTCAGGCCATATGGCCGTACAGCGGCCACTACCTTCCAACTGAAGAGAACTTCAGAGAGTTCATCCGGTACCTTGAGGAGAACGGCGTCGACCTCACCGACGTCAAGGTAAATGTTAGTACCAAATCTCACATCAATTCGTATGTCAGACAATTATCTATTCCTAAGAGTGTTTACATCAAGATTCAGAACTGATAAGACACACAAATGCCATGGTTTCTTTCAGAAATCCCCAATCGACAAAGACGACGAGTACCCCTTGCTGAGCAAACCTGACACTCAGCCCAACGCCACTGTGTCCGACGACACCAACGGGACAGATCACGCCACGGCGGCCGCAGCTGCCGATGAGCAGATGAGTGAGTCCGAGGTGGTCGACGGCGATGTTCGCCGGACAACCGACGACGGAAACATGAGTGAAGCAGAGGAGGACGACGCTGACATCCACTCTCACACTGACACCGAACAAGAGGCGCACAGTTCAGAGCAGCCGCCGGCGAACGGTGATGCTTCTGAGCACGGCAAGAACCACCTGATGTGCCGGTGGTCGACGGGAACGGGCCCACGCATCCGGTGCGTTCGTGACTACCCGCAGGACCTCCAGTCCAGGGCGCTGGAGCACGTTAACCTCTCGCCGAGGCTCAGCGGCTCGCCGTCAAGGAAGAGGGACCCGGTGCCGTCGCCTAGGCCGAGCCCGGCGATGATCCTGTCGCCGAGGCTAGCGTCCGTGGGGTTCCAGCCTCAGACGACGGTGTCACTCACTCTGCCCGACTTCAAGAGGAGCAGGTTGCAGTGAGTGAACAACCATTCAGTTCTCGTTTCATTGATCAGAACAATAACTGGTCAGATTGTTTACTGACAGGCCAGTGATTGTTTTGCTGCTAGCTAGGTTAGTTAGCATATTTCTTCATTTTTTTTTCTGTTCATTGTCTACCTAATTGTACAATTTTGTCAGTTTGTAGATACCATTTGTGATTCTTTTGTTAGATGTATGCACAGAGTGCATGTACATTACTTAATTAAAAGGAAAGCAAGACAGGGCAATTTTTTTATCTGAAGAAAAATTTCTTTTTCGGGGTCAGATGAAAGGGAAAGTCTCTTTACAATCATGGGTTGCGTTGTTACCTCGGATACAGAAGATACATGAATTTAGCACATAACTCTGAAGTTTGTGATGAGCAATGGGCTTGTACCTGTTTTTTTTTTTTAAAGATCGCATATTGTACTAGTACTATGCAGGCTTCTACAGTTTGAACCTCAGGCATCACCACGGTTTGTGACTATTTTGTTTATACCAGCCTATGAACCATGAAGGTGTCCCAACTTAACAAATTTTCAAACTCTTCAAACCTTATCTAATTTTTCAGAAGTTGAAAAAAAATACTCCAGGCCGTTTAAACAAACATATAGTTCAGGACAGTTTAACTCGGCCTGTCTCGCGATCTCCTATGGGCCTGCACGCAATGATGGCCCACCTTTATGGCAAAACTAGTAAGTAGCAGCATGCCCGCCCACAGGCCTCGGCCCGTGGGCTGTGAGAGGGCCGCGCATGCATTCAAGGCGGATGTCACCTAGTCAGCCCAGTACATAAGGCCCAATCCTTTCACCTCCTTTCTTTTTTTTTTTTGCTGTTCGTTCCATGATCCATCCCTTGTTCCCTTTCCAGCCATCCCTCCGCGGCTCCGCCTCCTCCTTTCTTCTCTACAGGCTCCGTAGCCCTACGCTGCAACGCTGTGTGCCCTCCTACTGTGCTCCCTGGCTACTGGCTGGCCATCTCTCCTGTACTTTCTTCTCCTTGTCACCCTTCCTTACCACGCATCGTCTCTGCGCACGATGCCGGTCCGCCGCCGTTTTGGTTCACCGCAGCCATGTTCGATGCACATAAAAGGCTCTACTAGAACAAGTTGCAAGGCTCAAAAGGTTCAGAAGTCTTATTCTTTATACTTGCTTGTGTGATAACAACATTCAGCCTGCTCGAGATTCCATCGTCACAACATCCTGACTACTCCAAAGATGATTCTTTTCTTATTACTTATTAATTTTCACTGTGATGTCGTACATACATCTATGGACCTATCAGAAGGTTTGGATAGTTCTAAATACAGGACTGGACACTAAGACACATCTGACATGGAGGCTATGGTGTAGGACGGGGTAGTCTACGTGACAGTAACTAGTCGAGGATTAGTAAAAGTACTCATAGCAATTACAAGTAGTACTCGCCTAGTCGAATCCAACTGGTATTCTTGTAAATCAACTGACCTGTAACCTACCTCCGGCAATATAAGGAGAGGCAGGGACCCCCTCCAAAATAATTCAGTACAACCAATACACAAGACGTAGGGTATTACACAATCTAGCGGCCCGAACCTATCTAAATCGTGTGTCTGTGTTCACCTTCGAGTTCCTGATCTCAGCGAGCCCCACAAACCAAACACTACATCGGGCACCCTCTCGGTAAGTTGCCGGGTCTAAACACCGACAGCTAGCGCACCAGGTAGGGGTATCGTCGAGATCATCGGGCGAGCTTAAAGGACCTCATCAAGATCAATCTATTCTACAAGACAATAATGTTGTTCTCCTATCCAATCGACGACTCGGTGTGCAACTGCATCGGAGTCCGAGGCGAAGTCGCCGGACAGGCTAATTCCGAGTTAGCATCTATTCTCGTCGAACTGGAATTCAAAACGGAGTGCGAGTAGGCAATTCACCTGCCGCTGATTGTCTCCAATCATCAAGATTGAGATGGAATAGAATTGGACGGCGTCAAGATGGAATCCTACGGGGAATCGATTTCCTTAGTTGAGTTCGAAGTGGAGACTAGCTTTGTTGATCGGAGATGGAAAAGCACGCCAAGCATCAAAATAAAGAAACAACTGCCGCTGTTCCCTCTGGCGCTGGAAATCAATGGTGTATTCAACTATGCATATGCTAAAAAGCTACCAGAAGGACTTCAAAGCTACCAGAAGGACTTCAACATGCGTGGCAACACCAACAAATCTCCGATGATGCGATCGACTACTTCTGCAAGAGCAAGACGTCTACGCCAGTTCACTAACAACTACTTCAACTACTCGTTTTGACTAGAAAACTAGGCGAGGGCGGGCCTCATACTGTCAACAAATAGTCGGAATCAACTCCGACTAGTCAGCTTTATCAACAACCGTCATGGCTTCACTACAACCACCACGGCTTCGTCGACAATCATCCACGAATCAAGCTAAGTTACTTTTAAATTATTTTATATAATTTTTCTGGCTTGTTTTCCGCATGCAGGGCAATGCGGTGAGTATTTTTTTTGTGTACGCCTCTCGACAGAAATTGCCCTCCAGAGCTATACTTTTTAATTATTCCTGGGGCATATTAACCGACAACCATGGGCTTGGTACACCAAATTACGAAGGCTATAGCCACGGGTTTTATGCACTGAGTTTCGGAAGCTCCGCCAACAGGCTCGGTACATCAAATTTTGGAGGCTACGGCCACAGGTTTGGTGCACTGAGTGCTGGAGGCTCGCAGCGGCTACACCTTAAGGAGGCACAAATCCTCTGCGTGGCAACACACGCTCTCCTTATTAAAAAGGTAGAAAAGTCTCAATGACTACTTTACGCAATCATGCAGTCTTTTTGTCTCAATGCCGACTACTTATTTTAAATATCTTCTCTTAGCAGTTGTTAATCTACTTGAGCAGAATACGTCTCAATTCGTGAAAGCCTCGAATCTTCTGTCATGCCTAAACGCTAGGACGCGAGACAAAGATCTCCGTAGCAGCAGTGCAAGTACACGTACACGAGACAAAAATCTCACACGCAGTGGCAATGACTAAATAGGGACAGAGAGTCTAAACGTAATAGGCTAACTACTCGGAAAAAATATGACCGAAACAAGAGCATGACACACAACATTTACATTATATTCATCATTGAATAAATTTCAGTAGTTCCAAATTCTATAAATATGCTACATAATGTATGCATCTCTTTTTGCAGGTCAAGTTTCGGCGACGCTCTCCAAGACGCTCAGTGTACCTCTAATGGCTCTGCTAGCTCCGAGGCTCGAGGGCTAAGCGTCAATTACTACTTGGAATATCTCCAATGGCTAAGCTAGCTTCTAAGCTCAGGGGCTAAGCGCCAAATAACTACTCAACATGGATTCTATGGCTCACCTGGCGCATAGTCTCGAGGGCTGGACGCCGCAAAATTACTCAAAAGATGACTGGTGTGATGACTAAAGACCTCATATTGATTATTTAATCATTCCAAGGCTCGGGGGCTGTGTGCCTCGTGCCCATCGGCAAAAAAGTTTTTTCTCTAGGTTCAAAAGGGAAAATGATGTAAATTACAAGTTGACCCTCAGCCTGATTCTTTGATTCAACCTAAGGCTCAGGGGCTACTCCATATGGAGTGCGACCTTCGTGGCACTTCCATATAAAGATTCGAGATTGAAGGATTTCAGACCGAGTTAAATAATGTTTGAGCACATTCTAGCTGCATGGCAGTGCTCGAGTATGTTTGAAGATTCAACCCGATGAAGTGCTCGAAGAACACCAAAACTAGTCGGTGAAGCTTACAAAAGTGCTCGAAACTGTTGCATTTGACTACAAAGTACTTGGAGGCTTGTCGTACATACATCTATGGACCCACCAAAAGGTTTGGGTAGTCCTAAATACGGGGCTGGACACTGAGACATATCTGACATGGAAGCTATGGCGTAGGACAGCATAGTCTACGTGGCAAGTCAGGAACTAGTCGATGATTACGGAAAAGTACTCATAGCAATTAGCCTAGTCGAATCCAACTAGTATTCTTGTAAATATAAGTAGAGGCAGGGACCTCCTCCAAAACAATTCAATCCAATCAACACACAGGACGTAGGGTATTACGCAATCTAGTGGTTCGAACCTATCTAAATCGTGTGTCTGTAGCCCCACAAACCAAACACTACCTCGAGCACCCCCTCGGTAAGTTGCCGGGTAACACCGACAACTGGAGAGTCTTTGATTTAGTTATACTTCTACTACCTTTTTTTTCCCAGATACGATCCTATATGAAATTCGCCAACATGTAAAAGGATGGTCATGCTAGTTGCAGCCTTTTAATATATATATCTCATCAACTTGATGTAGGCATGACTCTACAACATGATCACTGCCCTTCTCAAAGTTCAATATAATAATAGCCTTTTCGTCTCAGTTGAAGCAAGTTGCTAATCATAAGACAAATTTGCATGTGAGTGCAGTTAGGGCAATTCATCAATCCAAGTTTAGTAACTGGTTGATGCTGGCAAAGTGGTGCTGGGATTTTTTTTATTCAGGCAGGAGAGCTGCTAATTATATTAATATGATTTTTTTAAACGAATCAGGCAGGAGAGCTGCCGATTATATTAAAAAGAAGATGAAGTCCAGACTGAGCAATACAATAAATGGAAGAAAAAACAACATGAGCAGCTTGAATTGGGAATCAACACATGCTCAACTCAGCTCAACTATCAGTCAGATTGGGACATCGACTAATTCACAATAACTCTGGCCGGTCGGATTGGGACATCAATACGAGCCGCACAACATCACTTCGCTCAACTCAGACATGAACAGAGTGGTAAAATAAGTACACAAGCTATACAGAGACACGAACTCCCATGTTCCAATTTTAATTACCCAAGTTGGCCATGTTCGCCGGCCTACACGATTAGTCAACTGGCTAATTACTGATTAGGCCATGTGATGTTTGGAGATGATCGCTTCACAGGTACACGTGAAGCTGCTAAATCTAAGCAAAATTTATATCTTAATTTTACATGCACCCTAGAAATTGCTGCGGGAGCTGGTGCCATGCATCAAGAAGTCTGAATTTTCAGTTTTTAAAAGTTAGCCAAACTAAGCGCTTGGTGGTGCTGCTGGTCCTAGAAGTTAAATACCACGTGCCTATAATATCAGATATGGTGGGAGCTTGAACTTGAAGATGATGTTTGTTACTGCATTACTAATAGGTGTCAAAACGAGAATGATAGCTGAATGAGAAAAAGCACAGTATAGTATATCTTTTGTGGAAGTATCACATATCATGATGTAATGACAATTAAGGTAAAGTAATTGCATGATTTGGTTAAAGCTATCCTAAAAATTAATTTCTTTGGTCCATGTTCGCTTTTGCATGTGCACACAGCCATATTTTTATACTTGCTCCTAGAACAGTGCAGCAGCATGATATTTTAACAATTAGCATGTACCTGATTGGCAGGGCCAAGACAAAACAGTGGAGGCTATGGTTCTTCCTTTATGCTTTTCTTAAGATTTTCTTCAGATGATAAGTATTTTCTCCAGATTCAGACTTAGGAGCGAGCCAGTTGGCGCGGAACGGTTGTCTACTATTTGTACTTTTGATTTAAAACAACTTTCTTGGGATTTGCTTGGATCTGCAGTCTAAAGCTTGCAGGTTCAGCATAAAAAACCCTACGCCATTATCATATGGATTGCCTAAACAATTGGCGATTGTGCATTATATTGGTATGAAGTTTGGACACAGCTCAAGTTCACAAATTGTACTCGCCTCCAACAACAGATGTACACACATCCTTACAAAACTGTCGCCATAGCAGGTACCTACTGTAGTTCATGTAATTTGGTTAGTTCAACGAAGCTACTTGTTCATGAAAGAATTTCTTATTACTACGCTGTACCTCTCACACTTAATTTGGGGGGAGATGGATGAAGACTTCTTCAAACCACAGATGGGACATTTTTTCTGGATAAAACAGTAGTGTCACTGTCAGACAACAGAAGGCTTTGTTGTGTTATGCTGAATTTAATTGTTTAAACTTAGTGCTTATACATCAGAAATTTTCTTGGCAAAAAGAAGATAATACGAGATCTTCAAGGATCAGGGCAGTGATGTCAAAACAAAATAAAGTAGATCAAAGAGGAATGGATTGGCGTTGGAGAAAATAAAATAGGAACGGCATGTGCAGATCCAACCATGCAATCGTGCAAATATTTGGTAGCAGCTCGTTGGTCACCTCAATACTTGGCCTTTTCTGAGAAACGCAAGGAGCACGTGAACGCCTTCTTCGGAATAGTAAGGGCCAAAATTCACACCACGATCGAGACCTGTATATAAGCAGGCACCGGTCGGTCAGAGAACAGTCAAGAAACATTTGGGGCTTTGGGAGGAGGAAAACAGGTTTAACACAGGAGGAAAAATCGAAAGGTGTTCTTTTGGTTGATTTTCTTTAGAAACAAATTAACCTTGAAAGATGGTATAGATTTGTTCAGACATCCCGCCATTGCTTTCTGCTGATCCGTGTTTCCTGTTCTTCTATATCTTTGTAGTGATTCGATGGATGGATTGAACCAATGGCATGCACATCCGGTAAGAACTACTAGTATCCGAGAACTGCTTATTATATGATTTCAGGTAGTGTCGACTAATTCTTGCCATGACGATGGTCGTGCCAGGATCCTGAGGACGAGCTGGCATACATGTACCAGCGGCAAGAAGAGTACGCCATGATGCAGGGCATGCAGCAGCAATATACATTGCCACCAGCAATGGCGCCGCCGCCTATAGCTGGGCCTTCCTCGTCCCGTCCTCCTCATCCTCGTCACAGCTCCACCAGTTTCCGGGGCGGCTTTGGGGTCCCGCCGGCATTGCCCAGCCTGCCGTTCGGAGAGGTGGCAGTGAAGAACGATCCAGGGCAGCCGTCGTCGTCGAGCCATCGCATCCTCTCCTTCGGCGGGCAGCTTCCTGGCACCATCGACATTTCCGGAGGAGACTGGCCGGACGGCATCGAAGCGGCGCTGCAGTTGCCGGCGCCGGAGAGGCGGAGCCGGGCGCACTTCTGGAACACGCAGAAGCAGCACGTCGTCGCCGAGCGCAAGCGGCGCGAGAAGATGCAGCAGCAGTTCGTGGCGCTGGCCACCATCGTCCCCGACCTCACCAAGGTACATGACAATGATGCCATGTCCGGTACTGCGGTTGTTCTTTCCAAACCGATTGCGTTTGGATAGTTATTTCGAATAAATTGAGAGTTGAGACTACTGAAGTATCACACGAGATGAGGCGACATACGTACGTGGAGAGAATCTCTCCAAACTTGAGAATCACCGGCGCGGATGGCCGCCGGCCGGCCGGCCGGCCGGACAGGAGGAGGAAGCGCCGCATGCCGCAGTGTGGGTTTCGCCGTAGAGCGAGCGTGAGGAGGTGCACGTGAACCGGGCAGCCGACGGTCGGCCGCGGCCACGCGGCACCCGCACGACGGCGGGCGTGGGTGGCTTGGCCCTTGGCGGCGCGGTGCGGCAGGATTATTTGGAGTTCCGAAGAGCCGGGAGCGGGTGGACGGGAGACAAAGGCATCGCCTGATCGAGACAACCCTAGGTCCAATCCAGTCAGGTACAGGCGTCCAGCGGCGATCTGCGAGACGAACTCGGGGGCCGAGATCAACCGCATCCAAAAGCGGCGTGGCACTCTGTACGCATCCACTCATTTTGTTTCTACTCCATTCGTCCATGAAGAATGCAATTGTAGTATTTTCAGACATATTAGTACTATAGTAAAATGACCTTAGTGCTCTTATTGAATCAACTAGTCCATCTAATTTAGGTGTGTTGCCTTTTCAGTATTCACAGACACATATATTTGCCGGCATGCATGTAATTAAGAATATGAAATCAAATTTGACCACTTGCCCAGTCCGATATCTAAGACAACGATCTTTGTGAGACTTATTTTGAATGCCAGAGTTGTACTCTTCATGGGACGGAGGGAATAGGTTCCATTCATGCACTCGTACGATCAAGTCCACCTTTCAGTTGTCGGTTTTATTACATTTGCCCTTACTTTTGTTGCTGCCGCTGGTCTATCGCCACCATGCTTATCGCACGATTCAAACATTCTATTTATCACTCTATTGACCGTGTATGAAATCTAGCTAACAAATTCCTTGCATGCACTACAAGTTTTGCAGTATATGTATTTCCTCCTTTATTATTTCTTATTTATCATGTAAGCAAGAGTATATATGCCTATTATTGTAGTTTGGATATTTCCTGAGAGTAAGAACTTGGGTAACAACGAAATATAAACCGACAAGCTGATCATCATCAACACAGACATATAAGAATAATGCAAAGTAAGCCATGGCTACAAACTAGTTAGAGTTAGGAAAATGTTTGGTACCTCATAGTGTTATGTTATTATGAATGTATTTATATTAAAATTAATGAACTATTCAATTGAATATTGAATAATGGACAAAAAGTGTTTTATACTCAAGGAAAATTAATAAGCATTTGCAAATATAAATCACTAGTTAAACTCATTTAATCATCTTGAACCTATGAATGATCATGCCTACAGTTTTGAAAAGAGGAGTTGAGGACTGGGGAGGGCGGGAAGGGTGTAAAGAGAACTTACTTGGGTTAAATCATAATGAGCAAAGTATATATTGAGTCCATGATGTTTCTGATAAATATTAAAACCCCAAATTTTCAGACGGACAAGATCTCTCTTCTAGGGAGCACCATTGAGTACGTCAAGCAGCTTGAGGAGAAGGTGAAGACACTGAAGGGACGAAGTGCGAGACGAAGAATGTCCAAACCCACTGTCTTCGAGAGCAAGTATCGCATATCGACTGACGGTAGTGACACCTCAGGCTCCAGTGAGAGCGCCTTCAGTGCAGGTGGGTTTAGCCCGACCGTTGAGGCAAGAATCCATGGCGATACCGTCCTGCTGAGAATATGGTGCAAGGATAGGAAAGGAGTGCTGGTGATGCTAATCTCGGAGCTTGAGAAACAAGGTCTCTCTATCATAAACACCAGTGTTCTACCATTCACAGACTCGTGCCTCAATATCACCATCACGGCAAAGGCGAGTATTCTCTCTCCTGATTAATATAATCATTAAGAGAATCATATGAATATGTGATTAATAAACTACAATCTACAGATAAATGTGTTTAATCTAGCTACGAAGGGTTTAATATATACTCCCTCCGTCGTCCCAAATTATTATTCGTTTTAGCTTTTTTAATACATAGCTTCTAATATGCATGTAGACATGCGTGTATGTCTAGGTGCATATAAAAAATTATGTATTTAGAAAAGTCAAAATGAATAGTAATTTAGGATGTTCCAAATTATTATTCGTTTTAGTTTTTTTAATACATAGCTTCTAATATGCATGTAGACATGCGTGTATGTCTAGGTGCATATAAAAAATTATGTATTTAGAAAAGTCAAAATGAATAGTAATTTAGGATGGAGGGAGTAGTAGTGTATGTTAACAGCCTAGTATGTTGGATGGCAAATAACTCTGATTCATTCTAAGAGAACTTGTCGTTTCAAAAAAAATTCTATGAGAATTTAATTAGTACAGAAGAAACTGTCCAGTCTTTGACTTTACGTGTTCATATGTTTGACCAGTTTCAATTTTTTGCAGATTGGAGAATGCTTTTCGACAACTGTTGAGCTTGTAACCAAACTGACCACGGCTCTTAGAGGTTTCAGTACTTGAGACGGGAAAGGAAAATGAGTATCAAGGAAAATGTAAATCAAGCCTTCTGTTTGCTTTGGAAGTTATTATTTTTTTTCTTGTTTTTTTCTAAAGGGTAGCCGGGGAGACTGGAGAGAGGGGATACTGAAGCACATTTGAAACGAATACCTTGTACAAATCCTCTCTCTCTGCATGCGTTGTGTTGTGTACATTCTTTCATTTGATTTCTTCCGTTCATCTTTTAAAAACAAGAACAATAGAACAGGACTGTCAGAATTCCAGGAGTACGATGTCCAAAAGCATGACAACTTACATGATTGATAAACAACAAGCACTCAGTCAAGTATAAATGCACGAGTGATAACATGATTGCATAATGCATTTCAGGAATGTTCTCTCGAGACGCATGCACTTGAGGATCGGAGCCCGTCTCCAAAAGGAGTACTTAGTAATTCGAGTGAAACCGGCCGCGACAGGCGCGTTAGTGACACACTGCGGCCGGTGGAACTCGGTGCTGGAGACTAGGAACTTTGAAACAGGGAACGGCATTCCAGCATCTTGATGTTTTTCAGTTTTTTTAGTAAAGACTCAAAACCGACCGGTGTCTGAGTTTACTGGTGCTTGCTGCTTATGATGTTCGTACTTCTTCATTCAAATTCCAATGGTGCTAATTCTCTGGCCAATTGCGCAAACTATCTAATTCCATTGGGAAAAAATGGTTTAAAACTCTTCTATCTAAAAACTCTGAAGTTGAATGTTTCGACGAATTCGACTTGCTGTTCAAGCAATTCATTTGATCGAACCTATAGATATGTATAGGGCTTTTTTTTAATGAGTTTCTGCAACTACTGAAGCTGAAGCAACAGAATAGTGGGCCTTTTGATTGCATTTTCTGTAGGAAGGCTGTGCCTCCAATTGGTTTAGCCTCTATAGCAGTGGTTGTGATGTACTATGGGGTAAAGTTTAGTCCCTGTCACATCGAATATTTAGATATTAATTAGAAATATTAAACATAAACTAATTACAAAACCAAATGCACAGACGGAGGCTAATTCGCGAGACGAATCTATTAATACTAATTAATTCATGATTAGCACATATTTACTGTAGCATCACATTGTCAAATCATGGACTAATTAGGCTTAATAGATTCGTCTCGCGAATTAGCCTCCATCTGTGCAATTGGTTTTATAATTAGCTCATGTTTAGTCCTTCTAATTAGTATCTAAACATTCGATGTGACAGGGGCTAAACTTTAGTCCGTGGAACCAAACACCGTCTACGTCCATCTCCTATGTCATATACACTAACTATGAGAATGATGACACCTTGCCATCACTGTTTGTCTGTAAAATATAAAGATAAATCACCATACCAGAAGGCATGTCAGAAATAAACGCGCAGCCATGCCTACCAACTAGGAGCGAGCTTTTTGTTAACTTGTATGTTCCGTTGGCAATTGGCATGGCTCCTTATTCGCGTTACTGCTCACTGTCTCCCAAACACAGCCTGGATTCATGCATAAGCGAGCTAAAAGTAGACTAAAAGACAAGATCATATAGAGTGGAGTACAAAGACAAACTACCTGATTAATGTAGTGAGGGAACTATACAATAGAGATAAAAGGTTTGCAATAGGGGTGGAGTATAAGTTAGTGTGGATTTGGTGCGCACATGGTGCATACACACACACACATATTAAATTCTACAGAATCAAAAATAAACCATGAGCATGCTGCATATATACATATACATACTATACATGATCACTTGAAAAGGTTCGTTCATGTCTAGCCTTACAATTCCAGAGCCCAACCTCTCGCAATTAGGTTTACAATTAATGGGTAAATGAGTTAGTTGCATCATATTCTTCTTCATCCTGAGCAATTAATAAATGACTTGAAATCATACTCCTCCTGCAGATGACTTGAAATAATACTCTCCTGTAAATGGATGGGACAGCCTCATTGACTGGAGCATCATCGATTCTGAGATTATTTCCTTCCAAAGTAATCTCCATACAAATTTATTTGGAGACCATTCCCTTGTATGACATTGACCATTACGTTTGTTTGTCCTTGCGTCATACCCTCGCCATAGTTGCCCTATATATATGTGCCTGAATCACAAGGCCCAAGGCAACGAACTAACTCATCAGCATTACACCAGTATCAACAACCAATCATGGCTACTAGCGCCGTGCTTCTGGTGGTTGCTGCCGTTGTTGCTCTCGTCGCCGGCCATGGCGCCGCCTTCGACCCCAACCCTCTCCAAGACTTCTGCGTCGCCGACACGACATCGAAAGTGCGCGTGAACGGGGTCCCGTGCAAGGACCCGGCGGCGGTGACCCCGGACGACTTCTTCTTCTCCGGCGTCGACCGCGCCGGCGCCGGCACGGCGAGCCGGCGGTACGGGTTCACGGCGCTGTCCGTGCAGATCCCGGGGCTGAACACGCTGGGCGCGTCGCACGCGCGCGTGGACGTGGCCCCCGGCGCCGTGTTCCCGCCGCACTACCACCCGCGGGCGTCGGAGACGGCGGTGGTGCTGGACGGCGCCGTCTACTTCGGCTTCGTGTCGTCGTACCCGGAGAACATGGTGTACGCCAAGGTGCTCCGGAAGGGCGACGTCTTCGCCGTGCCGCAGGGGCTCGTCCACTTCCTCTACAACAACGGCACCGAGCCCGCCGCGCTCTACGCCACGCTCAGCAGCCAGAACCCAGGCCTCGTGCTCCTCGCCGACGCGCTCTTCGCCTCGGGGCTCCCCGACGACCTGCTCGCCAAGACGTTCCTCACCGACGTGGGCACGGCACACAAGATCGGAGCAAAGTTCCGGTCTTAGAACGCCGGCAGATCGATGAAGTTTCTTCTCTAGTTTCCAACTTATCGTTCATCATGCAATTTGAAATAAACATGTGCAGGAAATGCGACAGCTTGTCGCCAAAAATAGAAATGCTGATTTTACATATGGTGTGCTGTGTGCTGTGCAGGAAATGCTGATTTTACAGCTTGTCGACAGTTTGAAATTTGAAGTAAAAAAAAAAAGAAGAAGTCGTTTTCCTTTTCTCAGTTCGACCTCGGTTACCAGCCAATCTAGTCCGTGCCATTTTTTTTTTCATTTTTGAAAGGCCCACGTGTTAAAGAAAAGGAACCGACCGAGCCAATTTACCGGTCAGCGAAAATTGACCAAACTAACAGAAAATTCAACTTGGACATGCAATTGGCAACAAACATGTGTAACAATTGCGACCGTTTGCTGCTAAGAATAGTAATGCTAATTTTACACATGGTGATCTGCTCAACGCAATTATGCTACCCTGTTGTCATCCACTTGAAATTCTGAACTTACATGACCAAATTAAACTAAAAGAAAATTCAACTTAGACATTCAGAGCTTACATGACACCGTCCCATCTCCATCATCAGTTTCAAAGTAGACTCATTTCCATTTCAGACAGCACACAAACATCTAATCCAGAGCCACCGAGCTTTCAAATAACCCGTTGATTCAAAATAATAGAAGTCATTATATGACTCTTGTGGGGCCAATCAACTTCACCATGAGATTAATGTCACTAGCTTCACCATAAGAAATGTTTTTCATACTTTCTCTCTCTATTTACAATAATATATTTTCATACTAATTAGTTTGATGTGTCATTTTGATGACCGTGTTGATATTACAAATAATAAATCAAATGGAGTACCTGACGGCATCACAGATCGACGTATCAGATTACATGCATGTTTATTTTCATTCCAGCTTGATACCAAATGATGTTAGTAACATCATGAGCAGGTGGCAGTGGCACTACTAGTGCAGAAAGGGGAATAATATTCCATTACAATTACATGTAGAACATCACCTATTCACCTGAATGAAGCTTAATTATGTACAGATACAAGAGTGAGATGAGGCTAGCTATCATACACATAATAATAAGATCTACACTGGATTCCCACGAAAAAACTGGAAGGCTGGCTGTAGCAAATCGATCAAAAATGGATGCCGTTTCGTGGAGTGCACACAAATTATTGCTTTTTCAGATTCCATATTTGATGGAAGAATGGAACACAAAAACGGAGCTGCAGAAAGTTTATTTTGTCTTCTCGATCCTGTTCATCACGTCATGGTAATACAATAGAACACACATAGGCTGCCCATATATGCAGAAAAAGAACCAGAAGATCATGTTGCCAACCTATTGGAGATACAGCAAATTAGAACAGGTTGACGTCGAAGAACAATCCTAACTGTAGCAACTAATGAAAACATGGCTCACCATTGTGTCTCTGAATTTATTTTTGAGGTATGATGTCAATATGATAAGGGGAATCTGGTAAAGGGATAAATGAAACATGTGTAAGAAAAGGTTCACGTATTAGATGGGACCACATGATGAAGTCACATTGCAAAGTAGATATCTTTTAGTACTCATAAAACAGCAGAGGATCTACCAAATAAAGAGTACCAATAAAGAAAAAAAAAAGAAATGCTGGATATTATCAACAGCATTTGGGTTGTATCCAATTACCTGCAACATGATTCCTAGGAAAGCCCAGAACTTCAGTATGCGACATGGAGCAGCAACACATAGCTGGTGTACAATTGAAAAGAAATCGTATCATAATTTGCTCAAAAGAGGCTGGACTATGAAATACTGAATGGTACAAGTATAAAGAGCAAACTTCATCCAAACAGCTTTTAAGTTCAGAACAAAATTATGTCAGGATACATTTAAAAGCAGAACAGTATATAACCAATATCTGCAGCCAAAAGGAAAATGGATAGCAAGTTTACCTCATGGAGTACAGCAGAAACAAAGAACGATATAAAAACAGCAACTTCCTGCAACAAAATAAGCACAAATGACTCTCTGAACAGCAATAATAATAACAGGACAAAAGACAAGACTTATAGGCACCTCCAACATAGCAGGTAGTCTTTTAGTAGAGACAGTAGATCCATACAAAAATCAACACATCCTTATTGCTCAATAAATTCAGATAAACCTTTTGTTACTGGAATCTTTACAGGTTTAAGACTACTTCAACTTTAGTTTCACTAATATAAGAAACTATGAACAAGCACTGATTGTTTAGGGGATCTGCAAGGCACTCATTATAATGAAGCTACGGTTTAATCTAAAGAAAACTGGAAGCAACACCAAGAAAAACATCCATGCAAATATTATTTTACCTTTGATATACCATTCCGCATGCAAGGAAAGTATATATGACGAACAATCCATTTATGCACAGGCTGCAAAAATGTGGACATTATTAGTCACAAAGATACAATAGATGGACCAACAAAGAGCATTACAGAAGAATAAATTCGTATTCATGGTATCATCCATTCATTAACTTTATTCCACCTTTGGAACTTATAATAGTTTCCCATAGCAAAAGTGACATTCAGGTTTCACGCTGGAATAAGTCCATTTTTGAGCCCCTCAACTCTTCTGGTTGTCTAATTTTGACCCACAATTCTAATGCCATTCAACTTTGACCCCAGACCACATCTTTGGCAGTTTTCAAGTGATGCAGCAGCAGTTTTCCTCCAAGTTGGCATTTTTTTACACCCAACTCTGGCATGTCGTATCAAAATCAAACAGTATTGATCGTTGTTGTTGGGATGCTAGATTTAGATGGTGCTACAGTTAAGGGTCAAAATTTGACAAATAAGAGAGTTGAGGTGACAATTGATTTCATTTTTCTCAACAATTTTCAGTGGCCGGCCATTTTATATGATTTGGCTTTTCAAATGGTTATATCTAATCTGAAAGGTGTATACCATGTTTGACAGTACATCATTGCTAAAAGTACTGTTGCTTTAAAGAAAAGAAAAGCATACCATGTTCCATTTTCTCCAATACTGATCCCATTCGAGTGCACAGGCAGCAACAGCAGCAGCAAACATCATACACAATATCAGCCGTCGTTACCTAGTTTTTCTTACACTTGAAAAAAGAAGTAATACTAGGTTACAAAACAATAGTATTTTACCTCATCAATTGTTTTTGCATTCCACCAATCTTTGTAGAATTCACGGTCACCAAATCGAAGAATCTCAGCAAGTATATTTAACCTATATAAATGTATATAAGTTCAAAACTGCAAGCATGCATACTTTTAAGGGCATAACAAATAATTTTCTTCTGGATCATGGAAGTTCCAAGCGGAAGTATGAATATAGACTGATGTTTGAATAACTATATTTTGTGATTCTCCATCGATTTGAATTTGAATTATAAATAGTATAAAATGGAATTTACCATAGATGGAAAAGGCAATAGAACATGCAAAGCCACAGATAAACGTTTGGTAATGATAGCTTCAAAACAGTCTCCACAGCATTCAATAGTCCTCCCTTCAGTGGATGTTGAGAGTTCACTACAATAGGATTTATGTACTGCAAATTTGTAGCATCAGTAAAAGATTAAGAACTGCATGAGGATATTTTACAAGACACAAAGATACCTGAATGGCTTACTTGCTCAATAATGAATCCTTGAAGACCAGTAAATATCAAGTACAGAATAATTTGACGAATCAGCCAACCTTTTCTAATATGAGTAGTTCGAGGATAGCTTGGCTGCAAGAAAAACAAAAGCAGTACATTTCTAAAAGTTACGCCTTGTCAGCTCCCCTTTGCAGCTAATTAGAAAACGCCAGTCAAAAGGCAATGAAAAAAAAATCAAATATCTGCTTCAGGTCAATATACATGATGAACATAAAATTACCTGATAACAGAGTGTTGGAGCCATCATGAAGTATATTAGACTCCCAAGAGTTGGAGGTTGTAAATTATCTATGTCAGCTGCGCTGAGTTCATTATCAACCTAACAGGAAAGGTTGCGTTAATCTCAAGCAACAACAGATAAATATGTAAAAGAACATAAGTGGTAGTAACTGAGCTTCTTATGCATGGGGCCAGGCTGGGCCTGGAAAACCCCACAGCTCCTGGCTGGAAGCCCAATATATCAGTATTCATTATTTTTTATAATAAAAATATATTATATTCTTAAGAACAATAGTTTTAAGCATGACACATACAGATATGGTCTATTTTAATTACCATTTTACTAATCCAGTTGGGCCAGCCAATGGTCCTGAATTCCTGATTCCCAGGCCCAAGCTTGGCACCGCACCGTGGGCTGGACAAGGCCAAACTACCATGAACAACTCTAAAAGTAGCAAAGTAAAAGGTAAAAGAGGAAATGAAGGAACAACCAGGGATGCGAGGCAGCAGACCATGAATTTTCTCAGGAACTGAATCAAAGTTCATTGTAAATTTTTTGAAGAGTCCATTTTACTACTCTGAACAATCCACTTTGTCCATTTGACCCCTGAACAAAATTTTGAATACTCCCCCAGACTATTTAATTTGGTCCAATCTATCCCCTATCGACATTTGTCTTTTTTGTTGCTCCGCATACAAGTCGAGTTTTTTAGTTCAACTTTTGTGAGCTGATAGGGGCATGATACCCTATGTTTGAAAATACTTTAAGAATTTTCATGCAATTTTGTATATCTTGGATTAATATGCTCCTAACCTATGAAAACAATCATGAAAATTCATAATGTACTTTTCTATTATAAGTTATGATATCCTATGTCACCCCAAAAAGTTGAACTTAAAACTCAATTGGTAATTGGAGAAACAAAAAAGACAAAACTTGTTGGGGGTAGATTGGCCCAATTGAAATAGTTTGGGGGAGTACATCAGGCCGAACATTGTTCAAGGGCAGTGGACAAAGTGGATTGTTCGGGGTAGTAAAATGGACCTTTTCCATTATTTTTTATGTTAATATACTGGTGACACATGCTACAACTCCTAGAAGAATTCCCAAACAGCAGGAGAAAAATCACTAAAGTAGGTAAAGAAATCTGTTAAATGATGCAAAATTTAATTTTAAGAACTAGTTCAATCAGGTCGAAAGGATTTTCGTCCTCTTGTTTAGAACAGCATTCCATATGTGTTTAGAAAGTTAAAGTGAAAAGAAAGGAGAAATGCCAATATCTGCCGAGTTGGATTAGACATCGCAGGTTTCAGTTTAAGAATTGGGAAGAGGTTAAGAACCTAGTGGAATCCATAGCAAGGGGAAATGCTGCAGTGAAGAAAAGCCCCAGCTTCCCCAAGGACTCTTAATCCCTCACGCAGGCAGGAATGCACGAGAGGTAGATTATGTTGCAAAAGAAAGTTTAAAGAGTTCAATCACGTCAAAAAGATTTTAATACCATCAGGTAGTATTTCAGATGTATTTAGAAAAAAGTGAAATGAGAAAAGGTGGAATTTGTCTACTTCAGTGTGGCTAACTAATCCATTAATGAAACGAGGAGCTTAGAGAAAATACAGCATAAATAAAGGAAACAGTAGAACACACGGCATACCTTCTTGCCACTTGTGATCAATTTCCTTATGTCATGGTTTGTATGTGCAAAAGATACAAGCTTCAGCCAAACAATGCAGGCAATAAACATCAACACAAAGCCTGACAAAACTGCAGAATCACACCTGAACCAAGTTACAGAATTTGATATTAAACGAAGCAGAATGAAATCATATTTGTACAAAAGATCTATTCACCAAAAGCTCCAAATGTGATGTGACTTTTCAAATAAGCTTATAATGGAGTTCCTAACGTCATTTGACTTTTCAAATAAGCTTAAGGTAGCCTCATGTGGACTAAACAGAATATTGTCACATGCATTTTCTTCTGCTTCTATGCTCCCTCTTGATAAATTCAATCATGATATCTTGATACAGAGCAAAGTGCATACTCGATAACATATTTCAAAGGTTACATATACTTACATAAGAATTACTAGCACTGGATATACAATTTCAGATGTTGTAAGAAAGATGTGAAGACTGGTAGCAACCTGAAAAAAAGCAAATGATAAATCAATGATATATAAACAAATTTAAAAGAAACTCTTTTTATCAAATGCAACGAATAGTCCATATGCAATATGGAAAAATGTATAAATTGTTAATGGAAATCTGTATATCGGAAAAGTAAGGTTTATAGCTAGTATGTATCTGCTTACAGCATCAGTAATAAGATTGCGGAATGCCAGCGTTTCAACTGCAAATGCACCAAGGGGGAAAGCAGGTAGACTAAGGCTGAAAAAATAAAAGATTGAAAAGATGATAAGTTTCAGAGCTAACAAGCCATCGAAGAAGTGGACTCTAGAGAAGTATTGACTAGTACCAACACATTAGCAGCGGCCAGTCTCGCAATGATGTAGTATTAAACCAAAATCCAGATCTTATCAATAAGCCATACTGCAGATAGCATCAGAAAAGGACAGCTCAAATAATTATAAATATGTAGTGTGTGATGGAAAAGACCGAGAGCCACTTGCTCAATGAAAGAAAGTCTGATAAGAACCTTCATTAAGTTCTCGATAATGAGCCTGCTGTTCACAGCAACCAAAACAACGATACACAGGTTGAAAAGGCCTGCATGACTCTGTTAGAAACAACAAAAAAGAAGTATTAGTTAACAGACATCTGATTAAATGGATACAAAAAAAGGAAGCAAAAATTAGAGGAAAAAGGAGAAGAATAGACTCATTCATTATGACTTTAGCATGTGAGCTGAAGCACACATGTACTGCATCTATGACAAAAATGGTGGGGGTGCATAGGATGTCTCTAAAGGGGTCACGTCATTTGACCTCACAGCACCTAACCACCAGTACCCAACTAATAAAGTTCCTTTTTCCACATTACTCGAGACACACCATGCCACTAATTAACTACGTCGTCAAATGACGTATAAAACGAAATGAACTGCTGGGAGCTTCAAACAGGTAATAATTCCACGAGCCAATTAACAATAGCGCCATGTATGCTTCGTGATTCTCACATGCACCTGCATCACGAAATGCTTACCTTCCCCTCCCAGATTCCCACCACAAAGGCGACACCTTTATCGCACATGCACTTGGAAGCTCCCCAATTATGGTTACCACACAGCAGGCGAAAGTCGTAACTGATGAAATCGACTGATAAAGCATGGTAAGACAGTTAAATCGGCCGCGCAGCTGACATTTCGACGAACAGCTCGCGCGGCACTGAAATGGGAGGCGCTGCTCTCACCTGCTTGAAGATGGCGTCGGAGCTGAGGGGGCTCTCCTTGACCTTCCGGTGGACCGGCGCGGCAGCGCGGAAGGTGAAAGCTGAGAAGTCCAGGGCCCCTCCCCCGGCGCCGCCGCTACCGCCCCGCTCGCCGCCGGCGGACGAGGCGTCCTCGCTGCTGTCGCGGCGGCGCGACGAGGAGGAGGGTTCGCCGGCGCCCGACTCGTCCCCGGAGTCGGCCGCGAAGCTGGCGCGCGCGACCGCCGAGGCGCCGGACTTCAGCCGGCGGCGCAGCGCGGCCGCGAAGCCCTCGACGGCGCCCCCGCTCCCGCGGGCCGGGCGCGGTGGGCGGCGGTGGACGACCGGCGCCGCATCGTCGGAGTCTGCCATTGGAGGCGGCAGGGCTTGGCTGCTCTCTGCCCGCTTCTTCTCCGTGCGCGTGTTGGGCTCTCGATTCGGTGGAGACGATTGGGCTCTCGATTCGGTGGAGACGACTAGACGAGGAGGCGAAGCGGTGGTGGCGAGTGGCGATTGGGTCCTATGACGTATCAGCGAGGACAGCTTTGGTTTACACGTCGGGCCGGGAGGAAGGTGGCGTGGGGCCCACGTGTCCGTGTGCCCGGGAATATTCATCAGCGGCAAGATCCGTTCCGTTCATGGTTGGCGGGCGGGGTCAGGACGTCAGATAGCTTAGGGAAAGAGAAGAATGTGAGCATTCAAATACTTCGAAGAACAAATCCGAAATTGCAGTCCCTGGTCTCTTGCGATTTGCGAACAAGAACTCCTTAACATTTGTTTTTCTTTTCAAAACAGTACGTGCGAACGAATCCATACGCGCAGGCACACCGAGTACCGGCACACCCACGACCCTCCCGTCCCTCTGCATCTGCTCCCTTTTATCTTTTTTCGACGCTGCCAGCGCTCGGAAGTTCGGAAATTTTTTATTGCACATTCCGGCGAAACATTAAAAATTATCTAATGTAACACTAACGGTCAGCGGTTACTTAATTACTACATGAAAAATAATGTGTAAAAATAGCTACGACGTTTGATTCTAGGGTAGAAAATTCCTGTCGCAACATGAACACTATATTCCATGCAACAATAATTGCAATATCGGTGCTTAACTATTACAACCTATGTCCTGTGGCGGAGGGAGGGGAGGCACGGGGCCTGGCACCCCCTTACACTCTACTCCTCCCATTCATTCCATTAATTATTTTTGAGGCCCATTCAAACGTTCTCTTAGGCCATTCAAATTGACACCGATGGGCAGTCGTGACCCTCCATTTGACACTTCGACTTCGACTATTCGTCTTCCACCGCCGCCACTGGGAGACCGGACCGCCGTGGCCACGCCGCCACCGGTCGCCGCTGTCCAAAATTGACACCGTCGTAGCCCGCAGGTAATCCATAATCATAAATCATCTAGTGATATTCTCTTATCTAATTAACAGTCACTAGTGATTCTAAATTTCCCTTTCTAATTTCAGACAATATGAAGAAGAGAAAGACCAACAATAGCTTTTTTAAGCCGATTGGTTCAAGTGCTAATTGTATTGAAGCCATTGCAAGCCGAGGCGGTCATAGTAACGTGGAAGTGGAAGCTCCTAATTTGGAAGGGGAAACTCATAATGATCATGTACAAAATCCTAATAATCAGAGTAATGTTGCTGCTATCGCTGAACCAATCGAAGCCGCGGTTGCCGAGTATCCACCAGTTGTAGCTACTAGATTTGAGAGAGACCCTGGTAAATATGTTCAAATATTAGAACTGCCAGCTGATCAACAAGATGAAGCTCAGAGATTTTATATTTCAAAGGATTCATATCAACCTGTCTAGGCAGAGTACCCACTCAGTGAATTAGCTCATCGTCGTCGATTTCAGAGTAACTGGTTCAAGCAATTTACTTGGCTAGAATATTCACCTCATACAACAAATTGTGCTTACTGTCTGCCATGTTTTTTATTTTCCAAGAAGCCAATTGGGAAAGTTGGATCAGATGCATTCATAGTAAAGGGGTTTTAGAACTGGAAGAAAGTTAATTACGGAAATGAATGTTCTTTTCTAAAACACATGGGAGATGCGCCCACAATTATTAAGCTCGGTGTTTTAATAATCTTAAGAACACAATGGCTCAAATTGACAATGTGATTGTTAAGAAAAAGAGATAATGGTTGCAAAACGAAGACGAAGGCTTGCGACTATGATTGATTGCATTAGGTAATAAGATCAATTTCTTATGTCTTTCTGCAGTATTTAAATTTAACTTGCTTCCTTTATGTACTTATAGGTGGTTGACATTGCAAGGTTATCCCTTTAGAGGCCATGATGAATCACCAGGTTCCTTAAATAGGGGTAATTTTCTTGAAATGCTCAAGCTTTTGGCTTCCTATAACAAGGAGGTTAATGAGGTTGTGTTGAAAAATGCTCCCAAAAATGCAAAATACACTTCACCTGATGTCCAAAAGGAAATTCTAAGCATACTTGCTCGAAAAGTGCGGAAATCAATTAGAGAAGAAAATTGGCAATAGCAAATTTTGCATAATGGTTGATGAAGGTCGAGATGAGTCCAAAAAGAGCAAATGGCGATAGTGCTGCGATTTGTCAACAAGGAAGGCCTTATAAAGGAGCGTTTCCTTGATCTGATCCATGTTAGTGATACTAGAGCTTTGACACTTAAAGAGTCAATTTGTGTTGTCCTCTCAGCTAATGGCCTAAGCACACAAGATATAAGAGGTCAAGGTTACGATGGGGTCAGTAACATGAGAGAGGAGTGGAATGGATTGAAAGCTCTAATTCTCAATGAGTGCCCATATGCATATTATATTCATTGCATGGCTCATCAGCTTCAGTTGGTCCTTGTAGCAGCATCGAGGGAGGTACATGAGGTACACAATTTTTTTTCAGCATGCAAATTTCATCATAAATGTTGTTAGTGATTTTCCTAAGCACAATGATGAGTTGCTAGCAAATCAAGAAGAGGAAATTGCCCGTGAAATTGAATTGGGAGAGCTCGACACAGGTAGAGGGGCAAATCAGATTTTCTCCTTACAAAGGCCAGGGGACACTAGATGGAGTTCCAACTATAGGTCTATTCTAAGCTTAAAAAAGATGTTTGGTACTACAGTTTCAGTCCTACGCAACATTGCTAATGATCATTCAGTTTTGAAGTATTCTCGGGGATATGCCAGTGGTGCCTTACGAATCATTTTCACAGTTGATTTTGTGTTTATTCTAATCCTAATGGAAAAGATTATGAAGATCACTGATATGTTGTGCCAGACACTCCAAAAGAAGAGCATTGATATCTTAAATGCGGTGGATTCTGTTTCTACCACAAAAGTGTTGCTTGGTGAGTTGCGAAATAATGGCTGGGAACCTCTTCTTGAGGAGGTCAAATTGTTTTGTGGAAAGTACGAGATTGATATTCCGGATCTAAGTAAGAAGTATGTTTTCCCCCAAATTATTTGAGTATGAAAGCTACATCATATTTATTCTTTTGTAAAATTGTACTTGTTCATCAATCAATCCATATCTTCCCATTTGTAGGTATGTTGATGCGACTAAATCTTGAAACAAGAGTGACAACACCACAGCCTTTCACCATTACAAAGTAGATGTGTTTAATGTTGCAATTGATCAACAACTAGCAGAGTTAGAAGATCGATTCAGTTCTAAGTGACAGAGCTTTTGTCCCTTTGTGCTTCTTTGGATCCTATGAGAAGAAAATATATGCACTCTGGTGGAAAAAATATTATCCTGCTGACTTGTCAAGTCAAGAAAGAGCTCAATTGGAGTATCAACTGCCACATTTTCAAATTGATGTATGCAACCATCTAGAACTAAAGGAATTATCAACATTTGTTGATCTAACAAGTGGACTATTTAAAACAGGTAAATATTCATCTTATCCTATGGTGGACAAGTTATTAAGATTAGTATTAACTCTTCCAGTATCAACTGCAACCACCGAAAGATGCTTTTCAGCTATGAAACTTGCGAAGACACGTCTCAGATGTACAATGGGAGATAGATTTCTGCGAGATTGTTTGGTAATTTATATTGAGAAGGAATTGGCTGCATCAATTATTATGTTCAGTACTGATGATATTATTACAACGTACGATCTTGCTGCTAGTCGAAGAGCTAAATTTAAGTTGATAGATATGTAATTTTATTTTGGTTAAGACTTGTGAAATATGTTATTATTATATGTGACTAAAACCAGCTCACATGACTATCAGTTCTACTTTGCTTTGTCCATTGCCCCCTACATCAAATCCTGGCTCCACCCCAGCCTATGTCGAGCCGTCAGATTTTTCTAAGATTCCCTGCAGCATTACCATATATTTTTCTTTTCTCATTCTTATTTATTTTTCTCTTATAGAATAGAAACTTTTAAATAAGTTCTCGGTGAAAACTTGTTCTAAACCTTCCACAAAACTTGTATTAGGGTGCTTTAGTAAGTATTCTAAAACTTTGTTGAAAATTTTATGTTGTTTCCTAGAGAACTTGTTTAAGGAGATCTTCATGAGAAGTTATCAAAAAAATTGTCTGTATAAGTTGTGTGCTAATAAGTTTTCTACAAAAGTTTACTGTACAACTTTGTGTTTTCAAATGTTCTTCAAAGAACTTTGTTTCAAGAGATCTTTATAAGATATTATCCAATACAAGTTTTCCTTAATTTTTAAAAATTTATATGAAAAACTCTCCTAGAAAAGGTTACCATGAAAGTTGTCATGAGAAGTTATCCTAAAGAGGTATCCAAAGAAGGTATAAGTAAAATTGTGTATATAAGTTAATTATAACTTTCTAAAAACCATAAAGAATAAAATTTGCATGAAAAGAAATTTGAAGAATTGTCGGAGAACAATCATGCACGAAGACTAATTTTTGGCTACAATTTTAAATTTTGGTCAATTTTTCACTAAAATTTCATTAGTTATTCATTAAGGTTAATTTGATTTGGAACTCCAGACTAAATCCGACCTGACGAGCAATACATGCATGACCATTTATTGGTCACTACATGTAGGACCGATTTTTGATGGAAATTTTGAACTTTGCTCCAAATCCCAATATGAAGTGACAAGTTTTAAAGGTGTGAGATTAGTATATATTCCCTTTAATTGGTCTAGTCCTTGAAAGTTCCCTTTTGAGGGATAAGGGTACCCACGGGTCCCCACCGACCAGGATACTGGTTGGCCTAACAAGTAGGCCCGTCTGACCATACCATGCGGGTCAAGGTATGAAGATACGTGGAACACAAGTTCGGAGGCCGGCTGAACGGATTCTGCTCGAATATCATGGGATACTTGTTGTAAACCGACTTAGATTGCTTTCCATGTAATAACCAACTAGAATTAGATCCTATCCGACTTGTAATTCTAGGTCGTCAACCTATATAAGGCGGCCAGGGACACCCCCGAGGGCAACTCGACTCATCCCACCTCAAGTTAACTCTTCGCATCTGCAATCAGCAATACAATCCACCAGACCACAGGATGTAGGGTATTACTTTCTAGAGGTCTGAACCTGTTTAAACCTTACATCTCTGTGTTACCATTCAAGTTTTTGATCTTAAGATCTCCCCCACCTACAAATCTACCACCTGGGTAATCCCCTGGTGGACTGACGGTCATCAAATTCAACAGTTGGCACGCCAGGTAGGGGTGATGATGAGATTCTCCCTAGCGAGCTCGATGGCATCCTGCCCCAGTGTCATCTTCCCCGAGAGTATGAAGTACTTCCTGCCAACCTGATCCAGTTCCGCTTTGGGAGCATTCCGCTTTGGGAGTATGCCGGTGGACTCCGACTCCGCCGCCTCCATCGTCGACTTAGTCTCCACTGCCAGCTCTGCATCCATTGGATCTACATCGACAGAGCAAGGCCTTCACTGAGGATCATCATGCCACTTACCCAGCAGGTCGGCGATCTCTCTCTCTCAGAGAGGATCTCGCGCATCCTCGCGACAACCCGCCCACCCACACCCTCCGATCTAATCGCGGGGCTAGATCGCATCAGTATCACCATTACTGAGTGTATAAACCTCTGCGAGGCAGCACTACATCCCGGAAGGTCAGCGCAGGGCTCTCCCCGCGCCCCTTTTAGCATTAAGAACTCGGCTCCCGTGTTTTCCAAAAAACTCGTGCATTCTTTCCAGATCTAATCTGACGACCTTGCTTTGCTCGACTCTAGGAAGGGGAAGCAGAAAAGAGTCGGCAGGTCGACATCGACAGCCTAGAAGAGCATCGTGTGGCAGTCCTCATCCAGCATGCGCGGCATGAGCAACAGATTTAACGTTACCACGACAGGAACGTCCATGAACGCTCATTCAATGTCAGCAACCTAGTGCTCCGCCGGATCCAATCCACCAAGGACATGCACAAGCTGTCGGCCCCATGGGAGGGGCCCTTCATCATTAAAGAAGTCATCCAGCTCGGCACTTATCGGCTGCAGTGGGCGGACGGCTCAGGCGTCCCTAACCCATGGAACATTCAACACCTGTGACGCTTCTACCCTTAGAACATTCAAGCTATGTACTCTTTATACCCTTTACACTGAATAAATAAAACCTCAGAGGTTCTTTGCGTACCTACTACCTTCTTGCTTTCTTACCCGAGCTCTTACTAATGCTCGGGGGCTGTCCGACCTGATCGACAGACCACACCCTCGCCTATACGCTCGGGGGCTTCCCCCGCTACGCGCCGACCCCTCTGGGTCCCAACATTTCTCCTACCCCTCTCAAGGTTTTGCGACTAACTCACATGCGAAACCTAGACAACCTTACGTTCACCTCCTCTACAAGCTCGAGATCCACTCTCAGTAAAGTGCTGGCCAGGCAAGGCTAGGTGCTTAGCGGCTACAGGCCGACCACACGGTGTCCTGTCAAACATACCAAGGGAGGGAAGAAGTTTTCCTTTACATAAGTTAATTGACTAGTTTTTTTATCTCATGACAAAGATTGATACACATCATAGTTTTTTCTATTACAGGTCCAACTTCTTGACTACCTCCTCCGCAGCCTGTTGATACTAGTCAGCCAACTCCGGAAGACTATCAAGATCGAAGCCTTTGGCTACCCCACTCCGACGCGTCCCACCACCACTCGAGGGAAATGTATCTTGAGAAGCGCAATGACGTTCTTCAAGCACTAGGGATTCATTTCTTTTTTGGCTGTCCTCCCAAATTAAGTTGGCGATGCCTAGGGATAATGTGTGGATGCTTCATTTGGAGAGGCAAGTTAAAGAGTCGGAGAGGTAAAGAGAGGAATTCGTTGGATGATGCACAGTCCCTTAATGAACTCTTACGAATCCTGAATCCACCGGACCACCACTATGCCTACCCATATATGTACAGGGCACATTCTTTTCTTTTCAAAAAAAATAACGAGGAGTTCATTTCACTGTACATCGCGCTCTCTCCCTTCCCGCCAAGTTCAAAGCCACCATTTGCATTGGCAGCCGCAGCCGCAGCACACGCAGCAGCGAGGCCACCACGACGTCGTCGGCGACGGCCAACAGCACCCTAACTCGCACCACCCCGCTGCTGGGGCCTTCTTTGCCGACGCCGGAACCTTCTCCTCCTCCATGGCAACCTCAAGCCTGCAAAACCATTCAGACCTTCGCACGTCAGGATCGAGGATGACGACGTCAGGATCGAGCAAACCATCCAGCAAACGATGGGGGTCAGTTCAGTCACGTACGTCGAGACGACGACGGCGTGCTTGCCCTCGGTGGTGGAGACGCTCTCGGTGGCGGCGAACCTGACGGACTTCCTGGTCTTGCCGCCGCTGCCGCTGCACCTGGCGCAGTCGTGCCTGACGCAGAGCCCCCCCGAGCGCACCGACGACTCCGAATGCTTTAGGGCCGCTTCGCCGCCCATGGGAGGGAAGTGGGGGAACCCCGCGGCGTCGTAGTACATGTCGGCGTAGAACGCGGTGAGGTCGCTGGAGTTGCTGAGCTGGATGCTGAAGAGCGACTCGTTGGAGGTGGCGCTCCAGTCGGCGGGGGTCGTCGACCGCGTCCGGAAGATGGACGACGGGAGCCGCTTGGGGTCGTACGCGGCTCCGGCGCCCTCGGGCCTCTGCTGCTGCCCCGGCGGCACCATCGTCTGGACCGTGGGCGGCGCCCGCGTCGTCGGCTCGAAGTCCAGGTAGTCGCCGGAGCCGCCGCCGGCGAGGTCGGACGCCTCGATGTGGAAGAAGCTCTCGTAGGACGAGGAGGAGGAGAAGGACGAGAGGTCGGGCACCGCGAAGGGGATGCTCTCGGACGACAGCTTGTTGGACGCCGGCAGGTAATTGGTGGACGAGGACGAGGTGGAGCGCGCCGGCGACGCGGCGGGCGACGGGAAGGAGGTGGAGGCGGAGAGCCTGCGCTCGTGGCGCGCGACGGCGGCGGGCTCCTCGCGGTCACAGGCGCAGGTGCAGGACGCCTGCCTCCTCAGCTCGCCCGCCGCCGCCGCCTCGGGCGTGGCGCCGGAGCCGGAGCCCGCCTGATCCGGCGGGGGCGCCATCGGCACGAGCGGTCCGTGGTCACGGTCGTCGTGCCCGGTCCCCGTTCGCCGCCGCGCCCGCTCTCCGGATCAGACCCGCAGAACGCGGCGAGGACGCCACGGATCTGCGCGCGGCTCAAGGTGAATCAATCTTGATCGGGGAATGTTACAAAAGATACAAGATTGTTCAAGCAGCAACATGTTCGATCGGATCATCCTACCTGCGGAGAAGAGAGCGGGCTTGGACATGGAGGAGCAGGGGCGATTGGCCGGAGCTCGCGGCGGGCGAGAAACGGAGCTCCGACAAGGAGGAACTGTCGTGGGTGGGCTCGGTTTTATACGCGTCCATGAGAGGACGGGGCTGGCGGACGCGGCCGTTGATCGCCGGCCGTTTCGGCTGGAACAAAGAAGCTACTTTTGGCTGGACCGAGCGCAGGCAGGCGTCAAAATTAACCGACGAACACAAGCCATGGCATGGCACGCACTCGCGATCGACACCCTGGACTCACCGGCCGATCGACCTCGCTTCATGCTGCCCAAAATAAGACTCTTGGCCGGTGGCCGCACCGCCGGAAGGCAGAGGCGTGTCAATTTGGCGTGGGAAACGTGGCAATCGCCGCCGCTCCGCCGCCCTTCGGCACCAACCCTCCATGTACGCGGGGGCAGAGAAGCCACCGACTCCCCGCCGACACACTATCATCTCCGGCTGCCGTCGCACCACTTCAGGCCCTCCGCTTTCCTCTGCGCCGCCGCCGGTCGGTTACGCTTAAGCCCAGCTGCCTAATTTAGCCCATCAGCATGGAACAGGCCCGTCAAGCCGTACGTGGTGGGCTAAGCTAACCAACCATCCATCGTGGATTCATTGTTGGTCAGGTACTTAGGTTAGCCCAACCAAAAAGCTTCCCTGGCATACCGACCCATGAGGATCGCTCCTTTTGCTCTCTCTGTTGGCACGGAGAAGCTTTCACGAGACTCCTTTTTTTGTTTGTGGCTCCTTCTAATAGATTAATTTGATTTTTCTAGATTTATAATTTTTGCTATGCACTAGTTATACACTATGCTTAGATACGTAACAAAATCTATATATTTAGAAAAATAAAAATGACCTACAATTTGAAACTAAGGAAATACTTTTTGCAAATATTGATAATGTAAGATAGATGGTGCTAGACTCACTATGAAAAGTATGTGCTTTTAGTATATTTAATCACCATACTAGAAACATCATTTTTCATACAAATCATTGCTCAAAACTTCATTTAGTACCATGTCGATGTCCTAAACAACATATATATTGCGAATTGGAGGGAGTACAACATTCAAATATAGAGCAAGAAAGATTTTAAAAAGCTGCCGCAAGAACAAACAAGAGTGCATTTATAAATGTTTTAAATTTGCAAATTCCCTAAAAGAGTATAGTACACGTTTCTAAATACCATATATAATTGAGCTTTTAGCTACGAGTCTATGCCAAATTGCAGGTAAAAAATTATCTTGGTTGCCATATTTTGTTTTCATCTTTTTGTGCTCTACATCATAAATTTCATTTCTTGTTCCCTCCATTTCTTTTAAAACGCGCGCACATTACAAAATTTGAACTAAAGAATGTTCTTTCATGTGAACACGGTAATATTGTCGTATTCAAGATAACGTAAGATAAGTTAGTAGTTGTTGGCGCTAGAAATCGGTCAACTGAATCCCCAGCGTCTGACACACGACCCGGGAGAATCTGCTTAACTCCTGTTCGGGTGATTGCCCTGGTGCGGTTCGCGCGGCGTGCTAGCCAATCTGACCTGTTGATTGGCAAGGTAGAATACGTGTCAGATCCGGAAGTCGCGATCGGCTAAATTTCCGATCTCGAGAAAGCTTATCAGCGAGTCAGCCGATTTGCCGTAATGAAGAAATCGGCTATAAAGCAACCGATTACTGTAGCAGTGTAGACTAGAAACTACTGAAGTAATCGACACAATGCTATAGCAACAACACTAGGAACAGATCTAATCGGCTATATATGAAATAAGTGAATTAAATAGCAGAGTGTAAAGAAAGCCGAAACTGCCGATTCCTAGCTGGATAACTGGTGATAAAACTAGAAAAATAGGTAAAACCTACAGTTCTAGTAAATATCGATAACTAGTGAATAAATCTAAACGAAACGACAGCGATGCGCCCGAAGTTAAAGCTTAGAATTTACTCGGTAAACGGAACTTACAAGATCGGCCGGAGGTCAAGTTGATGCAGCCCCGCCAACCCGTACGAACTCGCGAAAAAGAAGAAAGTATTTGGCGAAGTCGCCTGCTTGAAAGTAAGTACAAGGAAATAGTAGCTGGTTGTATTGATTTGTTGATGATTACAGATCTACAGAGGTAGCTATTTATAGCCCCGTACAAATGACTCCTTAACTGACTAGAACTCTATCTCTAATTCAAATAGAAAACGAATATTTACAAGTACGATTCGTACTAGGTTGGTTATTACACGCTTCACGGGCTTATCTCCCCTTCATCCTTCTATTCCTTTCCAAGCCCATACTGGCCCAATTATTCCAACCTCCTAATCGGCCGATTCCTCATCGGCAAAAGGTAACCGATCGTGAACCTGGCGTGTCTGATCCGAATCCCAAGAGTTAAGCGAGACAGAAGTCATCGGCCGATCCCGTACTGTAGCATTGGCCGATCTTGGACTGTAGTGCCAACCAACCGATCTCGAACTGTAGCGCCATTCGGCCGATTTCCAACTGTACTTTTCCAATTTCCTCTTTTCCTGGCGCCGATTTCACTGGTGACGAAATCTGGCGTCAACACATGCCCCCCAGTTTTGGAGTAAAACATAGTCTTTTACTTCGAAATTCTTTTCAACTTCCCCTCCGAAACAACCGCAATGAAAATATCCTTCCGTTTCGCGGTCTTCCAGCTGATGATTGCAATCTTTTCGAAACGGGCGCCCACGACAATCACTACTCCCAAAAACTCGAAACGCCGGCGCGGTAAAAATTCCATTTTTACCCCTCCTTAGGCGCCCTTTAAATAGCAATTCACCCCGCACTTCACCTTCGAGCTCACGTCCTTCTTCCTCAGCGCGCGCGCCTTCTTCTTCCCTCAGCACTTTCCCTTAGCTCCGAAGCTTCCTAGCGCCATCCTCCTGTTGCTTCTTCTCTTCCCCTCCAATGGCGGCACCTTCAGGCAACTCTCCCAGTCACAATGCTGCGGAAATGGCACCTCCAGCGGAAATAACGACAACGGTTGCTCTGTCATCAGAAGAAGGAGCTTCATCGGAGATCCCAATGGCGATCCCCATAGCGGCCTCATCCTCCGCAGCTGCACCGGCGGTCACGCCGACTACAAGGAACTTCATCCCAGAGGTTATTACCGAATCCTTCCTCTATCGGCAATGCATTTACTTTAGATCTATTTCTTACTTTTTGCACCCCCCCTTTCCTTTTTTTAGGCGGTTAGACATCGTATTACTATCCATCTTACGGGAAATCCCGGCCTTGTCTGTCTCGGACCCATGGGGAACCCAGATCCAACCGAGCTTATCAATTTGGAAACCCATAGAATCCCCTTCAAAGAATCCACCATGGACCTGGATCACTGGCTAGGTACTTTTAGGTCTTGGCTGAATGAAACCCCTGGTTGGAGGGAGTGGTACCAACGGATAGCCAAACCGAAGAGGATCCAATGGGACGAACTCAAAATCGACCAATGCATCAACCTATCTTTATCCCAGATGGAACGAAATGTACCGCTGGTGATAGCAGCCTCTTACTTTTGGTCTGATGCCCTCAATGCATTCTTGTTTGGACATGGGCCCATGACCCCCACACTGGCCGACGTGGTTCTGCTGATCGGCCTAGACATCTCCTCCCCGGACACACCTTTCTGCCTTTTAGCCGCAACGTCGCATCGGCTGGACACGAGAGGAATCGGCGGATGGAAGGGATTTATCAGATGCAACAAACGGGCCGGGTCCGTTGAGAACAGGGAGCACACGGCCTTCTTAATGATGTGGCTGGAAAAACATTTCTTTTGCGGAAGAGCAGCCGGCCCATCAACCAACACTCAGGTTTTAGCCGAAGCGCTATCGGCAGGAACTCCTGTTCCCCTTGGAAAACACCTGCTAGGGGCAGCCTACCACATGCTCCATCAAATCGGCATCAAACTTTCCAAGGGGGAGCCGATTGGAAATCCAGGCGGACCCTGGTGGTTCATCAATTTGTGGCTGAACCTTTATATGAGCAAGATCTCTCAGCAGAGGGTGGAACACATGATGTTCCCCAACATTGAATCGGCAGAAGATCCTACTGCTCGTCGCTGATGCACATCTTTCGGTGAAGCGGCGTCGGCCTTCCCGGGTTGCTTGTATTCTGCTAGAAAAGTGGCCGAGTACTTCCGATGCTTTTACAATGGCTTTAATGAAGATGCAACCGTCTGGTTTCCCTACCAGCGAGATGACCCAATCTTCGAATTCCCAACTTGCTTTGACTCGACCACTGGCCGATTTGACGAAGAACTCACCGATGAGCTAATCAAGCTAGGAATCCTGCCAGCCAACTTTCGGGGAAGGATGCCCCTACATATGAGTTCTATAACCCTTCCGCTGCAGCACGCCAACTCGGCATGGGTCAGCTGCCGATTCAAGTATATTTTGCTGGTCGGGCCAAGTTCAGAGATGGCCTCACGACAGGTCTGGACTACAGTCGGCTGCGAGACCGGATCCCGGACTCCACCACTATTGACCTGAACAACTGGATAGTAGCCCCCTTCGCTGTCCAGCCATTCAAGCTTTGGTGGGCCGAGTGGAAACAATTCCTCTTCTGCAACTCCGCATCGGCGTACTGCAATCTCCTGAACCCAACCAACATTGACCCAAACGCCGAGGTACTTTTTCTTAGCCGATTTTTATTCTTTCTTCAACACGATTGAACACTAATGTTTTGCTATTTCTTCAGGCTGAGAATCGTGTCCCTCCAACACACAGCCGGAGTGGTCGGCTAATAGAAGATCATCCATACACCACCTACCCTCTCATCGGCTATGATGCTCCGTCCGTGGACGTAATTGCTGGCCGATCGAAGCAAACACAGAAAAAGGTCACCAAGAAGACCAGTCGCCGAGTCCGAGCCCGTACAGAATCGGCGGATCCTCCCATGCTCGTATCGGCAGAGACTTCGGCCGCACCACCCCCTCAAACTACTAGAGAGATCGACACTCAAGTCGTCGCACAAGCTGGGGCAGCCGCCGCGTCACTGCTGTTAGAGGCCGTGCAGGTAAACTTACGTTTAACCCTCCCGGTTGTCGTTTCGATATTAATCCTTCTTATCTTAGACTGCACAGATTACCCCCATGGACGCACAACAATCGGCAGCAACCCAATCGGCCATCGATGCGCCCTTGCTCCCAGCCACTGAGGTATAACACAATTTCACCGATTCCCTTAATATTTGAATAATCTACTTACTCAATCTTCTGACACAGGTCATCGGCACGCCAAGCGCTCCTCGACCACTGGTCCCCTCTCGGGAAGCTGGTCCAAGCACAGCGCCAATCATCGTGGAGTCTTCCTCTTCTGATGAACCCATGGTACCAGCCCCTGAGCCGGGGATGACGGCTTCCCAAATGCAACTTGAGGAGATTCGATTCAAAGAGGTAAGACATCTTTCAACTTCATTTAGCCGATATGCTGTCACTATCAGCTGATTTATTTTTCGTCCTTACTATTTCCAGGAACAGGACACCCCTGACAACAACCTCTTCTCCTTTGCGGTCGCTCTTTCTGACGATGAAGAAGTCGCCTCCCGCCAGATCACTTTGAGCTCTATCCCTGACGACGTCCGAGCCAAGCTTACCAACATCCGATCCCTTCTTCAAGGAGACATCGACCGATTGGTAGAAGATGCCTCGCCGATTCGGCAGCTCTTTGGTGACGTCAGCGGACGAGTGCCAGAAGAAGCGGAGGAAGCCTTGACGCCGGCTGCATACATCGAGTCGATGAGGATCCCGGTTTTCAGAGCCCTTCGTCACATGGCCGATCGCGCCAAGCTGGCCAAGACTCGCGAAGAAGAGGATGCGTATAAACGTCAGGCCCAAGAGGTACACCAACGCATTCACTTTCTGGAGGGCTCCCGCCCAGGGATCGTCGGCGAGATAGACCGCCTCAAACGCCGAAGGGCAGAGCTCGCCAAGGAGATGGAGCAGGTGACTAAGGCAATAAGTGCTGAAGAGAAAAAACTCCAAGAGCTCCCCTCTGTCATCGCCATCTGAAACAGGAGAGGCAACATTTGGCCCATGAATCCCTGAAGCTCCATCGCAGCGCATCGGAAGTCCCCGGATCGGCGGATGATGACCAATGGGTCTTGGACTCTGCCGATCAGATCCGGCGTCGAGCGATTGCGGCCATCGATGCCCTTCTGGGTAATCTGTAAAGGCACTGACTATTTGTACGAACCTTTAATGACTGCTTTGACCGTCCTTCGTGACGCCTCTTTTATTTATTGCTCTTCTTACTTCCAATGGGACGCACCCCTGCCAAATATCCATGCCTCTTTCTCTTATAAATGCTGGCCTAGACTCCCCCTTCCGAGAGTACCAGTTTGGCTTTGGCTTTATTTTCCCAATCTGCTCTCGTTGGCGCAACCTTCTGTCATGTCTTCATCGTCCTCCTCTTCCTCTGTTAACCAGGTGAAAACCTTATCCTTCTTCTCCGCTTAACTCTTTTGAAGGAGATCACGTTTTTAATCTTTCTTTCCTCAGCCTCGACGCCTTAGCTCCGGACTTGAGCGCGCCATCGAGGTTATACACTCTGATGAACCATTGTCGTCGGAGGATAAGGATTTAATCAGGGCTCATCGTGGCGAACTTCAAGAACATGTCTCTGCTGACGCCCGTCGGGTCTTGGACTTTCTGGACGGCAACGGCCGCCGGCGACCTCAAGCCGACAGAAGTCATCCGCTTCCTCCGCGAGTCGCCCTTGAAGATGCGGCGGCAGGAACATCGAGCCAGGCCATGAACCGGAGCCATCCCCTCCCCCGTCAAGTCGAAGCAGAGGCTTCGATGAAAGAGACAGAAGAAGAATACCTCCGTCGTATGATAGAGTTAGGTCGGGCTGAGAGAGAGCGTAAGAAAAAGAATGGTGAGGCTCCAAAAGAGATGGACGAAGAGTACCTCCGTCTTATGATAGAATTAGGTCGGGCTGAGAGAGAGTGTAAGAAGAAGAATGGTTAATCGTTATTTTTTCTCTAAGGGCGACTTGTACCTTGTCGGCCGTGTAATCCACCGTCCGTACCGAATGAACACATCGGTCGATTTGGACGATTACATGTTCTTTCTAGATGAACCGTTTTATATCGGCTATATGCCGTTGTATTGCGGTCAATCCTTTATGCTCCGACCCATATACTAGGGTAGTATCTTTTCAAGTACCTTCCGTTCAGAGCCCTAGTGAACTCTTCTCCTTCGATTGTTTCCAAAATATAAGCATTTCCTGGAGCACATCTGCCGATTTTATACAGCCCTTCCCATGTAGGGGACCATTTTCCGAATTTAGGATCTTTCGACCCGATCGGCAATACTAACTTCCAAACCAGGTCTCCAGGGGAGAATTGTTTGACTTTGACCTTCTTATCGTACCACCTGGCTACTTTCTTCTTGTTTTCCTCAATGCTTATCAAAGCTCTCAACCGCTGGCCAGCCAAGTCATTGAGTTCCCTCTTCATGAGTGACGAGTAGTCATCGGCCGTTAACTGGTCCTGGAGCGAAATGCGCCTCGATCCTGCCCTTGATTCCCACGGTAGTACTGCATCGTGAGCGTACACCAACTGATAAGGGGATAACTTGGTGGCTCCATGGCAAGCCATCCTGTATGCCCATAGGGCTTCAGTTAGACATAGATGCTATTTTTTCGGCTGCTCCTCTATCTTCCTTTTGATTAACTTAATTATCCCTTTGTTGGAGGATTCGGCCTGGCCGTTGGCTTGGGCGTAATATGGAGAGGAGTTTAATAATTTAATTCCCATATCGGCCGTGAATCCCACGAATTCCCCTGATGTGAACATTGTTCCCTGATCGGTCGTAATAGTCTGGGGAATGCCGAATCGGTAGACGATATGGTCCCTTACCAATTCGGCCATGGTAGCCGATGTTACGGCTCTTAACGGAATTGCTTCCACCCATTTGGTAAAGTAGTCGGTAGCCACCAGAATAAATTTATGCCCTTTGCTTGATGGAGGGTAAATTTGGCCAATAAGATCTATTCCCCATCCTCTGAACGGCCATGGCTTGATAATGGGATTCATGGCCGATGCGGGCGCACGTTGGACATTCCCGAACTTCTGACAATCCTGACATCCTTTATAATATTTGAAGCAATCTTCGAGGATCGTTGGCCAGTAATACCCATTATTCCTGATCATCCATTTCATCTTGTGTGCTGATTGGTGTGCCCCACATACCCCTTCATGGATTTCTCCCATTAGAGTCTTAGCTTCCTCAGTTCCCAGACATTTGAGTAGGACGCCATCAATTGTTCGGTAGAACAAGTCATCCTCAAGCAGTACGTATTTAGTAGCATGGAAGCGCACTCGTCGATCTACTTTCTTAGACGGGTCCTTCAAGTAGTCGGCATTTTCTCTTCGCCAGTCATCAGCCGCAATTTCCAAAGCCATAGCGCCTAGAATTGGCCGATATCCAGACGCGTGCTGGGCGAGTTTGTTGGCATCCTCGTTGTGATCCCTTGGGATGTGCTCGATTACTGCCGTTTTAAATTCTTTTAAAAGCTGCAGGCAATCTTCATAATAAATCCTCAACACATCATCCTTGCATTCGGACCTCCCTATTAATTGATCCACAATAAGCATGGAATCTCCGAAGATCTCAACAGAATCGGCCCTGACTTCTCTTAGGAGTTGCAATCCCTTTAATACGGCCCGGTACTCAGCTTGATTGTTAGTAGCGGTGGCTTCTATCGGCAGAGAAAAATCATAACTTGCCCCCCCGAGGCGATATGAGGATGATGCCGATTCCTGATCCGACCCCACATGACGATCCATCAAAGTATAAAGTCCAAGGTACCGGTTCCATGAAGGTGATCTCTGGCCCGCAGTGTTGGGCGACGAAATCGGCCATGACCTGACCCTTGACGGCTTTAGCCGATTCATACCGTAGGTCAAACTCTGACAAAGCTAATATCCATTTGCCAATTCGTCCTTTCAAGATCGGCAGTGGAAGCATGTATTTTACTACGTCGTCCTTGCATACGACTATACATTCCGCCGACAGTAAGTAGTGCCTGAGTTTGGTGCATGAGAAGTATAGACATAGGCACAACCGCTCCACTGGAGGATATCTTGTTTCGGCGTCCAGAAGTCTTCTACTGACATAATAAATTACTCGTTCCTTTCCTTCAAATTTCTGGACTAGAGCCGACCCAATAGCCTTTTCGTCGGCTGATAAGTACAATTTAAATGGCTTACCAGTTTGAGGAGGAACCAATACTGGTGGTGAGACCAAGTACTGCTTGATATCTTCCAATGCTTTGCGTTGCTCCTCCCCCCATATGAACTCCTGGTCAGGCTTCAACTTCAATAGTGGTGTGAACGCCTGAATCCGCCCAGATAGATTAGATATGAATCTTCTGATGAAATTCACCTTGCCGATTAAAGACTGCAATTCAGTTTTATTCTGCGGGGCCACGACTTTGTTGATAGCCGCTATGGTCTTCCGATTGATTTCTATTCCCCGCTCGTGCACCATGAATCCTAAGAACTGTCCGGCAGACACGCCGAAGGCACATTTATTGGGATTCATCTTCAGCCCATGTTTCTTGGTGCATTCCAGCACTCTTCGCAAATCGGCCAGATGCTCTTCGTGTCCTTTAGACTTGACTACGACGTGGTCGATGTAGATCTCTACCAGAATGCCGATGAGTTTGTGAAATATGTAGTTCATGGCTCTCTGATACGTAGCGCCAGCGTTCTTCAAGCCAAAAGTCATCACCACCCACTCGAATAAACCAAGGTGGCCCGGGCATCTGAAGGCTGTTTTGGGTATGTCCTCTTCGGCCATTAGTATTTGATTGTATCCAGCGTTTCCGTCCATAAAGCTAATAACCTTGTGTCCCACGGCAGCGTCTATTAGCACATCGGCCGTTGGCATGGGGTACCCATCCATCGGTGTAGTCTGATTAAGATTCCTGAAATCAACGCAAACGCGTAGCTTTCCGTTCTTCTTGTACACTGGTACAATGTTGGAGATCCACTCGGCATAACGACATTGCCGAATAAATTTCACTTCGATTAGCCGAGTTATTTTGGCTTTTATGTCTGGTAGAATTTTAGGATTGCAGCGCCGTGCAGGCTGTTGGTACGGCCGATACCCTGGTTTTATGGGTAGCCGATGTTCAACAATAGATCGGTCTAAACCCGGCATCTCATGATACTCCCAAGCAAAACAATCCTTAAATTCTCTTAACAAATTCGTCAACTTACATTTGTATTCTGGGTCTAAATTTGCACTAATATAAGTCGGCCTTGGTTTGGTGCCATCGCCTAAGTCTATCATCTCTAATGAATCGGCCGACGTGAAACCGTGCCCTAGCTTCCCATCTTCTCGGGCGAACTGATCCATTTAATCTGATTCTTCGGAGCCGACTGCTCGGATCGGCTGTAGGCCAAAATCGGACACCTTCAAGAAGTCGGAATCCCAAACTCTGCCGGATATGCACTTGACGGTTTCACAGCTCCACTGCTGCGTGTTGGATGCTGCGATGCTGTATGCGGAATCGGCATTGACCATCTCGATGTTGTCGCCAACCCATTGTACAAGACACTGATGCATTGTTGACGGGATGTAGCAATTTGCGTGTATCCAATCCCGGCCGAGTAGCATGTTGTAGGAACCCTTGCCATTAATAATAAAGAAGGTAGTGGGAAGGGTCTTACTGCCGATGGTGAGGTCGACGCAGAGGGCGCCGCGAGCAGGGGACACGTTGCCTTCGAAGTCCTTGAGCATCATGTCCGTCTTGGTCAAGTCATCGTCGCGTTTTCCAAGCTTTCGGAGCACGGCATATGGCATGATGTTGACTGCAGCTCCTCCCTCTACCATTAGTCTGGTGAGGGGGCGGCCGTTGACATGCCCTTTAAGGAACAATGCTTTCAGGTGTTGCTGTTTGTCATCCTCGGGCTTCTCGAACGTGGCTATCATTGGCTCCAAAGCCAACTATGCCATCTGTTCTTCTAACTCCGACACATCCTGTCGGTCGGCAGGAGTCATAAATTCCATCAGCAGTATGAAAATCATGCCGATATCGGCTGCCGATTCATCACCCGCCGATTCGTCGCCCCCTCTATCATTTCTTTTGGGGTGCCATTCCCGAGGCCTGCCTTCCTTCTTGTTCGTCGTGCTCTGTTGTTCCTCTTCCTGCTGTTCCCACTGGCGGAGACGTTGGATCCTTCATTTTTGAGATTTGGTCAATCCGTCGGGACACCACCTGGGGTTTATTGGTTTGATTCCTGACCTGGCGCGTTCCCACTCCGGCTCACGTCCTAAAGGGTTTTCGTCTGTCACTCGAGCGTCGGCCATCTCTTCAAGCCGACTGTGAACGTTGGCCCTGTTTTCTAGCCGGTCATATCGATTAAACCTGCCCCCCGGCCTGTCACGGCGTCTGTCTTCTGACCGGTCATATTGGTCACTTCTGCCCCCCAGCCGATCACGCACGGGAGGGCGTCGGTCGTCTTGGTCGCGCCAGTTCCTGCTGATCGGTTCTGGTCTTCCATCTCTGGAGCGAGATCTGTTGAACGGCCGATTGCCGCGATACGGGCCGTTGCATTCCGGGCAATTATCGGCCGAAGGTAGTCTGAGGTTGCTTTCCCAATAGTGGATGAAGAACGGGCACCTCCAGTGATCTTCGTGCCGCCGCATCGCTTCTTCCCGGGATCTTGAGCGCTCATGTTGACGCTGATATTTCTGGAGCAGGAACTGGGAAGTAATGCGTGGCTCTTCTGATTCGCCATCGTCGTCCTCCATCCGCCGCTTCCCCTTGACATCTTCAGGCGTTGCTTGATTTCTGGGGTCTACGGCACCACTCTTTTTAGCCGATTCGGATGTCAGTACCTTTGTTTGGAGCGAGTTCTTCCCTGTGTCAACCATGTTGGTAGGGAAGGGGTGCTGGTCGATCTTCATCAGCTTGGCTGATTTTGTTGGCACTTCAAATTTAAGTCTGCCTTGCTCAATGGCCGACTGTATCTGCTGCGTGAAGATTTTACACTCATTAGTATCATGAGACGTAGCGTTGTGCCACTTGCAATATTTCATCTTTTTTAGCTGTTCGGCAGAAGGTATTGTATGATATGGCGAGAGCTTGATCTGTCCTTCTTGGAGGAGAAGGTCGAAGATTTTATCGGCCTTCGTCGTGTCAAAACCGAAGGCTTCTGGCTCCTTTTTGCCGAACGGGCATGATATTAGCTTCTTTCCCTTGACCCATTCCGCAAGACCGACCTCGGCATCTTCTTCGGCCTCAACCTCTTCCAGGAACGCCACCTTCTTCTAGAAGTTCCTCCGTGGATCGAAAGAACGTACCTCCTGTCCAGACAATCGGTGGACGATCTGGCTTAAGCTCTCAAACTCCTGAGAGGCGTACTTCTCTTTGATGTGGGGCAGGAGACCTTGAAAGGCTATATCAGCCAGCTGTGCGTCGTTTAGAGCCAAAGAGTAGCATTTATTCCTGATTTCCCGAAACCTCTGTACATAGGAGGATATCGGCTCGTCGCTTCTCTGCTTGAGGCTGGTCAAATCGGACAGCTTCATCTCATGCACCCCGGCGTAGAAGTATTTATGAAACTGTCTTTCCAAATCGGCCCATGTGATAATCGAGTTCGGTGGCAATGTCGTGAACCACTGGAAGGCCGACCCAGACAGAGACGATGAGAATAGCCGCACCCGTAGAGCATCTTGCGTAGCTACCTCTCCGCATTGGATGATGAATCTATTCACGTGCTCCACGGTTGAAGTGTCATCCATCCCCGAGAACTTGGTGAAGTCAGGAACTTTATACCGATGGGGAAACGGCAGTAGGTCGTATGTAGACGGATATGGTGTCCTATAGGTGTAAGTTTGTACCTTCGGCTTCAAGCCGAACTGTTCCTGAATCACTTCTGCAATACGTGCCGACCAATCCGGCTGTTGCTGGTAAGCCGTTGGCTGAGGGACTGGCACATGCTGGTATATCGGAGGCGGGACGGCTTGATGCTGAGTGAAAGTGTGTGGCATCTGAGTGAAAACCGGCGGTGTATTCAGGGTTGGCTATTTGAATGAGCCACTCGTTTCATCATACAGTACGAGCTCTGCTGTTTTGCTCATCTCCGGTGCGACAGGCTGGTATGGCGGCATAGTTGGTCGAGTGGCCGCCTGGAAAGATGCCTGGAATTGGGGGTTTCCCTGACTGGCCGATTGACTCTGACCGGCCGTGGCTGATGGTGTTCCCCAAGGCGCTGGGCTAACCGGAGGGAACGGCGCAGAGGACAGCTGGACGGAGTGTGGCTGAAGGTGCTGTATGCCATTATACCCCATAGGAATTGATGGTGAGGAAGCGCCTGAACCCCCAACAGGAAATTGAATCGGCTGAGAAACCGAATTCAAATAACCCTGGTTTGGTGGAATCGGCTGAGTATATGCCGGTCCCTTGTATCCGTGAGGTACCCCGCTAGCGAAGGAGCTGATGACGGCGTTGTACACCGTATTTGCAAGCACCGGGGATTGATCAATGAAGGCGTGATAAACGGACTGTTGGACCATCCTCGGTGATTGTGATCTGGCGGGGGTTTGGAAACGGAGACTTTTTGATAGTCTCCCCGCTTCTGGAGCGACTGAAAGATTGCAGGCAAGCCTTCCGGAACTGTGCCGTATGCTTCTCCAGTTCTTCCTTCTGGTCGTCCTTGAGATCTGCTTCCGTCACCTTGATGACGTTATCTTCGGAGACTTCAGCAGCTTTCGACATGGTGGCGGTTGTAATTGTCCCACCGGGCGTGCCAAAAGTGTGTTGGCGCTAGAAATCGGTCAACCGAATCCCCAGCATCTGACACACGACCCGGGAGAATCTGCTTAACTCCTGTTCGGGTGATTGCCCTGGTGCGGTTCGCGCGGCGTGCCAGCCAATCTGACCTGTTGATTGGCAAGGTAGAATACGTGTCAGATCCGGAAGTCGCGATCGGCTAAATTTCCGATCTCGAGAAAGCTTATCGGCGAGTCAGCCGATTTGCCGTAATGAAGAAATCGGCTATAAAGCAACCGATTACTGTAGCAGTGTAGACTAGAAACTACTAAAGTAATCGACACAATGCTATAGCAACAACACTAGGAACAGATCTAATCGGCTATATATGAAATAAGTGAATTAAATAGCAGAGTGTAAAGAAAGCCGAAACTGCCGATTCCTAGCTGGATAACTGGTGATAAAACTAGAAAAACAGGTAAAACCTACAATTCTAGTAAATATCGATAACTAGTGAATAAATCTAAACGAAACGACAGTGATGCGCCCAAAGTTAAAGCTTAGAATTTACTCGGTAAACGGAACTTACAAGATCGGCCGGAGGTCAAGTTGATGCAGCCCCGCCAACCCGTACGAACTCGCGAAAAAGAAGAAAGTATTTGGCGAAGTCGCCTGCTTGAAAGTAAGTACAAGGAAATAGTAGCTGGTTGTATTGATTTGTTGATGATTACAGATCTACAGAGGTAGCTATTTATAGCCCCGTACAAATGACTCCTTAACTGACTAGAACTCTATCTCTAATTCAAATAGAAAACGAATATTTACAAGTACGATTCGTACTAGGTTGGTTATTACACGCTTCACGGGCTTATCTCCCCTTCATCCTTCTATTCCTTTCCAAGCCCATACTGGCCCAATTATTCCAACCTCCTAATCGGCCGATTCCTCATCGGCAAAAGGTAACCGATCGTGAACCTGGCGTGTCTGATCCGAATCCCAAGAGTTAAGCGAGGCAAAAGTCATCGGCCGATCCCGTACTGTAGCATTGGCCGATCTTGGACTGTAGTGCCAACCAACCGATCTCGAACTGTGGCGCCATTCGGCCGATTTCCAACTGTACTTTTCCAATTTCCTCTTTTCCTGGCGCCGATTTCACTGGTGACGAAATCTGGCGTCAACAGTAGTCAAAGTGTATTCTTGGATTAATTGAAATGGAGTGAGCCTCCGGCTAAGAAAATTGAGTTAAGACTTAAATTTATAAATTCAGTTTAAGATGTTTTGAGAACTACTCATGATTTTAGTTGAATTTTCAAAGGACATCTTTTCGCTTATTTGCACCCTAGATGTTCTTAATAAACAAAGCATAAACGTACTGGTGTATCTGCGCAAGATACAGTATGGGTTTCAAATTCTTTAATTTCCGTTCCTTTTAAAACATTTGTTGGCAAAATGTACATGCATGGGCTTTCATATATAAACAAGTAAAGCATTACTCCTTGATAAAAAAAAAGGTGCTCTGAAATTACTGGTCAAAACCAAACTCTTCAGGTTTTCAGTTATTTAATCAGATCACGAATTCTGGTCGCCTGCACATGCATGCATATAGATCGCTTCTAGAAATTGAGCCATCGTTTGCTAGCTACCGATAAGCTCATAAGCAGAGGCATACCATGAACTTCCAGCTCCATTTTAGCTAGCCTGGAATCTTTATCCAAATTCTAACCTTAGCTTGGATGTAGAGGCATACAATGCATCAGAAAATGGCATACGTTGCCAACTCGAGACAACGCGGGTCCTGGTTGGCAACGTGCAAAGTAAGTGTCAGCAGATAGGATGGCAGAAGCCCCTTCAAGGGCATACTAAATTGGAACACAAGCTAATTACGAAAAGGAAACTTTCAAGACAATTGATAACGCTTCTGCTTTGCTTCTAACAAGGTCGACGTGACATACATTCCTTGCTTAGAGACGCTATGCTTTGGGATTGACTCTCTTGATGTCCACCAGCATCCATCCATTTCTTCTAGCACGCGTAGCTGAAATTTTTGCTTTCTTAAGAGTGCCTGGGAATTTATGTGTATAGCTGATCCTTAGCTAGTTCAAGCTGTTACCCATTGACTACACACAGTTTGACATCTAGCAAATGCTATAATATGGTTTTGACATCAGATCACGAATTCTGGTCGCATGCACATGCATGCATATAGATCGCTTCTAGAAATGGAGCCATCAGTTGCTAGCTACTGATAAGCTCATAAGCAGAGGCGTACCTCATGAACTTCCAGCTCCATTTTAGCTATCCTGGAATCTTTATCCAAATTCTAACCTTAGCTTGGATATAGAGGCATACAATGCATCAGAAAATGGCATACGTTGCCAACTCGAGACAACGCAGGTCGTCCTTAGCTATGTGCCTGGGAATTTATGTGTATAGCTGATCCTTAGCTAGTTCAAGCTGTTACCCATTGACTACACACAGTTTGACATCTAGCAAATGCTATAATATGGTTTTGAAAAGTTTTGGTTTTCAAACTTAGTAATAAGCTTTACAACACTTACATACTACCGGACGTCAGACTAGAAAGAAATGGAGCATTGACCAGGCTTTCTCGGCAGACAAATCAAGTCCAAATCTGCTTTACTCTTGTTATATATGGGCGAAAAACAGCCTAGCTAGTTCAAACGAAAAGAAGAAGAGTAACCTGAATCTTAATGATCTGACTGAGATACCTGAACTAACTAGTTTAACACATTTTTAAGTATTTTTTGAAACGAGCTAGTAGGAGAGCTGCTGCTATATTAATAAAGAGGAAAGCCTGACGGGCTGAATACAAGAAAAGTTACGTACATTTTGTACATGCTCATCCCATCATAGGATAAAGAGAAAGAGAGACTGGGCAACTACAACTGTTGTGCCACATTAGTGAAAGACTCTAAATGTTTAGCTCCTGCCCAATCCATGTAGCCGCCTGATCTTTAATCTTGTTAACTATGCGACGCATTGTTTGCTCCTTATGTTGAAATATCTGAGTGTTTCTCTCCGTCCAAATTTCCCATAGGACAAGGATAATTAGGCTTCACAACCCTTTTCTGCCGTCCACCTAAGCGGCCGCCAAAGTTGTCCACCAATTGTGTAGGGTGTCATGCCTGTCCCAATAGCTCGGGTCAATATTTGCACACCTTGTCCATGCACTCATCTCTATCCAAATTGTCTTTGCAAAGTTACAGCCGGCAAAAAAGTGAAATCCGGTCTCTTATATTGCATTACATAGCGCACAACATGGATTACTAGGTCATCCCTGACGCGCTAGCTGATCTGCTATCCATACCCTATCCTGGATAGCGAGCCAGCTAAAGAAAACTTTGCCGGCGACTAAGCTTTCCAAATGAGGTTCTTGAAATTAGTCATCATGGATCCTAAGAATTGCGCTCGGTAGGCCAACTGTGAACTATACTGCCCATCTGTCGTGAGTTTCCATACGATGGTGTCCGGGAGACCCGGTCTGAGCTGCACCTGGCTGATTTCGACCCATAGGTAGTGGTACTCAATAAAATGTGTCACCGAGAAACCACGACGTAGAAGGTTTAAATCCCATAACACATTTTTAAGTTTAACTTCATCAATCATTGTTATGTATTATATATGGATCTTAGAGCTCAACCAACGATTCTACCGGTGGATCTCTCTACTGACCTCGTAGTGATATCTAAACAAGGGTTTTCTCCAACATGTTTGTAGCTTTGTGGAGCCCTAACCAAATCTCGTCTATTGTATTTTATAAAGGAATAACTTTGAATCCAAAAGCTTTTGTTAGGATTTGATTCTTGAACCCAAGGGATCCTAGAGGTAGCTATAGCAAAGCCCAGACAAAGCTAATGACCTAACATCATGCATGCGTGATTTGATTCTATAGCTAAGGTACCTAGGACCTAGGGGCTGTATAAAATGCTGTCTGCAGGAATGGATGCATGATACCGGAGCATTCCACGTTGCATACACGCCCATGTTCTTGCAAATTACTAGTGTCAATTTGTAACCAACCAAAGATATGCATGCAACATGCGTGTTTAGCACACCTTTTTGGATAAGAAATTTTGCGAGTTAATATAATGCTCCGTGGTATACACTCATGATAGCAATGCTACGGAAATTGTAGATCAACTTCAATGCAAAAGAATCCTTACTGAGTCACATCATAGACATACAGAATATCTGTAGGACGATGGCTAGGTATGATTTCAGCAATCCAACCTCTATTTCTTAATCCAGTAATGTGCAAAAATTACATAAGCATGCCAGTTGCCAAACATATGAACAATTATTGCTTCAAGCAGATCAACATCATATCAAGCTCTCATGTATGTTTGATCCAGATCGGTATAATACCGATCGCTGATCGGTATGCATTTCTGAGCTGCTAGAAAATGGTTATAACTTATATATGCCTTTTTCAAACGATTCATCAATTGTACTTGAAAAGAAAGAAACAAGAGTATGTCGGTTGGAATCTTTCACAATTTCCGTCGTTAGATTTTCCATGTTCAGTTTTACTTCGCAAAATCGCAATGCATAAATTAAATATTTATGTAGCCCTGATAAGTAATTCGATGTTTACCGCATATTATATGACTGATACTTTTACCAGTAAAGTAATAATCTCTCCTTTTATTTTTCTGCTACCCATTAGTTTAACCATAATCAGTTTTGGATCGAACATGTATCCAGCGTATGTCCATATCCATGATGGTATACTCATGTTCACACTAGAAATGTTTATATTTCCCTTTGAATACTAGGAGAAATTATGTTAGAAAACAAGGGAACAATGCATGACCACCCCTATCCGACGCGGTTTCCATCCAACAGATGGGTTATCTGAGGTATTATATCGTTTGGTTGCACGAACTGCAGAGGCTAACGCGTACAGCATCTTAATTTGAGGCTAATAACGCGTACTCCATGAATGAGTCTATGTGGCCACGCACCGGACGTAAAAGCGTCTCTTTGGCCAGTCTATGTGCCAAGTTGAGAATAATGTGCTACGAGAGTGCGCCATGGTCTGGTTATGACGTCATTTTATTGATTAACATATCAAGTGATGTAGTAATGAGTAATGACGAAGGCGCGCACACGATAAGAAAGGTAAAAATAACCACTGCTATATTCTTTCCCTTCTCCACTTCAGCATATATATTGAACCTCATGTGAACAAAAATCTCATCTCAGGTTCTCAACTGGGTTGACTTCACGAATAACACCTTCTTGGACAGCAACCCACGAAAACCTGCCTTATTGGCTCAGGCTGGACGACCATGCATGGTGAATAATCCACAAGCTAGCATAAGGTCAATCAAATCCATAAACATATTTTTTTTGAGAAAAGATAAACACTGAAAAGTAACCATGGACCATGGCACATCTTCAGTTTCAAATGTGGTTAAGTGGGTAATAAACAGCTATGCATATATAAGACCACTTACCTTATTCTCTGTATGATCTCTGAACACAAAAGAATACTGCCAGATATAGCCAATCATTGGCACCCCAAAAGTCTAGCCCCCAAACTGCCCCCTCCACTATTTTTTAAACATTTGAAAAATTAAGGTCCTCAGCTCATGAACTACCACCCCTCTGACATTTTCACACCCAACACATATAATACACACACACACACATCTGTGTGTGTATATATACCAACCAACCCAAGCCAGTGGTTGCCTGCCTGTGCACTGTCCAATTGGCATCCCCAGCCTGCAACCTTCTCGGAGCAAATAGAGAGCAGTAGCTTCCTCTGAACACTTCTCTAGCCTCTCGCTGTCTCTATCTGATCGCACAGAGACCAACCATGGGTGGCAGGCTGCTTGCTTCTTCTCAGCCGGAGCCCTCGCTGTCGGATATCGCAACCTCGGCGGCGCATGGGGAGGACTCACCCTACTTTGCCGGGTGGAGAGCCTACGACGAGGATCGCTACGACCCCGCCACCAACCCTTCCGGTGTCATCCAGATGGGCCTTGCGGAGAACCAGGTAGGATTGCTGACCGGATCACCGCAGAATGCATCGTCGTCATGTTTGTTCTATCATGAAGCTGACTTATTAGCCATGGTGTGGTGCAGGTGTCCTTCGATCTCCTGGAAGCGTACCTCAGGGAGCACCCTGAGGTGTCTGACTGCGGCGCCGGGTTCCGAGAGAACGCCCTGTTCCAGGACTACCATGGGCTCAAATCTTTCAGGATGGCAATGGCGAGCTTCATGGAGACGATAAGGGGAGGCAAGGCAAGGTTTGACCCGGACCGCATGGTGCTCACTGCCGGCGCCACGGCCGCCAACGAGCTCCTTACGTTCATCCTGGCCAACCCCGGCGACGCCCTCCTCGTTCCTACTCCATACTACCCTGGGTAAGTAAACACTGTTCCATTGCCATGGCCGAAGATCTCAAAGTGGTATACATCGTGGCGACATGCTGCTTAACCATGGCGTATACATGTTCTTGCCGATTGGTTGTTGCAGGTTCGATAGGGACCTGAGGTGGAGGACCGGCGTGAACATCGTGCCCGTGCACTGCGGCAGCGACACCGGGTTCCAGGTCACCGCCGGCGCGCTCCAGGCCGCGTACGACGAGGCCGTGGCGGCCGGGGCAAGCGTCCGCGGCGTCGTCCTGACGAACCCGTCCAACCCGCTGGGCACGACGATCGAGAGGGCCGCCCTGGAGGACATCGTCGACTTCGTGGCGCGCAACGACGTCCACCTCATCTCCGACGAGATCTACTCCGGCTCCGTCTTCGCCGCGCCGAAGCTGGTCAGCGTGGCGGAGGTGGTCGAGGACCGCGTCCGCCGCGGCGGCGGCGGCGTCGACGTCGCGGCGCGCGTGCACGTCGTGTACAGCCTCTCCAAGGACCTCGGGCTCCCGGGGTTCCGCGTCGGCGTGGTGTGCTCGCGCAACGACGCCGTCGTGGCCGCCGCCCGGCGCATGTCGAGCTTCACGCTGGTCTCGTCGCAGACGCAGCGCGCGCTCGCCGTGATGCTCTCGGACGCTGCCTTCGTGGCGGCGTACGTCCGCGCCAACCGAGCCCGGCTCCGGGAGCGGCGGGACCACATGGCCGCCGGGCTCGCGCGCGCTGGGCTCACGTGCCTGCGTGGCAACGCCGGGCTGTTCGTGTGGGTGGACATGCGGCCGCTGCTCGACGAGGCGACGGTGGAAGGGGAGCTGAGGCTGTGGCGGCAGGTGGTCGCCGAGGCGAAGCTCAACATCTCGCCGGGGTCATCGTGCCATTGCTCGGAGCCAGGGTGGTTCAGGGTGTGCTTCGCCAACATGAGCTTGGAGACTCTCGATGTTGCACTCCAACGACTGAGCTGCTTCACGGAGAGATGGAACAAGCGCGTATAAAATTAAGTCTGGCAAAAATAAAATGTTTTTTTCCTCTTGCCATCCTTTTGGGTGACAAGATTGGGAGACGTGCATGAGTGTGGCCGGACATGGTGAGGAGATGAGAAGAGATTGATGAAGAGTAATTCATTTGATGGTGGATCAAACACCATTTTTTTGTAATAATTTGTGTTTTCGGTCTCTTCTCTTACTAGTTTTCTTAAATTCTGCATGAAATGCATACATGGAGTACATATGTACACTTCTATTTGCAAAGTTCTAAAATCAAGTCTTAGTGTCCCAGAATGAATCATTCTCGAGTATAGTCTCTAAAACAAAAGTTCAATTAGGCTCCCTACTTCCATTAGACTATTCCCAGTGGCGAGTTTCATCTCGCAGTTTTCAAGAATGACATGTCATCAAAACATGTTTGAGTTGATGAATAAAACAATACCCCTAAATGGACATTTTCATTTTACGATTTCATATGCTGCCCATACCATTTAATTGCGAGGCATGTAATTGGATATGGTCTGACGAAATGGAATTCTATAGCCCCCAATGCAAGTTTCAACAGGTTTCAAAGTCTTGAAAACAGTGCATACACAGTTTCATCCTGATGAAACTCTCTCGCTCTCTCACTTTATAATTACCATACCAGGTCATCACATATACTGATGTGTCACCGTATTTAATGTGCATGGAACCTCTACGAAACTTCCACGAGAATTAGCCTTGCTGTTTAGGATGATTGAGGGTAGGGCTTCAAAATCTACAGAAAGTAGCTCTATAACTAGCTGAAAAAGGAACCAACCTCGTTCTGTTCACGTATGACATATCCTAAAGTCTATGCAATGAACTTATCTTAACTTTGATCATTGATCTAATCCCTTCGTCCAAAGAAACAAGTCATTTTTTGGGATTCAAAAACTGTTAAAAAACAAGTTATTTTATCCTATTCGGTATGCACATGTGTATGTGGCGGTCAATTAGCATAAATATAGCTAATAAATAGGGTAAGTAAGGTCATTTTACTTCCTTATTAATCTGTTATAAAAATTTGTAGAATGGTTTGTTTTTTTGGGACGGAGAGAGTAAGTAAAATAATTTAGATTATTGATCATTTCAAAATAATTAATATACCATTGGATTAGCTGAAATGCTTTCATAGTATAACAGTTTTTAGGAATGTTTATTATCATGTTTATATAAAGTTGTAATCAACAAAATTGTATGTTGGAGACCGCGCGATTTAAACACCATGAGTTTAAGTGAGTACAAGTTACTGCATGTTCTTAGACCCTGCGGTATGTGTTTTTTCCTTATATTTTTCTTCTGTACAAACTATTACACTATCACACCTGATTTTAGAACCATCATCAGTGATATCATCTCTGACACATAATCAGTTACAACCCAGAAAATGCTTATGTGATAGCGGTTTTATTAATAAGGAAGTGCTTTATTTTATTTCTTTGGAAACTTTACAAGCAAGGTTTGTTACATATGTAATATTACCTTCCCCTACATGTGATGTTTTTGAGAATTTTTCTGAACTTCCACATATCTTTCATAGAGTGGATTTCGCCATTCTAAGACCATTTCGGCAGTGGGAAGTTCATGGACTGCTCCTTTGGTACTACTGCAGCTTGTATTTAGAATATGATTGTTTTTTTTCTAATTTTGGTTACAGAAAGATGTGGAACCTTCTTTTTTATGATCCATAACAACAAACTCTAATTGGTACTAATAAACATTATCATATTTAATTAGTTAACTATAATCCACGGCTCAATTATGAAGTAAATCATTATGCACTGGTCCCTTATTCCATGTTGACTAATGTTGTCTAAGATTATTCACAATCTTACTATTACTAATTGGAGGTTCCTTTTGAAACCTTCAGGTGAAACTACCTAGGATTCCTAGGTGGACACTCTAGAAAAAGAGAAAAATTCTAGAAACTCTCACAAAAAAGCAAACATCTAGCCATTAATCGGTAGACTCAAATCATCATAGCCGTTGGATCTATTATATTTTGTTAAAAACTACTTACCTATGCCATTATAAAAATAGCCTAAAGTAATCCCCTAAATCTATATCTAAATTACGCACCTCTAACATTATATAAAATTAACTAAAGTAACCCCCTATTCTTTATCAAAATTACTCACTTATGCCATTATAAATAATATTTAAAATAACCTCCTAAATTTGCAACTAAATTGCCCACCACTAATACCTAAAAAAACTTAAAGTGACCCCTTAAATTTGCATCTATATTATCCACATATGCCATTATTAAAAATAACATGAGGTAACCCTACATTTGAATCCAAACCACCTTAATTAAAAATATACAACAATATATGATTCCAAGTCATATATTTCTTACACTATTGGTATATGATATAATAATTAAGGTATATACGGTGTGTCACCATTTAAAAAGATATAGAGGAAGTGATGAGACTATAGATTTCTATGTTAAAATTGTAGCTCAAACTTAGGATCCATTAAACAAATTCAAGCGCATACATACGATGCAAAGTGAAAAATTAAACATTATAAATGTGGATGAAAATATGATAGAGTAATTACTAACTAAAATCTATCACAATTGGATGCAGATAAGTATATATCTATATAAATATTGTGTTCGAATATTTAACAAGTGAGGGGTAGCTCGTGGTAATAGTTTTGTAGCAATGTGGTCTTATTTTTTTTCCATTGGAGACTCCGCATTAGTTCCCACACACGCTAAAAAAGACAAATCCTATAAATTCTCACAAAAATAAAAAATATCAAACATCAATCCTATAAACTCTAATAATCATAGTCATTGGTCTATTATATTTTCTAAAAAGTTACCCACCACTATCATTATGTAAATATTCAAAAATAAACTCTAAACCTATATCTAAACTACAGAGCTCGATAATTATAAAAATAATCTAAAATAACACCATAATCTTCATCCAATTTACTCGTACATATCAGTATATAGCATAACTTAAAATGACATTCTAAATTTGTATCTAAGTTACCCACGTATGTCGTTATTAAAAATAACCTAATTAAAGTAAACACCTAAATTTTAATCTAATTATCTTCATGTGCATCATGCAGAAATGTCCAAAAGTAAACTAATATATGATTCTAAATTACCTATTTATGCCAGTTAATATACAAATAGTAAGTTAAAGTATATACACATGATGAGTGTCACCATTTAGATCATTTATACATGTGTGTGAGGAATTGATGAAAAATATGATTTTCATGCTAAACGCAATGTATGGAGGTGCAATACAAAACGAGAAGGTGTGAATGTGAATAAAAAAGTATATAGAGTAATTACTAATTAAAAATCAATCACAACTGGATAAAGATACATATAAGTATTATGTTGAAGTATTGAAAAAATGAGAGAGTAGTAGGTAAACGATTTTGATTATTAGCCAAGAGTTTAATTTCTAACTAATTTTTAAATACAATAACTTTTAAAAATATTAGCCCGTGCGGGAGCACGGGTTGATAGACTAGTAAGGACTAATTTCGAAGATGTTCTGATAATGAAGGAGAATGGCTGCTGTTATAGAAAAGACCAAAGCTTGATTTTCACATTGTTAAATCCAAGTGTTCCCTATAGGTTGAGCTTGAGATAGTCGTCATATTTCACAATTCTTTTAAGACTAGTAGATATGAATTGGAGCTGCAAGTACACTACTTTCGGCAGAGATGGACGGAGCGAGGACCCCGGCCGTATATATGGTAGTCAATGATTTTAGAAGAATGCTCCATTGGTCTGCGGTCTGGTCAGAAAAGACATAGCGCTGACAGTATTAAAATCCTTGGAGAGCACTACTCGCTAGAAAGTCTGAAACATCTAGAGCTGATTGGCCGTTCTCTCTCTTTGTCAGCATTTGAAGGAACCTAGCTAGCTAAGGTTGCGACAATTAAGCAGCCTTCCTGTCTGCCCAACAACCACATGCATTGTACCATCGTGTGTTCTATGATCGATTCGATTCATCAGCTGCTTGACTTCAGGCGGCATTGCTAAATGCTAACCCTGTGTGAAACAACTTATCAAAGGACTTGAGAAAGCAAGGTCGACGACCAACAAATCCGTTGATTGTTTGAAAACATGCACGCCTGCATGGTCTTGAGTGATGTATGGTTTTGGCTGGGCAAGGTATGAACAAATCTAGAAAGGATACGTGGAGTGTACTAGAGTGCAGGTCGGTTATGAGTGACATGGAGCTATTCATCCAATGTATCCACATATTTGGATATGCATGCGCTGCTGGTTATGTGTGAACAAAGGAAAGATTGGCAGCTCGATCATGCATTGCTTGTGCTTGCAATGAGAATGGACACCGAGTGTGTGTGCATGCGTGTAACTTACTCATGAATCCAGTCAGGCTAGCTCCAGCTGAGCAGCCAATGGCTCATGAAATATCCATGCTTGCATACTAGAGATCCTGATAATGAAATGTTATATAAAGAGATTTTGTACGACTACTGCTACACCAAAAACAAGTACACTTCAATTTCAAAATTCATATTTCAACATCCCGCTGCAAATCTAGTATGAATTATTGACACAATAAGCTTCCAGTTAATGACCAAAAGCCTGTGAACCCTTAATTTAGTTTCCTCTCCTGCTTGCAACCTTTTTTAATCTTCAACACAAGAAAACATAATTACGTCTAATAATAGTATAAGGATTAATAAAATGGAATTATTTTGGCCTCTCACTGGACGAGAAGAAAATAATGTAAGCCACAGTTTCTGTGAACGAAAGGAATTAATAACGTGGCTTCAGCGCGCACATGCAGGTTAACCTAACTATAAAATACTAGCAACTAGTAGAAGCATAGAGCAAGTTGTGTATACTCAAATGTATCCTATATGCATAATTTCATTCCATGTCGTAATGTGTGCATCTAGGATAACATTAAATTATGTGCAGTTAGGACGTGAAAATTAGTCCTAATGGACGCGAACAAGAGATTACACGTCTGAAACAGCATGCAGCACTTTTTTTTGGAAATTTGGCTAAACAATTCTAATTTAATTAGATGTTTGAGACGCACATACACAGAGAGACAAATTGAGATAAACAATCTATAGTACTTCCTATGTCCCAAAATATAAGCACTTCTTGTTGTTTTGTCCTAAGTAAAACTATATTAAGTCTGCCAAAGTTCATATATAGAAGAGTATCAATCTACCTCATAAAAAAGTACATTATATATGAAAATGCATTTCATTATGAATTCACCAATACTAATTTGATACTGTGAATATTGATACCTTTTCTATATAAGCTTAATTAGTCAAATTGGAGATGGTTTGACTTAGGATAAAACATAGAAATGTTTCTGGGATGAAGGGAATGCGTTCATGCATGCATTATATCTATCTTTAGTGAACATCCAATATATTTAGACTTTAGTGCGAATGAAATAATCACACTGGACCAAGCCAAATGGTATGTACTAGTGTCCTTTTCGGGGAAAATAATAAATCGGTGGATGTACTAGGAAAAAACTAAAATACAAATGAACATCCAAATTAGGGTTCAATGCATATAATATTCCTTCACGAATGATTGTGTAGGTCAGCACTCAAAACAAGCAAAATTTTGTTGGCAGCTCATTCAAAAGTTCAAGCAAGGATGGTGCGGCCAATAAATAAATTCTGCATGTCGACATAGGATCTGACCTTGGGTGAGATAGCACCTAACTAGGACGACCCTAGTAGTATCACATAAAAAGGCAACGCCATTTCTAGTTGTTCTATCGCCGAGAATATTAAAAAATTAAATAGCTGATATTTGCAATAGTCAACAAGCTAAGAAAGCAAGATCGAAAATTAAAGGGGGGTGCCATCCATCTTTAGGAACTTACTAATAATTTTGAATGGAGAGAGATTGACTTCTGTGTGCGATGTACGTACTTCTGGACCCATGGATTTGTCTGAACTTTGGAGTCTTTGGACTATAATGCATACGCATAACATTAATTTGTATCGCGTATAGGAGCTTAATAATTCGATCTGGATCATCACAACCCTCTAGTTTGCTAGTTTATTGACTTCTTTGCGGGTGCTGAAGATTTCTAGATAATAATCATCGGATTTTTATGCGACTGTAACCACTTCTTTTGGACAAATCAACTTGCCTCTCTGCTTTTGCGTGGTTAGTACATAATATTGTACTTGTGGGTAATAACTTTGTTGGCAGTATGCGGCATTGGTAATTGTAAAGATGGACAATTCACTTGCTCGACGATATAAAAAAACCCAAAAGCAGAGACATTTTACAAGTCAAGATCAATCATCTAATGATCCAAATATGAATTTCTTCGGCATGTTCTTATGACATCAGGAAAGACGTACTCTATGATGATCCTGCATGCCATTTGATCCATATGAATTTCATCCATGGCGATCGAGCGTCCACGAGACAGCCGGCCAGCCGGTTTCGTGTGATGCGGCAGCTAGCGAATAAAAATTGGTGAATCATCGAGTGGCTCCGGCGGCAAGAGGAGAGTTTTCAGTCAAGTCAGCCGCCGCCAGAACACATATAGATCCATAGCCAGAGTCGTCGTCCAGATATATTCCGGTGGTGAGCATGTGCATGCGCTTATTCTTAATTTCGATCCAGCAAGCAGCTCATACGATGCGCGCATGGGGCTGCGCGGAGGTCGCGCGTGCATTTTATTAGCTGGGGGTTAGGTCATTTGCATTATTGTATATAAATCTAATCCTTGTTCCTTTTATTTCTTCTTGGGGACTGATGATGGTCACTTATCTAGTATATCCTGTAAATTAAGTGATCCATGCATGAATATAGTGATATTCAGGAAGGACTTCTCTTGTGGGTGGAATCTTGATGATGAAGTGTAGATGTCACTAACCTAGAAGGCAACAGAGGTAAATGTGGGGGGCTAGTTTTTCATTAGAAAAACTTCATGGTTGAAAATCAATTATATTAACCTCCAAATTAACAGATTCTCCAAATCCGAAGGTTTTTTCATATATTTTTCATTTTGTTTATAGCTATACGGTATAGGTTTTGTTTTATTTTGTTTTCAATACTTTGGAATATATAGGGCAGCTGAATAAAAGAATCCGATAATTTCCCAGAAAATCCTTATTTTAATTTCCATTCCGAGTTGCTATCAAACCTTTACACAACAACAAATTATCATCAACAGATCAGATTTGCATCTGCAAGACTTTTGAGGAAAAAAATGGCCAGTAGTATACTTCTCTCAAGTTCTCGTTCATCTAGTTAGCTCGGTCCTTAATTGCATGCTACCTTGCTTCCTATGATTCAGTTGACATAAGAAAAGTGATGCAGGAATGCATGAGTTTAAAGAAGAGGCCGCTGGATAGTAGGAATCTGAATTCAAATCCATAATTTAAACTAAACGCTGAAAACTTTGTAAACAATCCCTTCATTTCAAGTTCCAAACACCCATTATTCTCGTGTAATAATTAGAATGGCTTCTCGAGTTTCTCCGAGCTTCAGGGACCGGCCATATTTCTATGATGGCTACTTCTTGGAGGGAGCGTGACATAGTCCAGCGCCGACTGCATGACTTATGCTACAAATCCCATCTTTTTGAACTAACACACACACTTTGATGATGCAGGTAAAAGATCACACGTCACGCTTTAACATCACATACACTGCGCCTGCCCAATAAATGGCGACTTCAGGATTGAACTCTTCATTACTTGTGAGCTGGGTAGTTTCGAATCATGATTGTCAATGTAGCACCATTTTTCCTTCCATCCAGCATTAGAGTCTATCAACTCATAATCTAGATGCAGGCTGCTGAGTTTCTCCCACATCTGGATACCGACTTTCCCGACTACTTGAGTGTGATCCCTCATCGGTTGCAGCTTTACATGAAAAAAATTTCGGAATAACTGGAAGTAGGGCCTGATTCCCAAAAAAGCTTCGTAGAAATGAACAAATATGGCAATATAGAGAATTTTGTTATGATTCAGATGAATCAGCTCCAACTTATAGTAATCCAGAAGACCCTGGAAAAAGTCAGAAGTTGGCAGTACAAGATCGCACTCGATGAAGTGAGCAAAAATTACCGTTTCATTGGAGTGTTCCTCCAATGGCCACGGATTGCCATGGGCGGATCTCCAACGGATGATGTCTTGATTTTGGAGCTACACGTGCCTTGATCTCCTCCTCTTTCCTCCTCTTTCAAGGATAACTGCTTCCAAGAGCAAGCGGAGTTGGCGGCGCAATCTGATCGGTTTTTCCGTACTTAGACGCCAACAACTGAAGATCTTTTCCCTTGCCAGATCCTTTCTTCTTCTTTTCCGCCTCGGCAGGCTTGACAGTAGTAGCCTTCCTCCCCATCCTTGATGTCACGAGCTTCTTCTGTCACATACACTCGAGGGCTGAGTGGTGGGGGGTGGCACTAGTGCTCGGAGATTGGGCAGCAGCAGCGCTAGGGCTATAATATGGAGATTGGAAAGGCAACTGGCAAAGGTAAAATGGAAGGGATAACTTCCTCTGTTATTTATCTCAGTGGCGCGATAACAACGGCGTGAATAAAGGAATTTTCAGTTTAACAGATCCACAGATTTCACGACACCTGAATTGGCAGTTACCTTTATTTTCGGAAGAGATAAGATTTCCTTTCAGAGATGGTCACATTGACCAGAGGTTGACCCTTATACGCACCAAACTAGTCGGTAAAAGGCTCGGGGTTGTGTGCCATGTGTCCATCGACACAAAAGTTTTTTCTCTAGTTTTTAAGGATAAAGTGATGCAAATTTTAGATTGACCCTCAACCTGATTCTTCGATTCAACCTAAAGCTCGGGGGCTACTCCATATGGAGTACGACTTTCGTCGCACTTCCATATAAAATTCAAGGTTGAAAGATATGAGACTGAGTTAAATGAAGCTTGAGTACATTCTAGCGGCATGGCAGTCTTTGGGTACCTTTGAAGATTCAACTAGACGAAGTACTCAAAGAGAACCAAAACTAGTCGGTGAAGTCTACAAAACTACTCGGAACTGCTGCATTTGACTAAAAAGTAGTCGAGGGCTTATCGTATATATATCTATGAGCCCACCAGAAGGTTTGAACAGTCCTAAATATAGGGTTGGACACCAAAATACATCTGACATGGAGACTATGGCGCAGGACGGCGTAGTCTACGTGGAAAGATAGGAACTAGTCGAGGATCAGGAAAAGTACTTGTAGCAATAAGAGTAGAACTCATCTAGTCGAATCCGACTAGTTTTCTTGTAACCAACCGACCTGTAACCCTACCCCCGACAATATAAGGCGAGGCAGGAACCCCCTCCAAGGCAATTTAATCCAACCAACACATAGGACGTAGGGTATTACGCTATTCGGAACGCTATTCAGCAGTCTGAACCTGTCTAAATCGTGTGTCTGCGTTTACCTTCGAGTTCTTGATCTCATCGAGCCCCACTAACCAAAACACTACCTCGGGCACCCCCTCAGTTGGTTGCCAGCTCTAAATACCAACACTGGGACACTAATCGAAATGATCGATGTTAACCTTCCACGGACATAAAATAATCATGCTGACCTCCAGATGCATACTCCCTCGCTCCGTTCTAGCTCCGTTCTAAATTATAAGTCATTTCAATTTTCTTAGAGAGTTAAAGCATAGTTTGACCAAATTTATACAATAAAGTACTAACATTCATGATACCAAATAAGTACCATTAGTTTCTTCATTAAATATATTTTCATATTATATTTATTTAGTGCCATAAACCTTTGTGATCCTCTCTATAATTTTGGTCAAATATAAAATTATTTTAACTCTCCAAGAAAGTTAGAATGACTTATAATTTGGAACGGAGGGAGTATATAGCAACAAGAATACCGAATGGGGAAAACCTTATGAAATTAAAGTCAAATAGCAGGCACAGTAATGTTCCATATGAGGACTTATCAACGAGTCAACACCACAGCCAGAGATAAGATTGGTAGTAGTTTCTACTTTCTAGCTAGCAGCTTCATTTTTCTCTTTTTCTTGCGCTCGAGAGGGACTGGCTCGACACCTGTCTGTATTCTTCATGTTTTGACATCAGTTATCTATATGAACTTGCACATCAATTGGATCGTCGACCGATGCACATGAAGTACAAAATTTCATCCATTGATGAGTCAACGAGTTAAAAATATTGGCAAGATTTCCTTAAAGATAGCGTTAGTTGGAAGAGAGAATAGTTGTATATAACAATGCCGGTCTGATATTGTTGCCCTGAAGAGATCCTGTCCATATCATTGCATATATATGTGTACGATTGGAAACAAAGTGTTCGTAAGATCACATTTCATAGTGGAAATAGTCAAAATGAAGTGCCTAAACTGTACTTCTGATATATCATAGACACTATGCCAATATGCCATGACGTTGACAATTTGTGAATTGGCAATGCTTTATGAAGTGCATGAGACACATAATGTATCTATATGTTTGGGCCACACCTTGAGCATAATATAACCCTACGTTCTATGTGGGTTTTGTGTTTAAAATCAGGAGGTGTCTCCTTTTGGGATAACCTCCACCTCTCCACTGGGTAAAGTTCCGACACAATGTGAAAGGGTCTCTAGCCTAGTAGTTAGAGCACCTGAGTAGTATCGAGTAGGCTTGGGTTCAACTCCCGTGGAGATGAATTAAATAGGTTTGAAATATAAAAAAAATAGGTTGTGACTTCCTACTAACTTGGATCGGAAAAAAAAAACTCCGAGACAATATTGACTTATATTTATTTTCTTGATTACCAGAATGCTTGTTGGCACAATTAAGCTTAGTTTTGGGCCGCAGTAAGAATTTACAAAGTTTTAGGCTTGCACATGCGAAGTGGTCTCTGACGGCCTACTAGTAATAAGCAGGCCCCCCGTCTGACATTTCTTTGGACTTGGGAGATCCATCAAACAATCAGGCAGGCTGGGCTCCTTCTAGTTGGGCTGATTTCACTTGACGATTTCGGATTTCTCCTTTTTTTTGTTTCCCTGAAAGCAAACGAAACAAACTCCACCTTCGATTCAAAGCTACCGGGCAAGTCCACCGTGCAGGCACGCACTCACATGTCACAAAAGTCCATTCCGTACGTCGGTACACCCTCTCTTTATTTTTATAAGACGTGCCAAATTATATTTTAATAATTAATTTATCTCATAATATATTGTGTACGGTTATAAACCTATAAACCTATAATTATTGGAAAAGTACATTTAATTAAAAATCAAGCTTACATTATAAAAATAACAAATTATTGGTCGAAATAGCTCGATACGCGCGTACGTCTTATGAGCATGTCTTTAGACAACTGAAAGCATCGGTCCGCAAACGGACCTATCATCATGGGGACTGACTGTGGGTGCCCGCATGGGGACTTCTATGCAGAGTTTTACTCTTTTCTGAAAGCAAACGGACCTATGAAATTATCGCAAAAAGTTCTTCTGCCTACAGCCCTACACTCAGTTCATTGCTCGTGTTTACTCCTGGACTGACTGATGATGCAGGCGGCCCACTGAGTTGGGCCCATTCGAGGGGGACACTTGTACTGTTGGTCCGGCCCATTTCACTTGCTCTCACTAGACTCACCGACAGTCTACTGCCTACTATGATGCTAGAGAGGAGGAGAGCATAGATAGGCCTAGGACGAAAACGATCGCATTTATTTTGTGTTCTTTGAAGCGAAGAAGAAGGAGGAGGAGGAGAAAAGGACAGCAACGAGGCATGGAGCGATGGACAGGGTGCATCAGGCATTCATGCTCCTGCATGGTTCCATCCTGTGGATCAGAGTTACTAACACCGACAGCAGTGTGTCATCAGTCTCGCAATCTATGGCACGCACATCACTAGGATGGCAGGATCCATACCTTTCATTTCAGTCTTGCTGCAGCTGCACAGGAGACCGCACATTCGAGATGATGCTCGCTAACACACTAGCTGGGTATACTAGCTAGCTACAACAAAAGTGTACGTTACTTATTACCAGAAATGGTTGACTTGTTATCAGCGAAGTTGATGTTGTCCTAACATAGCTATAGCTAGTCAATTATACAGTCTAATCGACGCCAATCACGGCTGCCAAATTCGATCGAGAGCAGGCTCCTGTGCAGCGATTCTGTGGTAAAAGCAAAGAAAAAAGCCGGCCGGTCGGCCTGCAGATTCACACTGAAATATCCACGAGCTAGCTAGTCTCTCTCTACCGTGCGCCGACGACGAGGTGGATGCACGCACGCATATGGGCAGGCCTAGGCCTGTGCAGCAGGTCGGCATCGGGCCATTCGTGGCCTGTTGGGCATGTACCAAACAACGTTGACGATGCTGCATGCATGGCCCAGCTGCAGACAGGTCAATTAATCTGGATCCGGACGCGCCTCCTAACCAAGGTCCTGTTTGTATACGCTTTTCTGGAACTCGCTTATCTGGCAAGCAAGCTTATCTGATAAGCCTGCTGCCTGGAGAATCTGCTGTCTGAATAAGCAGGGTGTTTGGCAATCCTGATTATTTTGTGTCGATTGTCTGTCCTGGTTGGTAAATTGACCTGAATGCCCCTAAGGCTGATAATAGCTCATTTTTATTGTGAATCTGAGGAGAAGACATTTCTAATACCTTTGGAGTTTGTTAAATAGAAATTACATTACAATAATACAAAATTCATATGATAGCAAATACTTTACAATATATCCTATAGTTTTTGACTACAGGGCTCAATTGACTGCTAGACTATAATGCAGATGAATGTTGATCTGGAAGTGCATTGCTGGTGCATTATTGCTCCTCTCTTTTGGTTTCACAAGAAATAGAAATTTAGAGTACTTTCGAGGTTGCCGTCCAGGAACGCGATGCTCATCAGGAACCCGGGGCCCGTGAAGAGCCAGAGCTTCCGCCATGAGAAGGGCGGCGCCGCCCCTGACGAGAAGCAGAGGGCCGCGTCGTCGCAGCCGCTGCTCTCCAAGTCCGGCCCATCCGAGATGCACACGATGACCTTCTCCGCCACCTCGTACGCGCGCTCCTCGAGGTCCTCCTCCTCCTCCTCGTCGCCGTAGCCGGCCGCCGCGGGGGCGGGGAGGAGCGCGCGCGCCTCCTCCTCCTCCTTGACGGCCCTGGCCGCGGAGCCCGGGCGGCGGGGGCCAAGCCGCCAGGGGGCAAGCCCAGCGGCGGCCAAGCTCGGCGACGGTCGTGGGAGGCGCAGGGGCGGGGGCGGCGGCGGCGGACGGGAACCGAGCGGCGGTGGTGGGTGCCGGCGATGGGATCAGGTGGTGGACGGGATCGGGCGGCGGACGGGAGCCAGCGGCGGTCACGGGAGGCGCGGGAGCGGCGGCGGCGGACGGAAACCGAGCGGCGGCGGCGGGATCTGCATGCTACGGGAGCTGGTGATGGGACCGGGCGGCGGACGGGAGCCGGCGGCGGTCACGGGAGGCGCGGGAGCGGCGGCGGTGGATGGGACCGAGCGGTGGCGGCGGACGGGACCGAGCGGCGGCGGCGGGATCTGTAGGCCGCGGGAGCCGGCGACGGGAGCTGCCGGCGGACCGGACCTGGCGGCGGACGGAGCCGGCGGTGGTCGCGGGAGGCGCGGGGGCGGACGGGTGGTGGCGTCGGTGGGTGAGGGTAGCGGGGGAAAAATCGGTCGCTTGCCCCAGAAGCGCCTCCCGGCCTGCGTAGGAGATAAGCCCAGTCCTAGTTCAATTTCAGATTTTCCACTAAGCGGCTTACGTGATAAGCGAGAAATAAGCGAGGCGTTTGGGTGGGCTTATCGCTTATTTTCACCAATAAGCGGGAAATAAGCGACTCCAAACAGGCCCCAAGCTAGTCATGGCGAAGCTAAGTCGCCATCATCCACAGAGCATCGACAACCCAACAAGAATTTGTTACGAGTACGTCGTCGCACAGTGCATCGACGTGCAAAGTCTACGTGCACCAGAAACTAATTTGGTGCTTGCGTTACACCGAACCTGTGCTGTGCCGCGACGCTACGTACAGGGATGGTAGCCGGCCCATGCAAGTTACCGGTCGTGCCTGTTCACATGCACGACTACAACAGATTGGCTCCACGAGAAGGAATTGAAGCACGTTGTTCGGTCGTTCCTAGGGTAGCGCGCGAATTGGTTGGGGGTGGCGCGGCACGCGTTGCGAGGCGCATTTTTTGTTTGGTTCGCGTCAACCATCGCCGTCTTCCCTTCTTGTTGGCAGCAGGTCAAAGCGGCAAGGCTACAAGCGTGGTGTGTTAGGGGTGGCATGTGTACATGTCCCCTCTTTTTTCAAGTCTAAGGAAAGTCGTGTTCATACTTCTCTCTGTCCCACACACACACTAGAGAGTAGGGCCAATGCAATGTCACATACTTGCACACAATCACTAGTTTTACAATTGTCAAGGGCACTCGATCGGTGCGTAAAAATGTTTTGTGGGGCCATGAAGATAAGTTAACCATTTGATACTCAAAACTGGTGCTCTGCCACTCCCAGGACAAATGTATGGACAAACAAGTACTACCGTAACTGCCCGGCAGTTTGAGCTTCCATGTTTGACCTCCAGTGCATTCACATCATCCGAAAGGCCTCCCTGAAGATGGCAGGATAAGACCAAGTTGAAGCCTCATTCGTTCTGGTGCGTGCACATCCCAACAACAACAAGAACCCTAGCTAGCTAGCTACCTTAGCTTCTCCGTCGGACATGGAGTAATTGGTATCATAAACTCAGCTTCTCAATATGCGGACACACCGTTGTAAATGCCCTCGTTTTATCTGAACCCGCACATAAGAGTCAAGAAGCTGTGCGCGTTTCTCATATGCAGTTTTACGATGCTGAAAGCTTCATGGTGCAATACTGTACTTCTTTGGAAATGGCCTCAAATGCTTTTCAGATGTAGTGTTCTTTTTTCCAGCTTGATTTGGTGCTGAAAGAAGAAGAATAATATTTGGTTGCATGACTCCACATCGCTCATACACACGGCTTGTACATTCCGTTTACATGATTACATCATGAACTAGCTTAGCTCATATGTCAGTAATAGAAAATCCTTGGTTAGGCTGAAACCATGTTGATATTTGACACCATACTGCAGCCAAAGCAAGTCTATCTCTCACTCCCCAACTGCACACCAACCCAACCCAATCCGGTCGATATACCACCACTAAAGGCGAAGACAGACAGAGAGAGAGAGAGAGAGAGAGAGAGAGAGAGAGAAAGATGCCTTAACAGTGACCTTTTCCCAGATAGTGCAAAAGTGTCGCAACTATGCCAGCACCACTCGCAAAAACGTGATGCTCGTCCAAGATCTTTGCTTTCTGTCATCCATGCCATGTTAGGTGAAAGACCAACAGAACACCAAAAACAGCAGAGCCTCACTACTTCTCCTCCACATTCTTATCCTTTGGGAGTATACCCAAAACTACATGAAATTGCCATACACGTTCATTTCTCCTTCACCGTACTGTCACTAGAAAATGACATGACCAAGACATTCGTGTACTTTTCCGGGTTTTGATTCCAGTAGTGGTTCAGTAGGTACGCTATGTAATATACAGTATTTAGCATTTTGCTGGTTTAGCTTTCAAAATTTAGAATCTTTAACAACAAAAATTTCAAGTCACCTACTCAGCTTCAATCTCGCTTACCGAAATCACAAGGAATTAAGCCAAGGGAGTCGGTAGAGGTAGAGAGTGGCTGCCTATGAGTATGTGTATTTTTGTAGAGTTTCAGCAAGATTGAATGGAGGGGCGAGGGTGCAATATTCCTCAATTCTGAGTAATATTAGTTATGCCAGTATTCTCAAAAAGTTTAAAACATTTTGTTTGAGTGCGTGTTCTTTTTTTAGAGAACTCAGTCAAATTGCGCCCCCCCCCCCCCCCTTCCCTCAAAGTCAAATGGTACTAAATTGAATTTGTACTTGATTGTACGTGATAACCGCTTCAGATTCTTGGAAATGGGAATTTGGTCTATTTCATATGGGGTATTTAGTTGAGTCTATCATAACTAACTGGTACAGGCAACCACTACTATGACAAAAAAAATGTTTGGTCTCCTCGCGAAAACCAAATAAGAAGGATTGGTTGGAATTTACCTAGACTCCAAATTTTTTGGAGAAATCACTAGAAATTTTGGACCTTATCATGGCGTACGTGGAATGATAGTTGATCGATTTGTTGGAGCAAAATCACCATTTTGATGTGCTCCACCGATTGTCACGTAGAATTAGGCCTGATGAGTGCTACCAAACAGACCCTTAGCATATTCAATCTCCCTTGATGTACGTATCATGCCATTTCTCTCTCAAGTTTTTTTTCTGTAGATTTCCTTTGAGCATTCAAACACCTCAAGTTGGTCAGCTTGCGTCCCTCTAAATAGTATGACACACCTATATATACTTGATTTGGAAACTCAAAATATTGAAATCCATGACAAATCATGACACGCATTATTTTCATTTTGAGGGTCGGTGACGTCATCTAAACTCTCCATTGTTCATTACCTCAATTAAACTTGTTGGTCCCTTAAACTGTTTGCCATCAATTCTCCAAAACCCACAAGGCTACACTTTCGATTTGTTTTTCATGTAGCACATATAAATTTAAATTTATACCAAAATGGGAATTCATCCAATTTATTAGTTTGTCGACACCTAATTTAGTTGATCTTTATTCTATTTTATTAAAACATTTATTGTTTCACAAGGTGAAGCATGGGAATCCATTACTGTGCTCACACAAGTGACCCCACACAGTACGACCAATCAGGTGAAGACCATGGCACACGTCCAGGACTCCTGGCACTAGTCAATGACAGGTGGGCCCACCAGAACGCCGATGAGAGCGGGTGCCTCCGCAACGGTGCAACCGCAGCCAATCCAATCCAAAACAGTCGAGGGTTCGGTTCGGCAGCGGTGCGACGACCCACCCGGTGAGCTTGACCCCTCGCCCCCCGTGGGCGTCGGTGAGGGGATGACCAGCCGAGCAGGAGCACCCTGCGGCGCCGTATATATAGGCGCCCGCGCGCGGAGGCGGCAGGAGCAGAGGAGGGGAAGGGGGAGAGGCGACTCTGGAAACGAAGCAGCAATGGGGGACTCCAGCGGATCGGCCTCCGTGTCGGTGGACGTCGAGCGCATCTCTTTCGGCGGCAAGGTCCGATTCGATCCGACGACAACCACCTATTAGCCTTCTTGCTTCCATTCCCGATGGCCACTTTTGTAGTCTTCAGTTTTAAATTTTAGTTCTTTGCTTTATTCCTCTACTGTCTAGTTTTTTCTATACCTTTAAATTTTAGTTCTTCGCTTTATTCCTCTACCGTCTGTTCTTTCTTTCTGCTTAGAAATGTTTTGATTCCTTGAAATGCAGTCTATACTAATGGGTTTTTGTCTGCAACGTTGTCAAATGCTTTTTATTTTTGGTGTTTCTACCCAATGTTTTGCTGTTTCTATCATCTTTGTCAAACAACGGCTGCTCGGCTGCACAGAATTATGCTCAGTTAATTTCTTTTTCCTACTTGTGCCTAGTCAATAAGAATGTTGGAATTCTGACGTTTCTTCTTGCAACTGATACTAATATTTGGTCCCTGTGCATCTGTTGTGGAAGTCGCCCAACATTTGCCAAACTTAGCATGTTCCACTTCCAAGTTTCTTTTGTTTGGACTTTGGAGTGGTCCATGTTGGCTGGACTAGTGCTAAGAACTAAAAAGGGCGTGCCTTTTCTTTACCAGGAGCATCTTGTGAGGACGAGATGCGGTTCTGTAACAGTTGCAGTGTATGGAGACGAGGACAAGCCTGCGCTTATTACCTACCCGGATGTAGGTTTGAATTGTAAGTGTCATCACATATTTCTAATTTACTGATAACTGTCATGACTGGATTCTGCAATCGTCAACCAAACATTGCTCATATGCTGCTGTTTTTCTGTTTGGCTTTGCCAGACATGTCCTGTTTCCAAGGATTGTTCTTCTGCCCGGAAGCTGCGACTTTGCTGCTCCACAATTTCTGCATATACCACATCAATCCTCAGGGGCATGAGGTCAGTAATGCCAGTTTAACCTTTCTCACGCGTTATGTTGGCCTTGTGTTGATTCAGTTGCTTACGTGATCTTTGTCATGGCCTTTGTTAAGAGTCCTACAGCTGGGAGCGGCTCCGATCCCTTCTGATGTGCCGGTGCCATCTGTTGATGATCTTGCTGATCAGGTTGCAGATGTGCTTGATTTCTTCAGGTATTGTGTCGTGACATTAGTCCTAGTGCATGGATTTTTTCACTGTATAATTTTGTGTATAGAAATTATTCACTGGATAATTACAGGTGTTTAATTTAGTTGCACACCTTTGATCAATTTTTTTTCAGTTTAGGATCTGTGATGTGCCTTGGTGTCACGGCTGTGCCTATGTCTCACACTCTTTGCGGTATATGTTTTCATCAGTACAGACTTGTTAGTTAATATGAAATGTCTCTCTTGAGGCTGTGCTAATAAGGATTTTTTACTCTGTCATAGACGAAATATCAGGAGAGGGTAATAGGACTGATGCTGGTTTCCCCTCTGTGCAAAGCCCCATCCTGGAGTGAGTGGTTGTATAATAAGGTAACTTCATCTTTCGGTAACAACTGGCCATTTTCTATCCTGCCAGGCAATCCCAATCAATAAATGATGACAACTCATGCGACAGATATTGTTGAATTTGCTCTATTATTACGGGACTCGAGGCCTGGTCAAGGAGTGCTTGCTTCAGCGGTACTTTAGCAAGGTAGCTTCAGATCCCACTATTCTCGTCTTGTCATCTGGGGACTCATTTTAGTTGCCATCCACTTTTGTCTTACTGATGTCACCCTGCAGAGAGTACGTGGGGATGCACAATATCCTGAGTCAGATGTCGTGCAAGCCTGTAAAAGTGTGAGTCTCTTATTTTCGATTTAGATTATTTTTCTTAGTTGAATACTACATCAGAAATAGCAGTAGTTCTTGCACATTCCTTTAGTTACAACTTACAAATCAGGAACTTGCAGTTGCTTATTATTAATTTTTGTATGCAGTTACTTGATGAGAAGCAGGGTGAAAGTATTTGGCGGTTTCTCCAGTCGATAAATGAGTATGTAGTGCGTCATTTATTTCTTGTGTTGAGTCAGCTAGAGTTCTTAATCTCTGGAATCTGGATGCTCATATGGACTCCCCTTCCTGTAGGAGGCATAACTTAACAGACTCATTGAGGAAGTTGCAATGCCGCACACTAATTTTTGTGGGGGAGAACTCAGCATTCCATGAGGATGCCATCCATATGACCGCAAAGCTGGACAGGAAATACTGCGCGCTAGTTGAGGTAATATAAGGATCCATGTGTTGCCATCCTCCTGAAAGAAGCACCTCTGGAACAGAAGCGTTTTACTCAGATTACTTTGTGAGTTAACCGCAGGTGCAGGATTGTGGCTCGCTTGTAACCGAGGAGCAGCCGTATGCCATGCTGATGCCAATGGAGTACTTCCTTATGGGATATGGACTTTACAGACCGTATCAGCTGAGCAGCAGCCCACGCAGTCCTCTGAGCCCATGTTGTATATCGCCTGAGCTGCTATCTCCTGAGAGTATGGGTGTGAAGCTGAAGCCAATAAAGACTCGGGTCGCTATCTGACTTCTAACACTGGCAAACAAGTCTCAGGAGTCAGAATGAAAATGGACTACCTGCATTACATTTCATCTCAGAAAACAGAAGATAGCCACAAGCTGGTCGCTCTAGTGCACGAGTGGTGGTCGCACCTTGCTTATATACCATGGCAAATGGCCATTTTTGTTGACGATAACATATATAATGTACATCGAAAAGAAAGAGCAGAAGGGAAACCCGTAGTAGAGATAACCAGGACGTTTCTTTGTTCAATTTGTTTTGTAGTCAGCTGTCAGCACAAATGTACATCTCAAAGTAGTTTGACAGAGACAATAAAATCACTCTCCAGTGTTTCAGATTTTCAGCTTTCATACCGACAAAATTGTCATGTGTTGGACCACTGCACCTGCTGTGTCTGGATGGGAAAGACTTGCATATGCACCCTTATTTTGATTTACTATCCACACACAATGCAGATCATTATTTTATCTCTACCTGGAATGATGGTCCTCTGAACAATTTTGCCAATTTCCATTATCGATTGAAGTGATGGGCAATGTATAACCGACAGGAATAACCTTCTATTCATGTCATACAGTGGCGATTGATTTACTTGCATCTTCAGTTATAGTTGGACCAATACTCATCGACAAGCTTACAAAAAGCAGATTCCTTGTTTTCCATCAGACTTGATGGCCTGTCATACTCGATCATTTTGCCTGCAGTTACAACAGAAATTTATTCACAACAATTTGGATATACTTCTGAAAAGCTCTATTTTGTCGGTGAATCTGTATCTCAGCCAGAGTGTTGCAAGTGCTCAGTAGCAGCTGCTTACCGTAGGAAAGAACCATGATCATGTCACTGTCTGTGACAGTAGGAACCCTGTGCGCTATAGTGATCACTGTGCAGTCTGAAAACTCCTGCTTGATGACCCTCTGCAGAATGGCGTCGGTGGCTGAGTCGATGGACGCCGTCGCCTCATCAAGGACCAGTATCTTGTTCCTTAGAAGGAGAACACGTGCAAGGCAGAAGAGCTGCCGTTGACCAGCGCTCCAGTTTTCGCCGTCATCACTCACTGAAAAATGTTAGGATGATTAGTGACCAGAGAATTTTCTGTGCTATACATTCCTGACAAATTTATTGAGTGTTTCTGAGGATATTCACAGTTTAGAGTTTTGACTCGCCTGGTGATTCAAGGAGTCCAGGAAGTGCACTGATTGTTTTCTTTAACTGGCACTTGTCTAAAGCCTGAAATAGAATAGTGCATCAGGACCAGGATCAGGAAATACAATGTTATAGCATGGCCATCAACCAAATATATTAGAGTTCATGAACATTTCAGAATGCACTGGTATTAATTGCCAATTTGCCAGTTCAAATTTATAATTTTGCTGACCTCCCAGATATCCTCATCGGTGTGCAGACCTAGAGGATCTACGTTGCTCCTTACACTTCCTCTGAAAAGGGTTGGCTCCTGAGGAATGATGCTGAGTTTCATCCTCAGGTCCTTCAGTCCAATGGTGCAAATGTCAAGATCATCAATGAGTATTCGCCCGCTGGATGGGTCAATAAGGCGGAACAATGCACTCAGTAGAGTCGTCTTCCCACTCCCGGTTCTGCCAACAACTCCTATCTTGTTCCCTGCTGCAAATGTGCAGGTGATACCTCGCAGGACCGTAGGTGCATTTGGCCTGTACTTGACCTGCAAACAGACAAAGTACAAACATGGGTTAATGCAAACAAAATATTTGATTGTTTTGAGGGCGTTTTGAGTCTCTTACTCTTAAATTTTCTAAATCTATTCTTCCTTTAGATGGCCATGAAGGAGGAGGCCTACTGTCACTGATAACAGCTGGAGGTTCTGCTGGGAGATGCATGAACTGCTTGATTCTCTCCACAGATATTATGTAATTTTCCAGATATGAGTAGAATCTTGTCAAGAATACTTGGGCAGATGAAAGTGTCAATGCATATGAGAGACATAGGCCAAGGAATCCTACAAAAGATAACAAGAGCAAACTTTACTGGTTAGAGGATCACTTCACGCACATGTTTTCAGCTCAACTTTAAATTATGTACCTGGAGCAACAGCTCCCTCCGGTAGGGAGACAAGAAGGATGGCTGATGTGATGATGACCAAGATTTGCAGCACTTCAACACGTAGAAGCACCCATTCCAATGCGGCACTGGTGTAGAAGAACAGTGTGGCATCTATGTCGATGAGCTGAAGGTTTGTCTGAATAAATCTCTTTGTTGATGCAAATGCTCTTATGGTGATCACCCCCAACATCGACTCTGCTGCGAAGTTCATGACAGGTGCCTTTGTAGTTCCATTGATCCTTACTAGCTCCCTCGCGGATGCAATGTAGTATCTCTGCAACAAAACCATTATTTTCATTTGCCGCACCGTGCCAGAGCCAGGAATTTAGAGTTCAGAAACGGTGTTCACCTGAATGTATAACAGAACAATCACAACAGGAACAACCACCAGTACTACTTGCCATGTAACCAAGGTCATAATAACTAAGGTTGCTGCCACTTCAATCGTGCCAGATATCACAAAGGTCATCGTATATGGTACGTCGAAGTCTAATGTGCTCAAATCTGATGAAGCCTGCATTATTCAGAGAATGAAAAAAAAAAGATACGGCATTTACATCTGCCGAAACATCACCGAGATGTTGACATATTAATATTTTACCCGGGTCATTATCCTTCCAATTGGAGTGGAATCAAAGAACAGCATTGGGGCCTTGAACACTGAATCCATGAGCCCTGAAAAGAACTTCCTTGATGCTTTCAGGCCAAAGTGAGCAGCAAGAAGACTCCTAATATAGGCAAAGAGGCAGCTTGCAGTTGCCATCACTGCATAGACACCAACAACAACTGCGACACTAAACTGGTGGTTTTGAACTGCAATTGCAAGCCAATAAGTTGCCAAGCATTGCAGGACAACGAACGCACATTGCGCAAGTATTATCAGGACAAGGAGAAACCAGCCCTTGGACACTGAAACATAGTCCTTGTATGGTTTCAGTCCAGCTTCGCCTAGTTCCCTCTTCTCCTCTTCTGTCAGTTGGACTGACTGTAGGTTACCGGTGGAGATCTCCGTCTCACTGTTCCGTGGTATCATCGGTATTTGGCACTGAAAGGGGCCTGGTTCTTTCGCCCCTTTGCCATGATCCTGGGAGTCTAGTGGTGTTTTCGAGTCCCTATGAGCATTTACAAGCTGTTCAAATGCTGTGCCAGACTGCAGAAGCTCCTGATAGGTGCCTTCCTGAGTTATTTCCCCATTTTCCATGACCTGAGGGAAAGTTAAGCTTATCTCTGTTCTCTGATATGTAATTGCTTTCAAAGTAATATACAGGTGCCAAAATTCACTTACCAGAATCTTGTCAACCTTGGAAAGGAACTCAACCTGATGTGTCACAAGAATGACTGTCTTGTTCTCAAGTGCTTCCATCACACAATCCTACATACAGGAGCTTCAGACATCAATGAAATATTGGAAGCTGCGACATTAACCATGTCATAGTCACTCTTACATTGAAAAGGGTAGCAGATGTATGTGCATCGACGGCGCTGAAAGGATCGTCGAGAAGGTAGATGTCCGCGTCGTTGTAGACCGCTCTGGCAAGCTGAATCCTTTGCTTCTGTCCTCCACTCATGTTCAGACCTCTCTGCCCAATCTCAGTCAGGTCTCCATGCGGGAAATTCTCAATGTCCTTGTCCAATGCACAACACCTGATGGCCTTCTCGTACTCCTCATTGTTCATTGGCTTCCCGAAGAGTACATTGTCGCGTACCGTGCCGCTCTGGATCCAGGACGTCTGTGAAACATAGGCGATTGACCCAGAAACTGACACCTGAACAACAGAAATGGGGACGGAGATCAATCAGTTCATCATGTCATATGCTTGATACATGATAGCATTTTGAAGAAATGCGCAATGGGTGCAACGTACTGATCCGGACATTCTTGGTATCTCCCCAAGCATTGCGCACAGCAATGACGATTTCCCTGCACCGACGGGCCCACAGACAGCGATCTTCTCACTCCGCATTGCGGTGACATTGATGCCTTTCAGAGTTGCAATGCCCTTGCTAGGATCCCAGCTGAAGACACCATTTCGCACGGTCAGGCTCATGGTGGAGTTTGGCATGCAGGTCCTGTCCACCGCGTCGTCTTGGAACTCATCCTCGGCTAGGAACTCGCCGATGCGGTCCAGCGAGACCTTGACCTGGATCATGATGGACATGACCTCCGGCAGCACCCTCATCGGCTCCGAGACGACGCGCAGCGTGGCGAGGATGGTGAACACGACGCCGGCGTCCAGGGGCGCGCTCCGGAGCGCCGCCGTCCCGGCGAAGATCACGGCGGAGATGATCGTCGGCGACATCCAGTACAGCGCGCTGCCGTAGGCCTTCTTGACCTGCGTCTCGGCGAGCCACCGCACCTCGGCGTCGCGCAGCCGCTGCACGTTCTCTCTGAACCTGTCCTCCCACGACTGCAGCTTGACGATCTTCATGGCGTTGAGCACCTCCGCCGTGGCGCGCTGCCGCTCGTCCTGCGCCGACATGAACCTCGACTGGTAGCGCTGTAGCATCCTGGCGAGAGGGACGTTGAGCACACCGCAGACGGCGACGGGGGCCAGGCCCGGGAGCGCGCCGGCGCCGACGGTCCAGAAGAGCATGGTGATGGCGAGGGCGAGCTGCACCGGCATGCACCACGCCCACTGCAGCCAGAACGGGAACTCACCGAGCCGGTACGCGTCGACGGCGATGTAGTTCGCGACCTCGCCGGCGCCGTGCCGCTTCCTCGCCTCGCCGGACAGCCTCAGCTGCTTCTCGAAGATGGCCGCCATGAGCGCCGAGCGCATGCGCATGCCGAGCCGCCTTGATCCGAAGAACCAGTGCCGCTGCGACAGCGACTCCACGACCTTCATGACGACAAGGCCGGCGATGAGCGCGGCCCCGGCGGCGATCCCCCGGTGCCGCTGGTAGGAGTAAGACACGAAGCAGTACAGGATCGCCGGCGACGCGGAGAAGGAGAGCGTCCGGAGGAGCGTGTACAGCGCCGTCAGGAGGAGCTCCTTCTTGTAGCACTCGGCGAGCACCCAGAACACCAGGTTGCTCGTCGTCCTCCCGCCGTCCGTCCGCCTCCGCCGGTGCCATTCCTGCAGGAACGTCCGCTGCGCCGCCTCCGCGGCGTCGTCGGCGTCCAGCGGCGGGATGTCGCTGAGGTCGAGCGGTTTAGAGTAGCCGAGCCGCAGCAACGGGTCCATCCACGTGAACGTGAGGCGGCTAAAGAACCCGGCCTCGCCGAATGCCGCCGCCTTCCTCTGATCCCCGCCTCCCGCCGTCAGCAGCGGCTGGGTCTCCTCGCCGCCTGTCGTGCCACCTCTGCAAACGCTGATCGCGCAAAGGAGAAGCATCGAGCTGGCGACCCACGACGCGACGTCGAGCACCTGCATCGGGCTCCCCCTCAAGATTTTCTCCACGTTGTACGCGGTGACCATAGCCGCGAGCGCCGCCCACCACGCCATGGCCGCAGCTCGGGAGAACCTGGTCGGGCGGACGAACAAAGAGATCGAGACGGCGATCCAAACCACCCCTCTGACGAATAGCCATGCTCCCGGAGACGAGCAGGAGGAGGAGGAGCCCCATGCGCCGGAGCAGACGAAGGCAACACCAAGAACGGCGCAGCAGATAGAGGTAACAGAGCACAGCAATGGCTGGATCCTCGTGCGATCCCTGAATCTCCTCGCGCAAGCAGCGGCCACCAAGCTCAGGATGTAGGTGCCGAGAAGGAGGAGGTTGATGAGATCGATGAAGCTCCTCTGGAAGCAGAGAGATTCCGTCAACGGACCTGTGACCACAAAGCATCGAACAATGTTTCGATCAAATGGGAGAAGGCTGGACGCCATGGAATCGACAAACAGAGTGAGAATTGAGAACAGAGTCTGCGCAAGTTCATCAAGTACAACAAATTTGGGATTGAAATGGTTTCAGGACGGAGATCATATCTTCATTGCCCGCGGGTAACCGGAGATGGCAGGAAGGGGTTGGTTACCTTGCAAGCTCCGCGAATGAGGAGCCATCGCATAGATTCTTGGGTTTCTCCTCTGTCGGGCTCGGGCTGCTAGGAGACTATCAGGACAGGGATAACATGAAAGGCTACAAATCTGTCTCAGATTTTTTTGGCTGTGCTACGGGAGCCTTGGGTTGCCTTTAGTTCTCACAAAGCCAAAAGTGAATGAGTTTCTTCTGATGGTGTCTAAATATGAAAGGGGACTAGTCAGCACCTCATCTTTTCTGTCTCAAGCTGAGCATCTGGAATTAACCAATTCGGTATTTACTACTCTGCCTATATTCTATATGTGTAATTTTATCTTACACAAATCAGTGTACAAACAAATTGACAGGTACAGAAAACATTACCTTTGAAGAGGATCGGATATTAACAACAAAGTACCGCCTAAAGCAGCTTGGGAAATGGTTTGTCTCCCAAAGAAAGAGGGGGGTTTGGGGGTTCTAAATATCAAAACTCAGAATGAGGCTCTGGTTCTGAATTTTTGCATAAATTCTTTAATAGAGAGGACATTGTTCACCTGATATGGGAGAAATACTATTCTAATGGCAAGTTACCAAACCACGTAAAGAAGGGTTCTTTTGGTGGAACGATGTGTTAAAGTTGCTTGACAAATTCAAAGCTATGGCAGTGGTTTCTATTAATGATGGACAAACATATCTACTATTTTATGATTTAGGGAAAGAACGAGTCCCTACCCAAGCATATCCTCATCTCTTCTCCTTCACAAAAAGCAACATATCTCGATTCAGAAAGCTCAGAAAATAGTGGATATACAACATTTGTTCCATCTCCCTCTATCAGCTCAAGCTCTTGACCAACTGGTTCATCTCGCTCACAGTTTGGAGGACCTAGCATTAAATAATGATCCAGATGTGTGGACATATATATGGGGGGAACTCTTATTTCTCATCATCAAAAGTCTACCGCCATCTCACTAGCCATAGACAAGTCCACCGAGTATTCCAGTGGCTATGGAAATCACATTGTCAAAACAAACACAAAGTCTTTTTCTGGTTGGTACTTAAAGACAGGCTTAGCACAAGGAACATTCTAAGGAGGAAGAATATGTTCCTTCCTTCATATGATTGTGTTCTATGTCACAATGGAGGTCAGGAAACCTTATTTCACCTTCTGCTTAGTTGCTTTTTTGCACAGGAATGCTGGATTCACCTTGGCCTGTTTCTAAACCTTTCTGATGAGCCATATGCAACCTTAGAAAGTTTTAGAACACAGTTGCAGGTTCAGTTCTCTATGGAAATTATCATCATCATGAGTTGAAGCATCTGGATGGCTAGAAATGATTTGATCTTCGAAGGGGTCTCTCCCTCTGTGCAAACATGTTTGATTCGTTTCAAATCAATCTTTACCCAGGTTATTCTTAGAGTAAAAGAGGAGTGGAAACTTCCAATGTCTTCATGGCTAGAGCAAACATTGTAATATTTTTTGTCTTTTTCTTTTCATTCTTTATTTCATAATTCTTGTTTGTAAGTTGACATTCTCTTTCTTAATATATAATATAACTAGTAGGGGATCTTGTTTCATAAAAAAACTATCAGGACAGGGAAGAGGTGATCAACCCCACCTAAAACCTGTCCATAGGAAATACTAGGTCCCAGTGACAAGTGGGTCCACTGCAGCATCCTTTCAGCACTTGCCTTTTTTTGAAAGAAGGGTTTTAGCACTTGTCATGATGTAGGATGGCACGCCAAGTCTGTTTCAGCTTTTGGTCTTGGTTTATGCCCAAAAGGCAATGCTTAAAAAAAGGTTGGTTTTCTTTAAACTTGTTTCTAAGAAAACCTAAGCTCTGCCACCAGAATCCATAAATTGGCGTCTTGTTGAGGTGAGCCCTGTCACTAGATTAAGACTATGCTTCTTGATCTAATGTCCATGTATCTAGATAGCGAAGTAGTACACTCTTCGAGGGATGGGGTTTAGTTTATGGCCTAGTACATAAGGGTTCTAGTGGCTTAGTAGATATGACCATTTGTTTTACTCCCTGTGTTCCTAAATCAACCATAATACGATCCATATTCCTAGGAGTATCTAGGCCAATGGCAATTTTGACTCTACACCAAATGAGTTGAGCAAAATGGAATGCGGCCATAGCAGCGTAGATGAAGATAAGTGATGAACCCTAGATGTGGTTGTGTGGACCTAAAGCATTCTTTCTATGTTGCTATGCCCTTGGTTTCACGTGTATATCGATGTGCTATCGTTCTAATCCTCATATTAGGGTTTTGTGCGAAGATATTCCACACCGTGACTTCTTCTTGAATGTCGTTCACACATCCAAATCCTAGTCACCTTTGAAATGATCACTGGTCAGGCGGTGTGACTTAGCTCATACTGGATTCAAGTTCTGAATTGACACTCAAGAGTTCAGAATTTGGAGATGACTCTCCATGGATATGCGCGCATGTGAGTTTTATATGCACGGGCAAGGGTGGACCCAGGATTTCGAACATGGGTATTCAAAATTTTCAAAGTACATTTTTTTGACAGCCTAAATTCAACAAAGAATTAAGTTTCACATAGCTCTGAAGATGAAATTTTGACCAAATTTTAGCATTTGGCATCTAAGCACTCAACTTTGCAACATATGTCGTTTTGGAATTAGTAGCACACTAGAACTGCCTTGGAACCTCACCAGTCGAAAGAGATTTAGCACCACTCAGCAAACTCGCATTCATTGAGGCCCAAAGCGATGAGGGTGCCTACCTTGCCTGCCAGACAAGAACCCACAGGTGGCTGGCGGAGGAGCTAGCAACATGGACTTGAGGAGAGATGTAGAGCACTTGCACGCGCACGCACCGGCGCGCTTGGCTGTCGTCGACCGCCTTCCGCCGCGGTGCAGCATGCCTCGGCGCCTGCGCAATCTACTCGCCATTGCGCCTGCAGTCGCTGCGCATAGGTTTTTGATTCAATGAGAAATGATGACGAACGACGAACGGGGGAGGGGCGGTGTTCAATCAAACCTCGTCCTGAGTCCTGGGCCATGGGAGGGGAGGTGGGTTAGTATGTTTTTTTGGCAGTACGAGAGAATGAGAGATTGGCATGTCTGCTTTTTGTGTCATTCTTTATTTTCAGTACATATATAAGATACAGTTGAATAATTGAAGGTGACATAATTAAATCAAATAACCTTAATTAAAAATATACATCAATATATGATTCTAAATCATCTATATCTTACACTATTGGTATACGATATAATAATTAAGGTCTATACGCATGATGTGTGTCACCATTTATAAAGATCTAAAGTGATGTGAATATAGTTTTCTATGTTAAAATTGTATCTCAAACTTAGGGTTCATTAAAAAAATTCAAGCGCATACCTGCGATGCAAAGTGGAAAGTTAAAGATTATAAATGTGGATGAAAATATTATAGAGTAATTACTAACTAAAATCTATCACAATTGGATGAAGATATTAAGTATATATCTATATAAGTATTGTGTTCGAATATTTAACAAACGAGAGGTAGCTTATGGTAATAGTTTTGTAGCAATGTAGTCTTATTTTTTTCCATTGGAGGCTCCCATTAGTTCCCATGAGACAAGCTAGAAAAAAGAGATAAATTCTCATAAAAATTAAAAACATCAAACACCAATCGAAAGGCGTTGTTCTATCCCATTTTTTTTTTCTTCTTAGGCCACCATAGAATAATTAAATCTAGGTTGGAGAGTAGGTCATCACTTTCACAATTCTGGAAATGAAATCTTTGGTTAAGCCATTATTATGACTCGGTGGTTTGCCTAACGCGGTAGGAAACTTATACTCATTTGGCAATTGGCAGTATACTACTAACTACAACTGGACCAAAAATGATGTCGGCACCTTAGGATGCTATACTAACCACTGTACTACAAAGAAAATGATTTCTATATGTACCGTCTCTTGTATCCGTCATCAAAATTAATTACTTCTGTATCATTTTGCTCCAATACACCACCAACTTGTAAGACAGGTGGAATATTGAAGTCAAAAGATGCCGTGATGAAAAGATGTTTCTCCAATACCGTGGGCAGTTTGATAGATGCAGTATGGCTGTATGGGAATGCTCGCTCTCCTGTTTCAACCCAAAAAGAAATCGCTGTCAAGCTTTAGGGCGTCTCCAACAATCTTGCTCTAAGCTAGCAAAATCAATGTTTTACTCATTGAATAGTGCAAAAGATAAGAGACTAACTAGAAGTGTAGAGATAATCTCGCTCATTTCCTAATGTACTTTCCTCTCACTGTACAATGTTCAAGACTGGTTGCTGCATACTCTCTCTCCTCTAAATTCATCAACTTAGAGGTAGTACTAGCTCATACCACTGGAGACGCTCTTACAAACATTGATAATTGCTGCACGTTCACCAAAGCATCAAAGTTTGCCAAAAAAAACACTAAATCAATAATATACTACCAGATATTTAGTATCGTTGAAAGTAATTTAAAAGTTCTAATTTGCAGTAATTTTTTTACAAACATATGCCTAGAGAATGTATTGATGAAATCTGTGGGGTTGCTTGGTTCCCAACCTTAAGATGCCACACCAAGATGAGGTGGCACCACAACCTGTGATGAGAAAAAAGAGCGTCTCAGAAAGCTGCTGCTGATACCTGTGAAAAGCTGTGGCGCACTGTACCGTGGCTGCCACTATTGTAGCTGTGGCGAATGATGGTGGGGAACAAGCACCCCCTTTATCGAAGACCACGGAGAAATACCTTTGTGCCGGTAGTCCGGACGACTCAATCCTAGCTAATCCATCTTGCATCGGCTCTTGCATGATTTCTTATCCCATTCAACTGTATTCGATTTTTTCTTCAAAGTATATGAACTGGTAAAGGAATCTTGTCAAATTGATATGCCATAAAGTAACATCGGGTACTGGTGCAAAGGACAAAAGTACACCTTTACATGCATGTGTCCAGATTTTTTAAAAGCAAGTGGCCAACTTTTTAACCCTACACCACATGTGATGCTGCCAGCTAGTTTGAAAAGTAACCGTTGCACATGACATATAATAATATTTTACACGAGTTATCCTTTTTAACCCATTTACTATCCCGTTGAAACTCCGTTCACATACAAGGTTACGCATGTACATGGTGTGTACTGCACATGCTCTAACCATCTTGTTTATAGTACACCAGCTGTGCAACAAAGCTTTCACCTATATACACCATATGTACATTATTTTTTGCACATTTAACTACATTGTAAAACAACTGGAAGCTTTAATCCTTATGGAACATTTGATGGACAATAGAAGAATACGTTTGATGAACAACAGATGAAAAAGAACAGCAGACGAATACGATGAATGCATGAATATAAGAACATGCAAGTACTGCAATACCGCCACCACCCCAGATCTCTTGAATTTGTATAGCACGGAGGGGAAAAAGAACACGCAAGATCTGGATCGGAACAAAAAATGAGAAACAAAAGGCGGCAAGAGGCTAAAAAAGAGAGAGAAAACGGAAAACAATAATCGGCCAGATTAAAAGGACAACCCAACCGTCTCTCCTAAAGAAAAAGGAAGGGAAAAAAAGAAAACTAAAAGCCATCTCGGGTCGCGGCATGCCTCTAGTCGCCGCACGCGCTTATTGGCTGCGCTGGTCGTGGCCCGCCGCCATGCCGGGCAGGTCACATGGGGCCGCGCTCCGCCGTGCGAGGCGGGAGGCACCGACGGCCGCACCCTCATGCTTGCCTCGCGTGATGCACCACGTGTGACGTGGCCTCGAGTGCCGCGCCGCACCCTAGCTTCACACCGCGGCGGCTGACCTACGCCATGTCGGACTCGACGCGGCCTGGCTCCGGCACAACCCGGCGGGGGGGGACCTGCACTGTGTCGAGCTCTGGCCGCCGCGCGCGAAGTGCCCCTTGTGCCTGTCAAGTTCAGGCCTGCCATGACCCTCACCGCGTCGCTCGCCCGGGCCGGTGACGGGAGCATGGTCCTACGCGGGCGGAACAACACATGTGGAAGGGAGCCAAGGGGCTTGCCGTGGCCGCGCTGGAGCTGCTGCCCGCAAGCCCACGCCTGGATCCTGGCCGCGCCAACACCAGGTAGTGTCGCCGTCGTCGCGCGTCACCGTATCCAGGCCTCTCACGCCCGTCGCCGCAGGATCCGGCCGCCGTGGTCTCTGCGCCGCTAGGTGTCGTCCCGGGTACCGAGTGCCGTTGCCGTGGCGAGGTCGGGGGCGCTCGTGGCCCGCGCTGCCATGACTGGTCGTCGTCGGTCAAGCCTACGTCGGTCCCCGCTGGAGCTCGGCGTGACGTTGGGGCGGGACAGCGCGCAGCTGCTCGGCCAGTGGGCTCTGCTGCGGGCCTCCAGTGGATGGCCGAGCCCCTGCACTCATGTCTGTTGTGGCGCTAGCAGCCGGACCCGCGCACGCCTGGATCCGGCGACCTAGCACCGTGTCGCGTCGGCTGGCGGCAGCCCGCGCCCCACCGCCCCCGCGCTATGCCACCCTGAATACGGCAACGGCGGCCACGGACTAGCCGTTCCCCGCACCACCGCTGGTGCTCCTTGGTCCGACGACTGCGCGCCTCAGATCCAGATCTGAGAGGGGAGAGAGGGATGGAGGAGAGAGAGCTCCTGATTTTCAAATGAATTCGAAACAGGGTATATTGATATTTACCATGAAGGAGAGAGAGATTCTGCACATGTTCTGTACGCAATCCTGGTCCCCCACTCCCCCTCGTGCGTACAGATTGAAAACGGCTATACATACAAGATATGGTACAGCGTGACATAAAGTGGTCATACGGATGGGACATAATCCCTGCACACCTGAGCACGGTGCGCATCTCGAAATCAGGTTGGGACCACAATACCATGGTTTTGATAGAACCTACCTTGACCGCCTTCCATACATAATCTTAGTTCAAGACCAAGCCGATGTTAAGGGGGTGTTTGAATTCTTGAGCTAAAGTCTAGTCCACGTCACATCGAATCTTTAGAGGCTAATTAGGAGGACTAAACATGACTTAATTATAAAACTAATTACACAGATGGAGGCTAATTCGTGAGACGAATTTATTAAGTCTAATTAATTCATGATTAGCACATGTTTACTGTAGCATCATATTGTCAAATCACGGACTAATTAGGCTTAATAGATTCGTCTCGCAAATTAGCCTCCATCCGTGCAATTGGTTTTGTAATTAGTATATATTTAATACTCCTAATTAGTATCTAAACATTCGATGTGATAGGAACTTTATTCCAGACCGAAGAACCAAACACCCCTACGACAACAGCTCCAATTTTTTTAGTACTATATTTTAGTACTCAGCATTTCCTAAAACTATAATATATGATACATCTTGGGCGGTAACAAATAGATGCCATGAGACTGAGATGTCCTGAGAGGTAGGTAGCAAGTGAAGACATTGACTGTCCTCCACACAAAACGAAACCACACTGGCGATGGTCCTGAGAGGTCCTGAGAGGTAGTAGGTAGCAAGTGAAGACATTGGCATGTTGTAGTGCCCCTGGCGATGGTCGATCTGCAGGTTCAGAAGCCAGGCAAGACGACAACAGGCGCGTGAGGTTTTGTATATTTAACTTGATCGCTGCAACCTGGCAGCAGGTGGTTGAGATTTATGAAGGGTGTTTCTGGCACACGATCGTGTTAATTAACTGAAGCAGCTAAGTACAGTACTATCATCTTGACAGAACGGTGTAGTACACGTAATCCCACTGGACTCCGTGCATAACAAAACCATGCACGCTTGGGTGCATGCCATATAAACATTGGTGGCTCGTGGCTTCTATCTTGGAATTTTCTGGAACGCTTGGAGCCTTGGAAGAGAATCCTGATCCGCACCACTACCAACGGCGCGTTACTGGTTCAGTACATCAATTGAAGAAGGAAAGCAACACCGCACCAGAACGTTATTAATGTAAGCTAAGCTAGTGAGAATTTCAAGATGAAGTGCTGCAGGTGAGGTAGCAAAATGACTGACCTGTCACTGGAAGTGATCATGAACTTTTTTTTAAAAAAAAGAAATGAACTCTTTGGTAGTTTCATCAGTCGAAGTGGACATCGTGCAAATTAAGGAGAAAAATGATTCAGATTGCAGATGTTTTTTATGGCTATGCAGTTCAGTATTGCAAAATCTACAAAACTACAACCACATTGGAATAGTAATCTTACCCACGGGTCGGTAGTGTATAATATGGGCCTTATACTCACGGTAGTTGAGCTGTTCACTTGTCTTCTGGGCCAATATCAGTTTACAGTCCCACACACGATGGGCTAGTTGAATTTCAGCCCAAAAGAATGGATCTCAAATCTTTGCGCTTATCCTGTCACGGAATTTTTAAACGAGATTTCTAAGCATCTCTCAGGTTGTTTTTCTGTATCATCTAGCTAATTTTGTTTTTCTTATTTCAGTCGGATTTTCGTTCGTTGTGTGCGTGCTGCAGCTCCTGTTCTGTGTGCGGGCTAGTACGGGCTGTTTGTGTTTCGTGGGCTTTCTGCAATGCTTAGGCCCTTCTTCTTGTTGTTTAGGCCCTCCAAACAACAAGAAGCGCGCTTCCTCGGCCTTCTCCGTCGGCTCTCCCTCTGCATTTCTTCTTTCCCGTAGACAACCACTGACCTCTCTGCCTTGCCATAAACTTCCTAGTTCCTCATCGCGAGCTTCCGGAGCCAAGAATCAACGCCAAAGAATAAAATAATGAGGCGACATGAGTAGAGAGGAGGCATGGTAGTCCAGGTGATGCGAGCTTTGCTGTACAACAGCGGAGGACGCCAATAAAACGGCATCATCGTATACATTCGTAAATTGAAATATTTTGAGGACGTCTGATCGAAGGAAGTAGAATAATTGGCCAAGTCATAGTGCCATACACACAAATTTTACATAAATATTAATGGAAACATGCATATGTCCATTGAAGACACAGCTGACAAACATTGCTTTTCTTTACTCTCTCTTTGTTCATTTTCTGTTGCAATATCCATAGTGCTCCACTAATCTCTATTTGATTATGACAACTATTCTATATGTTTTCCCATATTTTTTGCTCACCAAAAAAATATTATTCCCTTATATTCATGGTTTTCTCATTTGCATATTGCACAACTGTTGAAGCCCATATGTTAATATGAATCTAGATTTTGGCTTTCGAATTTTGATCTAATTAGTTGTTGTATTTCTTCTCACATGTTAATTTAAAAATTTAACGCTTATTGTACCTCTTATTCAAAATTATTTTTGTATTTAATTAAAAATATGGATCATAGGTCATAAACTTGCACCACAGCACTCAAGATGTTGAATTCCACTATAAAAGAATCGTGAGTGTGGTAGTGTATCTTTTAATAAAAAAATAAATGGCTTACAGTTAACTATTATGAGTGTAGTGGTATATCTTTTTTGTGGTTGCTACTAATTTGTTTTCCTCTCGGAAAATCTCCAAATTAGCTAGACTAGGAAACTCTCAGGCATTTGATAAGAAAACACGAATAATAACAATAACCCTTGGCTATTTAAGAATAATGCTAGGAAAGACTTTGATATTATGTAGTGTTTGGGTCAGCCCCAGAGAGATGGATTGCTTAGCTTATGGGCCTCTTTACTGAGCACACACTGAAATCAAAAGTGTGGGAGCTGTAGTAGGAATTGAGTGCCCAATGCGGATAATCACTATTCTCAACTTTGAAGGACATGTGTGAAGCCAAGGCCTATCAACTTAATTGGCCTTTTGGATGAACTGCATGCAAAATCTGTATCTACAGTCTACTCTCACCTGGAGTAATCGGTGACAAATTGTCCGCAGAAGATCACACACCTTTTTAGATTAAAGAAAAATAGTATCCAGCCTCAATCATTCACAAGTGAATGTCTATAGCCAATTGAATTACAACTCCAGACCGAAACAAACTAGCAGCACTCAGGCTGACAGGGCAACACAGAAGTCCCAACATAGCTTCAGAACAAAAAAACTAGAACAGACTGAGAGGTCTAAGCCTGAAGCCTGCTTCTGAAGTTCCATCCATACTTGCTGAAAATCTCCATGACTGTGACTTCCAGCAAATGGCAACTCTCTTTCATTCCAGCTTTCTCTTCCTCTTACTTGACCTTAGGGATCTGTTAAAGTGAATAACAATTAGTTCGGAAAAAAAGAAACCGAAGAAGAATTAGTCGAAACATGAGTGGCATGTTTTTTCCAAGTCCATTTGAAGATGCGTGGTTCGGTTGTACGTATTTCATGAGCCGAGGCGTGGCAAATGTGACATCCCCGTTAACTTCTGGCCGTTGTTTGCGGCATGAAGTTTGGTCCCTGCTGCGTCATCGTTTGAGGAAGAAGATCATGTCGGTGGCAGTTACGTGCAAAGCATGTGTTTCATATGTACACACGGCAAACTATGCGATAAGCTTGTGATGGGAGCCACGCAGTCTACTCATCAGTTGCATGCGTCGTGTGGAGGACCAAAGACTATCAGATGTTCGGCTCACCGTTTTCTGCATCTGACCGGCCGGCGGGCGACACATGCCAAATGTGTTGGAAAACGATTTGTGTGGCGTCATTCGACCCCTCGCATGATGAAAATAGCAAATCGACACAAGATACTTGATGGATAATCGAGTACATGGAGAGCTGGCGGCTGACTTCTGGGCAGCTAGCTCTTCTTGTCCTATCCTTATTAAGGGACAGATCACGATATCCTACATGATGAATCCGCTCTTCCAACCAAATGCACCTGGCATGCTTACTGCTACTAACATTGTAACGTCTATGGTCATCTCTCTTACTGAGCTGAAGATAGCAACCCACAATAACCCTGCCTACAACCCTTGCATATCTTTCTAATCGGTCCTATGTGTATTGTAGTGAACTTTATCGGAATCTACTGCACATACAGGATGGGATTGACGATTCAAATCTGGTCCAGATTAGCTGAACAAAGAAGCCCAAATGTCCTAGATGCACAATTGTGCGGACTTTATTTTCGCCACTTATCCAACATTATTGGTACGTACAAGTACATGATCTACATGGAGAATGAGTGAAGAAAACAAATTAAGCTTGAAACAATAGGCATCCAATGTGGCTGTGGCACAGACATGTAGTTGGAAGGTAGTCATGTGACAGCTGGTTGATGGCTTGATAATGATATTGCCTGTCCTTTGATGCGTTTCTCATCAGAATTCAGAACAAAAGGACTCTCTGAAGCCACTGGATAAGCAGTGAACATGAAGTTTCTTTTTTTTTTCTCTTGTTGACTCTGGACTCTGGAGTCTTGACATATTAGGTATAACCTTCCTGTTGCTGCAATGGTTATCTTAACCGTGCTATGATGACTATATTTAGAGAGATTAGATAATTAATTGTTTGTTGACGGTAAAGAAACAGCATAAGAATCCTCGAAGTAATCGGTCCAGTTTCAGGCATGGCGACTGAATATAAGAAATAGAAAATCGCCACACCGTCCATCAGCAGTGGCAAGAGATGTGGTTGCCACCCAGTATATAGTTCTATCCCAAAAGTCTAGCCAGCAGGATCCTAACCATCCACGGTTTGTTCTTTCAGGGCTGTGAATACTGAAAGTAGATGCCAAAAGATGCAGAATTATGTCGTTGGATGTCTAGCTCAGTTGTACCTTCCTGGTCAGTGAACCAAGAACATCTCCCACTTGCCATCTACTTCAGATATGGATATCCCTCCAACCCTCTTCTCACTGTTTCGTTCCAGTCACATGGAACAAAAAATAGGATGTCAAGAAAATATTTGTTGCTGTTCCAAAAACTGGAGCTGGCACTTTTGCAGGAACCAAGGCTGGCTCCGACAAGATATTCATCTCCGGTGGACGAATCAACTGCTCTTCATATGAAGAACCCAAAAACTTGTTGTCTCCCGTAAACGGATGTTTCACAAAAGAACTATGCTTCACAGCTTCAGCGCATCTGATCAACCAATGAATCCCTTAAGGATGTTATTTTGGAAATGACACTCTTCTTGAAGTTATCCGTAGGCACCACTTTAAGTGATGTATTGTAGCACACCATCACATCAGCAGTTAAAAAATTTGTGATATGTCGACACAAGGCCATCAAAGAGTGCCTAACTGATTGCTTTTGTCAGGAAAGTGCAACCACTGGAGTGTATGGACCTAAAAAGGGCGTGCATAAGGACTAGGTTTGCTCTTCATGGGATTATGCAGATAACTATGTTTTGCTTTTATGCAACCTTTAGCTGTCTCCTTTTATTATATGTGCCAGGGCATATAGATTATTTTGGTGTCCATTCGAAGTTACTAAAAGGACATTTCTGTTGGTCCCCACAAATTACTTTCAAAAATGTGTATCTCAGATCTTATTAATTGAATTATTATTTGTGCATTTTAGGCAACCAGCAGTCATTTTAGTCTTGGGCTATATGTAAAGTTATAGAATTTGACTGTTTTGATAATTCTGCTAGAGGAATATAACAAAAGTAGTCATGTTTTTTTCAAGCCCTACTATACCTTTCTTACCTAACCTTGATAACTTGCAGAACAAAGGCTGGTGTTGCATTCTGTTTTCTTTCCTCTGCTATTTGACCAATGTGTAGATTCAATGAAGAGTAGTTAATCTCTCAAAAAATAGAGTAGTTAATGAGCCATTTTCCACTCGTCACTGCATCTAGCTAATTGAATCATTTATACTTGTTGTATCCAATCCTGTTTATTTCTAGCTGATTCCATTTTCATAGTGGAATTAGAATATGCTGTTCAAAGTGGTTTGGAATCTATTTGGTTTCTAGTTCTAGCTAATTATGAATCTTTCTACCAGCTCTGAGAAACATTTGACCTGTACTACATTACTATTAATGAGCTTGGGCCTTATATCAAGTAGGTTTGTTAATGTCCACACAGCGATTGGATGAGTCATATCACAACACCTAGAGTGTATCTTGTCATCCTCCAGAAAAAAACAAGATATAATATAATGTCATGGATGGACATTTTGTCAAATTTTACATGTTCGTTAAATTAATTAAAGTTAACTGAATTCATGCATGCAATCATTCCAGCAATTTAATTTGTTGGATTAGGTTCTAGTTTTAACTACTATTCTGTCTTTTCAAATGGAAAGATATTAATGCGAAGGGAAATAAGGTATCACTGAAAGAACTTTCAGCCAAATCCAAATAGTTAAATAATCATACCCATTTCAACTCAACTCCATGCTCTGATATTCTCTTATTGTCAGTTTGAGTGGAGGCATCTACATTTCTTTCTCATGAGTTGTCAGCAGATGACATCCCTTCATTTAAATTTTCCTCAATGTGACATAATCTTGCATCACCACCTCGCTCTCTCTAATTTTTCTGGACGGTTGCTACTTCTCTGGACTAGAACATTACTATTGAATCCTCTGGCGATGACATTGATTATATTATCCCAAGATTCCAAGAGTAATACACTATAGCCTGGACAGGACAGTATTCTAGTATTATGAATCTTGTATACTGTAATCGACCTCCAATAATTATGAAAAACACATCAGCATCTAGAGTGCTTTATAAAATCCTTAGTCAATTTCTGCAAGATACACGTAACCAAGGACCATATTCAGTTGCAATCATCTGACCTTCTATGATTGAAACGTAGTTTGCAAAAATCTTATAATGAACTAAACATATCTATCCTTATCAGTAAAATATTAAAAACATCTAACAAAATATGTGGAAGTGTAGATTTATATGCTGTGTACTGAGTTCTGAGAGTGACATCAAGTAGTAGTGGCAGAGACGACTCAACAGATACCTGTGGATTCTAATGCAGCTATATGCCAGAACCATCAAAAAGCTAGGCATGTCCCCTTCTATTATACAGGAGCTTTTTATTATTGCCCAAATAGCCCTTGCCACAATTATCCCTCCTTTATTAAGCCCCTTAGCTACAACACCTTACTCCATCTTACCTGGCCACACAGAAGTTGCCTCTCTTTCTTGGTGGCTCCTCCTACACTGCAACTTCTTGTGCCTTGTTCCAGCCATCGCAATTGGGCATGGCTAGGAAGTGCTCCAGTTGTGGAAACAATGGCCACAACTCCAGAACTTGCAGTGGCTACAGAGGCCATGAGAACAGCATTAGTACCAGCAGTAACAGCAGCGGTAATACTAGCTGTGGTGGCTTGAGGTTGTTTGGGGTGCAGCTTCAGGTAGGCTCCCATCCTCTGAAGAAGTGCCTTAGCATGGAGTGCCTATCGCCAGCTGCCTACTATGGAGCTGCTGCTGCTGCTGCTGCCGCCGCCGCCTCCAGCTTGTCGCCTTCCGTATCATCGTCTTCGTCTTCGCTTGTGTCAATAGAGGAGAACTCGGAGAGGGTCTCCAGTGGGTACATGTCGGATGGGCTCATGGGCAGGGTTCAGGAGAGGAAGAAAGGTGAAACTGGAACAAACTAATGCGCTTACTTCAGTTAATTTGTTATGCTCCGATTTCTGTTCCAGAGTTTCTGTATCACAACGGTTATGACTTCAGTTAACACCTGAATGATCAAACTGACAGGAGTTCCATGGACTGAGGAAGAGCACCGGATGTTCCTCGCCGGCCTCGACAAGCTCGGGAAGGGCGACTGGCGAGGCATTTCCCGGCACTTCGTCACAACACGGACCCCAACACAGGTGGCCAGCCATGCCCAGAAGTACTTCCTCAGGCAGAACAGCCTTACACAGAAGAAGAGGAGGTCCAGCCTCTTTGATGCGGTAACTGACTGACCTGAATTCTCTGACAAATAGCATTTTGTTCCACGGCAGTGTACCATGTAATTTTAGCCTGTCACAATCTGCAGGTTGAAGGTGCTAAGAAGGTAGCAATGCCGAGGATAGCATCAGTATCCGGGCTGCCATTCCCCAGCTTGTCGCCGAGGTCGGTCGATGCAAGGACGAATGGAGCTGTGGTGCTGCCTCCATTCCTGAACCTGATGAGCAGCAAATCACCATTTGCTGGTGGTGGTGGTGCATCACAGTCACAGCACCCATCGTCCCTGAACCTGATGGCAAAGCCTCAGGCGCAACTACAGATGCCTGATCTGGAGCTGAAGATGTCGACATCCCGGTTATCCGACCAGCCCGGTTCATCCCGGAGCACGCCTTTTTTCGGGACTGTCAGAGTTACCTGATCTTCTTCAATCTTCGTTCTCATCAGAAAAGGGGGAGGGAAGAATCAGAAAAGGATGTCCAGAAGATTAGGCAACACAAGCAGAAAGAAGTTGCACTGTAATTTACTCCGGATCAGACACGCACACTGAAAAAAAAAAGGCAAAGGGAAACAGTTGATTTTATTTCTTATCATACTTCTCCTATCACCTTAGCTTTATGTTGACACAAAGGCATGGCAAAGTTGTTGCTAGTCATATTCCAGGGCCTGCAGAAGGTGAAAGATGAACCCACAATATTCAGTTTGCACTTGCAGACATCGCTGACAAGGACAGGCAGCAGAACCACCAGCACAGCACACAAACATGATACATGATCATGTCCTTGTAGATTACCTTAGCCATGCATGCATGGAGCCAATTTGCAAGCCATCCAAATTGGCTCTACATGTTTATGTGATTTGTTACCAGTTGTGTACTGCCAATAAAGATCTATCAATCATTGTTCTCTTTGGTTTGTCATCTCTCTCTGACACCAACCAATCACTAGCGCGCACGCACACATGGTACACCTACCTGGCTGCAGAGGTCAGGAGATGTAGCAGTTTGTGGTGTTTAGTGAATAACCAGGCCAGTCGTTGTCGGCGAGATAGGATGAGATTTGGGTGAAACATCTGAAAGTTCCACTTCAGGTATGAATTAACAGGTGGCGGCTAAGGATTACTTGCGTGATGAAGCAAGGAAACATTTCGTCGCTGGATTGATGCATGCGGTGCAAGTTGAGGGGACATATTCCTCTTTATTTGCCATGACCATGATCAGGCCCCTGACCTAATAAAGCATGTTTGACACTAAGCAAATGGCGAAAAAGCAAGCATCGAGGAGAGGGTTAGGATAGAAGCATTGTATTTGTATAATCTGTAAAGCAGACGTAGAATTTGAGGATGAAAGAGTCAGGGCTGATTACTTGACCATTCCTTTGTAATTAGGGGATTAAGCTCTTTATAAAGATCGAGTTTGGCTGGCGGAATGAGATTTCTGTCTCTGAAACCTGGATCCATTAATTGTCGTTGCTATGTGCAGTATTGTTGTGCGGTGGTTAAATTCAGTCACGGGCTGAAGGGGAAGGGACAGTGACTGCTTGGGCGACGGATCGGCCAGACACGTCTAGGACGTGTCCTTGTCAGGTACAGGAAGAATCGAGGGAGCACTGGAGCAGGAGATATGAAGAACTCGTTCTTCCATTGGTTAGTGTCTTAGTACGATGATGACGGAGATATATCATGTGACGAAGATATTAACCTGCTCGCGAAAGGAAACATTACCAAAGACCAAAGCTACCTATGGACAGAGATCAGAGAACGAGTGGGTCGGTCGGTCATCGACATCGGCAAAGAGGCCATTGACGATGTTGGGCCTAAACCGTTCCGGTTGAAAATTCTTAGGTCAGCCCATACTCTCAAGCATCGAGCATTGGGCTGGCTGTTATGAATTTGATTTCGAATTATCTATCTATATATTGTTTGTTTTAGTATTTGAGAGGTAAAACGTCACCTAAGTTTTATTTAACTACCAACCTATGGCATTATAAAAAAAAATAATATAAACAATCCTCTAGATTGGCATCTAAATTATCCACCTATTCCGCTCACAGATTAATATCCAATGAGCAATTGGTTGTGCATCCAAAACACAAATTTGCTTATGAGTTATGATTTGAGTACTTAAGTATAATTTTGCATTAAATTCAAGATTCGCATCCAGTCATCAATATCAATTTGATAGACTCTAATCATTATATTGAATAGACATTGGATCTGTTATGGATTTAAAAGTTTACCTGTCTACTATTAATTATGAGAAACAATTTAAAGTAGCCATTATGAAAAATAATATAAAGTATCATTTAGATTTGTATCTAATCATCATTAACAAAAATAACTATTGGATCTATTACTACTCCTGGACCTGTTCGCTTCAGCTTATAAGCCGGCTGAAAAGCCGAAACGGCTGATTTATTATGAGAGAAAAATACTGTTTGGTGGCTGATAAACTTGCTGAATAAGCTGAAGCTGAAGCGAACAGGCTGAATAACGCTATTCGGCCTCTTGTTTGTCATGGATCGCTTGACACCTTGAAAGATAGATTTCATATCATGGTTTGTAACACCGGCAGTGCAAAATATTTTGTCTACAAATATGTTCCGCCGGAGTTATTTTTTATGGTTGGTGACAATTTCAGGATAAAGTACACCACACATGATAAAGAGCGGTTCCCTAGATCTGGCTAGTACCCATACGTGTCCTAGAACGAACGTTAGTTAACAAGCACGGTCATGTGACGGCAATGACTTGTAGCAGCTAGGCCTGAAGCCAAAGTAGGTAAAAAGCTGTTGATTAAGCTACCGATGCCCTCTAGTTTAGTTTACTTATGGTTATTGCAACTTAGTACAAGGGAGCGGATGATTGAGGCCCTCATTGATCCACGTGTACGCCGTACGTTCGTGCGGTGATTATGTTGTAGTCAAACCTTGTACGCTAACCAAGCAGGTTTAATCAAGTTTAGATGATCTTGTACGTGGAAGCTTTGAAACATTTGGAAGTAGGAGTATCATTCCTCCCCTAGAGTGAGGGACAGCGGCGGCCCACGAAACATTATAGTATAGTGTAACTGATGAGTTTGTCCTGTCTCAGTTATTTTATATATATGGCATGCAGTAACATCGCGATATAGGTTAGCCTGCTATACGTGGTGATGATAGGTATATAAATGCTTACTGATAATTTTTTTAAAACGAACCGGTAGGAGAGCTGGCGATTTATTAAAAAGGGAGTTCCAATGTATAACAACAAATTAAACAGTAAAACAACTCTAGAAAAAGAAAATAAAACATCCTATGCGCCAGACTGCATACTGATATATGGTATATACAGTGTAAAGTGGACGGCAATGGTTCATGGCTATGAGACGACAAGGAAAGGATTAGTTCATTCAAAAACCAAACTAGCTTATCTTACGAACATCATGTACTTGAGAATGCATCGGCCATTTCCGGTTTGCACATATGCGCGGCTCGGGGTCCCAGCTGTAAACAGGGGTTTGCATGCAGTTGCAGGCTTGCAGCCGCAGGATGAGGCTCTCCCGGTCTCGCACCAACCAGACCAAGATAATGCCTCCCCGCATCACCATGCATGCCACCATGCACGGAAGGGATATATCGAGAACGATCGATCGATCGGCGACGTGTCTCTCTCCCGGGCCAGCCCGCATCACGTGCCGGCCCGGCGACCTGGCGCCTCGCCGGGGGCCCGGCCCCGTCGTCCCCTCTCCCCCATGCGACCGAGCCCGTGTGCTGCCGCCGCCCGTCCTCAGCACACGTATGTATGCGCCTTGCCACCACACTGCTGCATGTGGCCCTGTGGCCTGTGTTGCATCCGCATGCATGTGTCCTCCATCCCGGCTATTTTGGCGCCTCGCGATCTTGGCACTTATCGTCTGCTGCGTGCCGCGCTCCTGAAACTGCACCGGCACGTTTCCTCCAATCATGACAACATGTAAATCGTCCAAAGCCTCCCAACACAGGGGTACGTACGTACGTACGTAGCAGACTAGCAGCAGTGCATGCTCTGTAAAATTGTATTTATTATCTGTGGTGTTCAGATCATCAACCTCCCGAGGGTATCAACCTACCCAGGGTATCATGAGGCATTGGATTTGTTGGTGGGTTTCGTCGAGATCAGAAACTCGAAGATAAACGTTGACACATGACAGGTTTGGACCACTAAATAGTGTAATACCCTACTCCTTATGTATTTGTATTGCGTTGGTTGTATTGGATTGCTTTGGAGTGGGATCTCTATCTCACCTTATATATTCGGGGGCAGTTAGTCGGACCTGACTTGAAAAGCTATACTTTTAGTACAGCGAGTACTTCCTTATGCTATACTTTTAGTATAATGAGTACTTTCCTTATTCTCGACTAGTTCATCCTTTCAATGATTAACTACGACATCCTGCACCGTAGTCTCATGTCAGTCACGTCTTAATGTCCTACTAGTGGGTCTATAGATATACGTACAACATTATCCAAAAAGAAGTTCAAAAACTTAATTAGCTTGCGAGTAAGTATTTGAAGTACTATACGCTCCCTCCTCCCTCCATTCTAAATTTAGATCGTTTTAGCTTATCTAGATACATATATTTACGTGTAAGATTATGTCTGGATACATAACAAAGTTATATATCTATAAAAGTTAAAAATATCTATAAAAGTTAAAATAACAACAGAAGGAGCAGCCGTAACAACAGAAGGAGCAGCCGACAACAAGAAGTCCAAATACTACTACCGAGAGTCCGAGACGTATGCATGCGTATGCCTCTGTCTACTAGCTCAGCATGCACGATCGAGCCAGGCGATCTGTCTGCAACGGAACGTAGATAGTAAGCGAGCGCACGTTGTTGCATGCACTGTGCTAGAGAATCTCCCCCAGATTAACGACCACCACAAGCTACTTAATCAATTCCAGCAACAGCACTTTCGCTAGCTGCTGTGTCAACGTCACCAACCGGCCGCGTGTGCACCCGGAAGCTTATTAGGGCCTGTTTGGAACGGGTGATTAGAAAACAGAGGAATTGGAGAAAACATAGGGACAGGAATAGGATAGGAATGCTATAGCAATACAGAGGAATGGAAAAATTTAGAAAATATACGAAGAAGGTGTTTGGAATGCAGAATAGAAACACAGGAAACTTGACTGAAGTGGGTCCCTCAACACAAAAATTGCAGTAGCTATTTAGCATGGACACTTTATTCTCACCCTTCGTCGGTTGCTTCTAGCCACTGACATGCAGACCAACAGCACGGTGGGTCCCAACAACAGGGATGGTGTTAGACAAACAAGGGGTGAAACGCGTTGCCCCTCAGACTCTTATCCATTTCTTCTCCGGTATTCTTAGGGGACGTTTGTTTCGCCCTCCTAAACTTTCTGTCACATCAAATATTTAAATACTAATTAAGAGTATTAAATATAGATTAATTATAAAATCAATTGCACAGATAGAGAATACCACTGAGCTACTGAGGAACAAGGGGAGATTCGAATCTATTGAGCCTAATTAGTCCATGATTTGATAATGTGATGCTACAGTAAACATGTGCTAATGATGAATTAATTAGGCTTAATAGATTCATCTTGTGTAATTAATTTTATAATTAGCTCATGTTTAGTCCTCCTAATTAGCCTCCGAATATTTGATGTAACGATCCGGATCCAAACACGCCTTGTTCTTTTCTTCTTTCTTCTTCGTTCCGACTGTTATCCCTTGCCTCCTATAGTTCTCATCCAAGTTCGATCTACATCGCTCCATATCAGGTCCCAACGAGTGGAAGAACTAGCAGGTGCGGGCTAGGTAGCAGCATGCAGAACTGGCTTGGCAGGAGCGGATCGACGCCGACCAGCTTAGCAGGAGCAGATCAACGCAGCTAGCAATGGCAGCAGCTGCAACAGGAGCCATGGCAGGGCGAGGGCAACGAAAGCGATTACCAGGTTCTTCGAGCGGTGCTTTGCCTCATTCTCCCTCCTTTTCACTCGATTTGCCTCGGGCAAGCGCAAAGGAAGAGAAAACAAGGGATTGGAGTGGATTTTTTCATTCCTTTGAAACGGGCATCCAGCCACAGTATTCCAGAGGGAAGGAACCATCGTTTTCTCCGTTCCAAACGCTGGCTCCATCTTCCTTTCCTCCGTTTCACGATTCCTACGATTTTCCTTTGAAAATCCTCCGTTCCAGACGAGGCCTTAGATTGCATCAACTCTTTAATCAATTTCGTACCAGTATGTTTAACGTGGTCGATCTGATATGCATGCATCATACGTGTCCAAAGACATGGGTTCGCTCGTTAACAACAACCGCACTACTGCAGATTTCCTCGTCACCGCCGACCTATCACCACCGGGTTTGTACTGCAGATTTCCTCATCACCGGACCGCCAGCCGGCGGTGATAAGAGGAGCCAGCGGTGATAATATACCATCACCGCCGGGTTAAATTGGTTATCACCGCCGGCTCAAAATATGAACAGGCAGTTAAGCCTGGATCATGGACTTGAAATTTTGGACTTACTGGATTTAATCGTCCACGCATCCGCACCTCCCACCCTACCCGCGACCCTCCCCCAAGCCTTATCCGCTCCCTCTTGCGGCGCTACCCTCTCCTCCCTTGTTGCTTTTCTCCTCCTTCTCGCTTCCTCCCGCAGCCCCTCCACTCTCCTCCCCCGGCCCTCTCCACTTCTCTCTCCTGACTCCGGCCCCTCTCTCCCTCTTGCCGGATCTAAGCCTCCTCTCCCTCTACTGCTCCTCTCGTCCCCCTTCCGCGCCCCCCTCATTAGTAGCTGTGTGAGGAGCGGCGGCAGGGCGACGAGTGGTGGTGGTGCACGGGGACAAAGTGTAGGGGCGAGGTTGGCTGATGGTGACGGCGACAATGTAGTAGCGGCGTGGCGCGTGTGGCGGCGTTTAGCGTGGGTGCAGCGGCGGCGGTACTCTCCCTCCCTCCTCCCTCTCTCTCCCTCTCTCCATGCGCGGCGACCGAATCCGGCGCTGCTGTGGCACTCTGGGCTCCAGCGGGGTAGCGGCGGCGGCGAGGCAGTGGGGTGGCGGTGTTGACGCAAAATTTGTACCTCAGTCTTCTGCGTTGAACAACACGGAGGACCTAGGAGATCTGCTTAAATACAGTGTTGGCTCCAAATCAGCTCGCGAGTGGTAAGGCATGTCAGTCAATTTGACCTGAAAATTGACAAGGTAAACATTAAATTCCTGAGCCGGTCTGCGGTGAAGCCTTTCAAACTCATGGGTAGGCATTCTTGGAATAAACACCACGACAGATAGATATTTAATGTAAGCATGCGGTGTAAATAAATAAAATATTAATGCCATGTGCCATTGGCTATGTCAGCCGACGGGCTAAGATAAAGTATTGTAACACAACATTGACGAAGGGAGCCCTTGTTAGCTATGCGCACATCAGATATGTAAATAGATCTAGTTAATGTCTTGATAAGTATAATTGAACTTAGACAAAATAACATGAATGGGAGGGTATTAACATCAATCTATTAACCTAAACGATTAGAACACAGCAAACAAGGACCTCTTGCCTACCGTTTACAAGCTAATTAAACTAATGAAATCTAATCAACGTCATGACCGTGTAATTAAACTTAGATAAAGTAACACGGTGAGAGGGCATTAACTTCGGCTCATTAACTCAACTAGACAAGCTCGCAGCAGCAAGGCCTCTACGCGCCCCTATCGGCTCAATGACGTCATCATGCTTCTGTGAGATATGGATAAGACCCGACCAAAGTATCAGCTCTCAACAATAGCGTGCTGACATCAGGGGCCTGACGGTTAGCAATACAAGGGGTAGGGGTAAAAATATATCAAACCTAGCATATATAAAGCAATAAAAGCATGCAGAGTCTACCAGCCGATACGATCTAATAACCGTGAACGTTTAAACAGGGCAAGAGAGTCGATAAAGACAACCTGATCAGATCTAAGCCGTTTGATAATTATGAGCGCTTAGGAACAACCAAGGAGCCGATAAAGACAATCTAGATAGATCTAAGCAAACTCGAGAAATGTGAGCAACGTCGAAGACAAGCAAAATATTAGACAAAGCCTAGAAAGTTCTACTTGCATTCTACTTGCAATCTAAGATAACTAGCCACACAACAATATCAGAATATAAGACTTCACTTAGAAAGTTCTGATAGAGGTTGTAATGACCGGGTGACGGTATTCACAAGCTCGCCTGAGATCGAAGCCGATGCAGCCTTGCACGCTAGAAGGAACTCGTTGAATCTACTCTACTCTTATTCATAGGGTTTTGGCGGCATGGCGCCGAAAGGTTGTATTGATTGATTAATTATTATTACGAGGCTTATGAGTTTTTATTTATACCTGGAGCAACCTAAAATTCTAGTCGATTACGACATGACTATTACATGTATTTCTAAAAACTACTAAAGATAAATCTCCACGCTTTTTCTTATTTGGTGGAGTCGATTTCACTTCGGACCAGGCCCGCCTGGTCTTCCATTGGCTTGTGGAATCCTGGTCAACTGCGGTTAATCTTGGTCAACATGGCTTCATCAACAGGTCCTTTTCTCTCCTTCATCAGCTGTTAGAAACTTATCTATACTGGTTGACTCTGGTCAAAAAACCGATGTCAACAGGCGGTGGCAACGTGGCGGCGGAGCGAGGTGAGGTAGCGATTTTTTTTGTTTTTTAATAAGACTTCACCGCCGGTTCTGAAACCGGCGGTGACGGGACACTGCCGAAAGTTAGATGATGGATCCAAAACTTGCGGTGAAGGTGGTTTTGGAGCCGATGATGATAGGGTGTTGTGGAGTAGTGCTGGAGTCACGTGCCGACTGACACAAATAATGGACGCTCGATCTATCGCGGGCCAAAGTGGGTGTAAAGCCGTTGATTAAGGCTCTAGATCACGATGTCTTTTTATTTTGTGGTTACAAGATTGTGGTGTGGATGATTGAGGTTCTCCTTCGTCCACGTAAGCCGTAAACTACTAGTCAAACCTTCTACGCTAATCAAGGAGCTTAGTTTTAAGGTCTCTGTGATGCTCTACGTGGACCCCTCACTTTCAAACGTCTGGAAGTAAAGTACCATTCCTTGCCTAAAGTGGCCGTCAAACACTGGCCGGCACTCTGATCTTTTCCATGTGATGTTCACATTTATTATGCGGCCAAAACTCTTCGATTAATTTCCACGATTGATTTGGGAAGAATGGTTAAGTTTGCTTCTTTTTTTTAAAAAAAAGCACAATGAGAATGTACAATCCAGTACTCGTCCCGTGTGCTCGCGTGACTATAGAGAAGATCAAGAAGACTACCGGGGTTTGGGCATGGTTCTCAGTCCAGCACCCTCCTCAATCCTCATGACCTATTTTCCCCGGTACGAGGCTGCCTGACGGCATGGTTCTCAGTCCAGCACGGCTACCAGAACGCCGGAAAAGAAGACGTACGAGGGCCGCCGAGGTTAGGGGTGGGGATCTGTGTTCCCGTAGCAGATGCTTATAGAAGCCTATTAAAAGCTGCTTAACGAACAACAACTGATTAGACGACGATGGTGTCCCTTTCTTGGTTCCAAGAAGTTAGGCTTGGTTAGGTTGGTAGGAGGCATGCATTGGGGTCTTGTGGATCCAGCAGAGAGAGAAGGGCGTGGATCGGTCGTCGGCCTACCAGTGCGATGCACCTTGCATAAACGGGATCCACGCAGGAGCGTAGTTAGGAATTTATTTTTTTATTAGACCTATTCGCTTAAACTTATCAGCTATTGTACAGTGTTTTTCTTTCACAACAAAACAGCATCAACCAGCTTATCAGCTGCAGAAAACATAAGCTGAACAACCCAAATTATTTGCGGACCAACATAGCTATTTTTTAAAAAAAATCATCAAATTTAAAACTTTTAGTGCAAAATTCATAGCCATGGGCCCCCCACCACCTATGGCCGGCACCCTCCCCCCTAATGCACGTGAGTCGGCCTATATGTACTTCCCCCATTCCAAATTATACGCTATTTTAATTTTTTTAGATCCATAAACTTTGTTATTTACTTAAATATACCCTATGTCTAGATGCATAATAAAGAGTATTTATCACAGTCGCGCTCTTCACGTATGACAAAACTAGCTAATTATATGTAGCTAAGTATGAGGCACGCCAAATCACATAGAGAGGGCCTACGCGCGTTACACTTGTGCATGCCAACTTAGAGCATCTCCAGCAAATTGATTTTCCCCTTTCCCCTATCCTCTCTTCAGCCATAAAGTAAATTTAGCGGAGAGTTAGCGGAGAGAAAATAGTTCCAGCAAATCTCCTTTCTACCCCGTTTCCTCTTTATTTTTTCTCAATCCCCTTTCTTTTCCTCACCCTTCCCTTCTTACAAAGGGGAATAGCCCTCCCTCCCCCTTCCTCTCCCTTTCCTTCTTTCTCACCACAACCGTACGATCTGGTTGGCCCCAAGGTTTTTTGGCCGCACGATGTGCCGCCGCCGTCCCTGACTGCCCGCCAGGGTGCCGCGCATGCGCCGGCCGGCACAGCCCGGGCGCCGCCGTGCCCATCCGCCCGCGCGCCCACCGGCCATGCCTCGCCGGCCAGCCCTTCTCCGGCGGCTGCCATGCCCCGCCCTCCACGCTGCCGCTCACCGCCCCTGCACGGCTGCCGTCGCGGCCCGCGTCCGCCTACACGCCGGCTCGAGCAAGCACGCCGTTGCCATCGGGCGCGCGCCGTGCTCCACCGCGTCGGCCGGCCCTGGCCCGAGCTCCGCGCGCGCCGCCGGCTGGGCTGGCCTCCTGTACCCCGGCGCAGGAGATCGGAGAGAGAGGAGAGAAAGGGAGAAGGAAGAAGAGATTTTTTACTCATTAACAAGCGGGTCCCATATGTCATGGGGAGCGGGATCCGCTGTAGCACCTCTTCCTAGTAAATTATAGTTGTGAAAATTCCTAGTAAAAATTATAGTTGTGAAAGGGAATTTCCCTATCAAAAGATAAGAGAAAAGGAGGAAATCAAAAGATAAAAGGAAAGAGAAAAATCAATCTGTGTTCTTATATATTTTAGGAGAGGAATTTCGAGCTCAACATGTTCGTGTGTAACTATGGCTGGCACGAGTTGCAGCACTTTCTTCGTTCCAAATTCCATATCATTTTAATTTTTTTAAATATATAAATATTAATCTTCTTTAGACTTATGGTATATCTAAGGTTCATAATAAAGTCTATAAATAAAAAAATCTAAACAGTCTATAATTTAGTGGAGGAAGTAGGCTAACAACCTCGTTAAAACGTTCTTAAACAATCAGCGCGTCGAGGCCACGTCAAACACAAACCCTAGCCAAGCAGCGAACGGAGCAATGCAAACAGAGCCGTACTACTGACACACACGTAGGGCCGATCGAGGGTGGTCTCCTAGATCCAGCTCCCGACGGCCGTCGGCCGGCACCGCGCGCCGACGCCACGTCCCGCATGCAGGCCAGCCGTCCGGCGACGACGCTGCTGGTCCGGTCCGTCCCACGTTGTTGTCACGGATGCCCCAAGCGGCCAAGCCCCCATGCAAGGGCCCCCAAGCAGGCAGGTGGTGGAGTCAGCGGCGAGCGGTGGCGCGCAGGACCGAGGAACAGCGCGAATCGGCAGGGCCAGGAGGGGCCGAGCTGGGGGGCATGCGCTGGCATCCCCGGCCGGAGCCGGACCGGCCGGCACGCAAGACGACAAGGAACGGTAGCGCGCGCGCGCAACAACTGTTGGGGGGCATGCAGCGTCCTGCGGCGAGGGGGCGGCGTGGCGGTCGCCGGGAGGCGCACGAGGACGGCGCGGGGCCCCGCGTCGTACCTCCGCGCACCACCTCGGCCGAGTTCTCGATGGATCGGTCGCCCCGCCCCCGCGCCCGTTAGCTTATTCTTTCCAATCCTTCCCGCCAGCCAGCGGCCGCGCCCCGCGCGCCACCGCACCGTCCTTGCCATCACGACGTGTCGCGCGCGGCGCCAGCTTTTTATTCGCTCCGTGCAGTGCTCCCGTACCCCCCTGCTATGGCTCTCGTTGCTAGGCCAGACCTTTCCCTAGCTGCAGGGATAGTAGGAGAGGCCTTTCTCACCATCTCGATCCGGCACCTTTGGTTTTTGTATTTGTTTGACCATGATGAAGCTTCCGCATGCAGCGAAAGCCATGCCATGGTGGGTCGATCTGCTGGGTGGTCGTCTTCGTCTGGATCGTTATCTCGCGCGCGGCGTGTGCGGTTTGAGGTTCCGGCCGGCCGGCCGGCCGGCGGCCTGCCGGTGTGTGTGTTCTCCCACCGCCGCGCCCGGAGGATCAGTCACTACAAAGAAAAACGTACGAGTAATGTTCACAAACCCAGTATAATAGTGTATATTGTATTCTAGAAAAACAAGAAAATTAAAGGAGTTCCTCAAAAGCGAGGAAAGGGCGAAACGACAAAGCAAAGGTGCCGGTAGGATAGGCCTATGGACCGGGACGCAGCATTGATTGATCGGTTGGGGGAGGGAACTGGGTTGCGTGCGGTGCACCGGAACTTGGGCAGATTTTCGATCGATCAAGGGCCGGGGCAGCAGCCAGCAGGCTCTCTCTCGGTGCACCGTACCCTGCGCGGGAGCGTACGAACGGGACGCAACCACCCTGGCACCTCCACGTGTCGCCACTAATTGGCACGCCCCGGCCGGTGTCAGGAGGGAGCTAGCTGCATGCACGCGTGGTACGCGCCTCTGCTACCTGCAAATCGTACTGCAACGTACTGTGATGCGCCATTAGCCAGCCACGCTAATCTGAGGACGTTTGGTTATTTGCTTATTTTTAGCCCGTATCACATCGAATATTTATATACTAGGAGTATTAAACGTAGACTATTTACAAAACTCATTACATAATGTGAAGGCTAAACTGTGAGACGAATCTATTAAGCCTAATTAGTCCATGATTTGACAATGTGTTCTACAGTAAATATTTGCTAATGATAGATTAATTAGGCTTAATAGATTCGTCTCACCATTTAGCCTCCACTTATGTAATAGGTTTTGTAAATAGTCTACGTTTAATATTCCTAATTAGTATATAAACATTCGATGTGACACGTGCTAAAAATAAACAAGAGTAACCTACAGGGAGATCTTAGGTTAGAGCGCTTTCGTACCATGAATTTCTTCCTGCACCAAGCATGTCCATCACTCTAGACTGCATGTTTATCATCATACGGAAATGTTTGCTGATCAGTCGATTCAAAATTTGGCCCACCGTGTGTCCGTGTTGAACATGGTCTTCTCTGTATAGAAAATAGAAATTGATCTCGTTTCTGAACAATATGGGTCAAACTGAATAAATATTGCATTGCCATCAGTAATTGGTGTTGGGTAGGATCACTGGTAGAGAATTGGCCTTTAGTCCCGGTTGGTAGAGTGCATATCTCTCGGATATCCATCCGGGATAAACCAACCGGGACAAAAGGGGGGTCTTTACTCCCGGGTTTTTTAACCGGGAGTAAAGGTCCCCCTTTGGTCCCGGTTGGTGTCACCAACCGGGACTAAAGGGGGTCCCTTTAGTCCCGGTTGGATTTCCCAACCGGGACTAAAGGGGTCCCCTTTAGTCCCGGCTCGATTCCAACCGGGACTAAATGGCGCTTGCATGGCACTGCCGTGACGCCTGAATTTTTCATGCATGCATCACGTATACGTATAGTAGTACCGCGGCCCTTTTAATTTGTTAACCTTGTAGTTGAGATTTTTTTAGAACGAAATCAACTAGTATTTAAACGAATGGGATTTGTAATTATACAATTACTATATATATACACAATCCTTATACACAATTCATATACACAATTCAACTAGCTTAGTACAAATCGATCATAATTAGCGCGTATTATATATACAAATAAATCAAAGTATCTTCCTACGATCTTCCCGTCGTGGTGTTGCTGATCGGAGTGTCTAATTGTCGTCCATCGTAATAAAATTCTCCTCTTGGATTTACCACCTCGTCCATTATGAATCCAATGAGACTTTCACATATTGCCGCTACTCTTTCTTCCTTCAAGAGTCCTTGTTGAATATTTAACATCTATAATTTGAAAATTTGTGAATGTTACATGAACAAATACATATAAGGAGCTAGAAAATAATTAACTAGTAATATATTTATTTTACGTACTTTAAAGTTGTGCGGCGTCATCTTCGGTCCCTTGGGTCCCAAAAAACTGTGCATGTGCTCACAGATGTAGTAGCCACATAGATTATTCCCGGGTTCCTGTCTTAAGCACTTCAGTGCGGAAAAAAATAAGTTATGAAATATTCGTGTTATACAATGTAATAAATGTGCAGACTGCATACGTACCGGGAAGTCTGTGTTCCATGTAAGATTTTCTTTAAATGGACCTTTGTGTGTCCTTATGAATTGTTTCCATGCGCTGCGGATTAGAATAATGAATGACATAGTGTAACAGGGATAAAATTTAGGAAATAAATTTTTGCATAGAGATAAAGGTCCAGAATTATTACAAGCCTAGCATGTCTTGCAATTCTTGGTAGTCCACCGGATCTTTCCTTAACGAATCAAAGACAGTGACGTGGCTTCTTTCAGGCTCAATTATAATAAGGATCCAGTGGAAGCTGCGTGCGTAAAATGTTCATGCATATTAGAGCTAACTAACATGTAGAGATAAGGAAAAAGACATCGAAAGTAGACGGTATACACACACATACTTGAAGTTGTATGGAAGTAGTATGAAATCCTTGAATGTTTGTTTGTGTAGGAAATTGTATATTTCCGCAAAGGTTTTTTCCGGTGCTAATTGTATCTGTTGTTGGTTAACTACAGATGGATCCATGAAGCCTACATGTAGGTACGCCTCTCGGCGGCATGTCTGAATTAGCATCCTACATGAAATGGAAGATGAAGTTAGTACGGTGACGCACGCCAAAATTTACATGTAGAGATAATAAACGGACACTTACAGAATCCAAGCACTGATCAGAGAGACGTCCAGGGCATCATGATGGTACACTTCGTATATATCCTTGAAGTCTAGCCACAGCACTTTCTCCCCTTCACCGTGAAAATCTATCGGTTTTACCTTCATGCCGATCATCTCCCTCAAGTTGGCGGATGCCATCATGTACCATTGATGGAATTCGTACATCTTTGTTGATAGCTTCCGTACCATGAAGGCTTTACTAGAGGTTTGCCTAGCTCATAAGTCCACTTCGGCTCAGGGGGCGGTGCAGTTGGCGTCTCGACTTGCCCTATGCATTCATCAAGTCCCAGACCTGTTTCTTCCATGAACTTCAATATATTTGCTTGTTGATCCAAGGGCATTGCTTTTACCCGTTGAGCATCTTTTTTTGATAAATGGCTGAGGTCGGGGACTGGACCACTGGAGGATGATTTTCCTTTCCTTTTATCCTTTTCATCAGCCTTTACTAGAGCCCGTTCATAGTTTGACAAGAGTGGTATCCTTTTCTTGGCTCCTTCCTCCATCCTGATAAAAAAGTTTAAATCTCGCCGACTTACTGGCGGTGGCTCCATCTCCCTTGCCTTTTTTAATTCGGCTTGTTTCTTGAACCACTCACTGGCCTCTCGTTGGATTTCTGCCCACTGTTCTTCATGAGACATTGCCTCAAAGCGTTCCTTGCGAGCCACTTCAGGGTTGACCTTTGTTTTCTTCTTTCTCTGTCTTTGCTTGGGAGGCGGTGCTCGTGACTTCTTGAGTGGTGCTGCAGGTTCCTTCGAGGGGGCCGCTCTTGGTGCCGGCGACGGTGATCGGGGAGGGGTGTTGTTATTGTCGTCGTCGCTCCCAGCACCAGGATGTGGTGGAGATGGAGACCTTGATATAGATGGAAGAGACGGTCCTGGAGCAGGAGATGCCGGTCTCGAGGTATGAGGAGAAGGTCGCTGCTGGGGATCTACGGGGAGTGGTCTTGAGGTCTGAGGAGATGGCTCCGTGCGGGGAATAATGATGTAGCGTTTCTTCCATAGAATGATCCCATGAAGCGCATCTGCCAATGTCTTTTCCCCGTCGCCTCCCGGGAAGTCGAGCTCTAGACCTTCATACTGGGGATCAACTATTTGCTCGACGCAGACGCTGGCGTAGCCTGTTGGAATGTCCATGCCATGACTGCTCTGCCCTGCCAAGGTTGGTAACGCACTCCCGTACGCTACCTGTACATATAGCAGAAGTAAACAAGTTGAACTCCGATCTTGAGGCCTGGATCAATTGACAAGATTGCATAAATATTATGTATAAGTATACCTTAATAGTGAGGTTGCCGACCGGTGCATGCAGCTCACATGAGGTCCGTTGCGTGATGGCATCCACGGGGAACCGTTGCTCCTCCACGGGTAACCTGGGCGTCTGCGCATCGGGGACCCCTGTAGAAGCACAACTGCTCCCGAGGCGTTGAGAAGGGCTGGCGGTGTTAGGATTCGGCATTGCTCCAGATTGCGCCAACTCCGCAACTGCGTCGGCCACCCGCCGATTGATTTCATCCATCATTCTTTGTTCTAGCATCTGCCGCCAGCTCTCCTCCATCTGTTCCTTTCTTCGCTTCCGGCTTCTGTAAGAGGCGCTGTCGCCTCGGAAAGCGAACTTCCACGGAACCACCCCGAACCCCCGGCAACGTCCTGGGTGCTCTGGATTACCGAGGGCCAATGTGAGCTCATCATTTTCTCGGTCCACCCTCAACCTCCCAGCCTTGAAATCTTCAATGTTCTTCATGAGATGTTCGGCCTTCTCACGTATTGTGTCATTGAAAATCAGCGTCCCATCCTCTTGGCTTAGGGAGCCTCCATGAGCGTAGTACCAGTTCTTTGATCGTTCGGGCCATTCAATAGTTGCAGGTACAATTCCCCGTTCGATCAGATCTTGTTCCATCTTCCTCCACTTGGGAATTGCTGAGCCATACCCACCTCGCCCCAAATGATGGTGGTAGCCCTTCTGACTAGCATTTGCAACGTTGGTCGTGATCTTTTTCACACCTTTTTCACTCCTCTTGTATTCAACAAATGCATCCCAGTGGTCCCTCAACTTGGGCCACGCGTTGAAGTCTGGAGTTTTGCCCTTCTTGATGTAGTGGGTGTCCAGCATCTTCTTGAATGTCTGGAATTGAGTAGCCATCTTTTTAAGCGTCCACGCTTTGACATCCTTCTCGCTATATCCTTCGGGGAATGTGAAATGTCTCTTCACGTCTTCCCACAGCATATTGTTTTCTGTCTCTGGAAGGGCGTACGGATTATCGCTTCTGCCCTTCCATTCTCTGATGCTGATAGGCACGTTGTCCCGGACGATTGCCCCGATTTGACTCACGTACTTCTTTGCTACTTTCCCGGGAGTAACCGGCTTGCCCTCTTCTGTAACTTCGGTGATGACAAGCCTCCCTTCCATCACCTTTGTACGACCTCGGGTCTTCTGCCCTTGTGTCGATCCGGAGGGCTAACAGTTCAAGATTCGTTAATTAGTACGTAGTAGTAGCGGTGGCGTGAAACAATACAAGAATGGTTGTATATACCTCGCCGGAACCTTCCGCCGCGGCAAGTTGTTGCTGCGGCTGTTGCTCTTCATTCCAATCGGCGGACATGTTGAGGAACATGTCCGCCTGGGTGCCCTCTTCATCCGTGTATGATAGTGGAACGTTGTCGCCACTACCATCACCAGCGATTATCTACTCCATGATATACCTTGCGGTCTCATTGTCTGCCATTTCAACTATTGATGGAAACATACATGGAATCATACATGACAGTCATAGAAATCGTCTTAATACAAATTTGTACAAAGTCCTACAAAGTCCGGAATCATACATGTATATAATGAAATCATAAAATAACATGAATCGTACAAAGTTCAAAATATTTATACAAATTTCTATGAATTTTGACGAATTTCTACAAATTTCTATGAATTTCTACGAATTTCTACGAATTTCTACAAATTTCTATGAATTTCTACAAATTTCTACGAATTTCTACGAATTTTGATGAATTTCTACGAATTTTGACGAATTTCTACGAATTTGTAACAATATCCACGTGCGGTGCCTAGGTTGTGACGGCGTCGATCAGGGCGGCGGAGGCGGGACGACGGCGGTCAGGGCGGCGGTACGGTGGGGACGGTTCACCGGAACCACGGGCGGTGCCTACTAGGTTGTGATGGGCGGCGGGACGGCGGCGATCACGGCGGCTACTCGGCGGGATGGCGGCGATCACGGCGGCTACTCGGCGATCTCTGTATCAACTCTAACTTAACAAACTAACTAGAAATCTAACTTAACAAACTAACTAGAAATCTAAAAATCTAACTTAACAAAATTAGAAATCTAAAAATCTAACTTAACAAAATTACAAATCTATCTAAAAATAAAACTTAATTTTCTAATTAACTTAAAAAGAAAACCCTCCCGGCGCGGCAGCGGACCTCTCGCGCGCGGGCCGGCGGCCGGGGCGGCGGGACGGCGGCGGCCGGGTCGGCGGGACGGCGGCGGCCGGGCGGCGCGCGGGACGGCGGCTGCCGGGGCGGCGACGAGGACGAAGACGACGACGGCGGGACGACGGCGGCCGAGGCGAAGACGACGACGGCGGCGTAGGCGGGACGACGACGATACGGCGACGAGGGGCGACGAGGATGGAGCCGGCGACGAGGATGTGGAGCCGGTGGCCGGAGGCGACGAGGTGGCCGGGGGCCGGGCGCGTCGACGGACGAGGAGGGGATCGAGGAGGGCCGGCCGGGGGACGTCGACGGCGCAATGGGGGACGACGACGGCGGCGGCCGGCGAGGGAGGCAGACGGGCGGCGACGGCGGAGAACGCGCGGGACTTGCGAAATTTTGGCTAAGTGTGTAACTGGCAGGGGTAGAAGGGAGTACAGTGCCTTTTAACCCCCCCCCCTTTATCCCGGTTCGTAATAGGACCCGGGACAAAAGGGTGCCCCCGCCAGGTGGGGCTGGGAGCGTACCGTTTTATCCCGGGTCCCGTCACCAACGGGGATAAAAGGGGGGGCCTTTTATCCCGCTGCAGTTGGCAAGCGGGATAAAAGGGTACGTTCGGGCGGGAGACGAAACGTACCCTTTTATCCCGGTTGCCGTTAGCAACCGGGATAAAAGGGGGGCCTTTTGTCCCGGTTGCTGTTAGCACCCGAGACAAAAGGTCTTTTTTCCTATTTTTCTTCTCCCGCCTGTTTTTTGGAAATGGATTTTATTTTACCTTTTCACTGCATTTCAGGATGAAAAACAAAACCTTCACAGATTTTGTACATGCAAAAATATATTTAATTAACGAGTAAATTGACAATAAGTATGAAGTAATCATTAATTCTATACCAACTCATTTAGCCTGTAAATATTTATTTTACTGCATTGCTGTGATCAAGAAATTATTCAATTAAATTATTTGAATGCGCAGAAAAATCCATGTTAGTATGTGGTTAACAATGTTCATGTTTATCTAAAAAATCTTCACCTAACAAATTTAATAACACATGAAATCATACATAGGGTAAATTACAAATTGTATCAATTAATACACAAAGGTCATGTACATTTAACGCATTACAATACAACGTTGTAAAATTTCTTCTTCACGAAAGTTCCTTGATCATGATCGCGGCGTAAGTACGGAGCCTCTTATTTGGATAGCAGGATGCTTGGATCAACTTCAACGGCGAATGGAGGCATGCCATCAAACTGATCATAATCATCTGATTGGTCTGTTTTATCCTCGACTCCCACGATTTTTCTTTTACCTGGAAGAACTATGTGGCACTTTGGCTCCCATGTCTCTTCTGGATTCCTCTTGGGTTTGCTGCACATGTCCTTCACATAGAACACCTGATGCACATCATTGGCAAGTACGAATGGGTCATCACTGTATCCAGTCTTGCTCAGATCTACTATTGTCATTCCGTACTGATCTTTGGTGACGGCAGTTAGCTTCACCCAATTGCAAAGAAATAGAGGGATGTACAGCGGTCCGTATTCGAGTTCCCATATCTCCTGTATGAAACCATAATACGACTCCTTGCTATTATTTCTGTCCATGGCATCTATGCGGACACCACTATTCTGGTTCGTGCTTTTCTGGTCCTGGGCTCTCGTGTAAAATGTGTAACCATTTATCTCATAGCCTTGGAATTTGACGATTGTGGTAGCAGGTCCCCTGGCTAACCAGGCAAGCTGTGGGTGAATCTTAGAGTTACACATAAGTTGTTGGCGCAACCAGGAGGGAAAAGTTTCCATGTGATGACGGGTAAGCCAAGCATCGGATTTGGTCGTGTTTTTGGAAGCTACCATCTGCCTGTGCTGCTCGATATACGGAGACACAAAGGATGACTGTTGTAGAACAGTGTAGTGTGCCTTGTCGAACAAATCAGTATCATTGCTCAAACTTGATTTCCTTCCAAGGGTGCCCATTCCTCGGAGCCTCCCCACGTGGCGTGAAGTTGGAACCCCAATCGAGTCAATTGAATCAATAAAATCAACACAAAACTCGATCACCTCCTCTGTTCCATATCCCCTGGCGATGCTTCCTTCTGGACGGGCACGATTAAGAACATAATTTTTTAGGACTGCCATGAACCTCTCGAAAGGCCACATATTGTGCAGGTATACAGGTCCGAGAATACCAATCTCTTTTACTAGGTGAACCAATAAGTGTGTCATAATATTGAAGAAGGATGGTGGAAATAACAACTCAAAACTGACAAGACATTGCACCACATCGTTCTGTAGCTTTGATAGCTTGGATGGATCGATTGCCTTCTGCGAAATCGCATTGAGGAACGCGCATAGCTTTACGAGCGGGAACCGGACATATTCTGGTAGAACACCCCTCAGTGCAACCGGAAGCAACTGGGTCATCAACATGTGGCAGTCATGAGCCTTGAGATTTGTAAACTTCTTTTGTTTCATATTTATTATTCCCTTTATATTCGAGGAGTACCCAGACGGGACCTTCATACTATTCAAGCATTCAAACATGCTATCCTTCTCTTCCTTGCTGAGAGTGTAACTGGCAGGACGTAAGTAGTGCTGTCCATTATCTCTCTTTTCCGGATGTAGGTCATCTCGTTGCCCCATGACTTTCAGGTCCTGTCGTGCTTCCAATGTATCTTTTGAGGTTCCATAAACACCCATGAAGCCTAGCACGTTCACGCAAAGATTCTTCGTCAGGTGCATCACGTCTATTGCGTTGCGAACCTCTAGGATTTCCCAATAAGGTAGCTCCCAAAATATTGACTTTTTCTTCCACATGGGTGCATGTCCGTTATCGTCGTTCGGAACAGGTTGGCTACCAAGTCCCTTTCCGAAGACTACATATACATCCTTCATCATCTCGAACACACGCTTTCCATTACGGTGTGCAGGTTTTTTACGATGGTCTGGCGCCCCTTTGAAATGCATCCCGCTCTTTCTCAGCTGGTGGTGAGCAGGGAGAAATCGACGATGACCCATATAGACGACCTTCTTACAGTGCTTCAAGTACATGCTGTCTGTGTCGTCTAAACAGTGGGTGCATGCCCGATATCCCTTATTTGTCTGTCCTGAAAGGTTACTCAATGCAGGCCAATCGTTGATGGTTACGAACAACAGTGCTCGTAGATTAAAGATCTCTTGTCTATCCTCATCCCACACACGTACACCTTCTTCCTTCCAGAGCTGTAAAAGGTCATCAACCAACGGCCTTAGGTACACGTCAATGTCGTTGCCGGGTTGTTTTGGGCCTTGGATAAGCGCCGGCATCATAATGAACTTCCGCTTCATGCACAGCCAAGGAGGAAGGTTGAACATACAAAGGGTCACAGGCCAAGTACTATGACCACTACTCAACTCACCGAATGGATTGAATCCATCAGTGCTTAAACCAAACCTTATGTTCCTTGCTTCACTTTCAAAGTCTGGGAATTTCTATCAATTGATCTCCGCTGTGCCCCATCTGCGGGGTGTCTCAGCATCTCATCTTCCTTACGGTCTTCTTTGTGCCATCGCATCAACTTAGCATTCGCCTTGTTCCTGAACAAGCGCTTCAAGCGTGGTATTATAGGGAAATACCACATCACCTTCGCGGTAACTCTTTTCTTGGGAGACTGCCCCTCGACATCACCAGGATCATCTCGCCTGATCTTATACCGCAGGGCTTTGCAGACGGGACAAGCATCCAATTTCTCGTATTCATCAACACGATAGAGGATACAGTCATTAGGGCATGCGTGTATCTTCTGAACATCCAATCCGAGAGGGCAAATAATCTGTTTAGCTTCATATGTTGTGGACGGTAATTCATTATTCTCGGGGAGAATCTTCTTGACAATGTTCAACATCCCCTGAAATGCCTTATCGGACACACCATTTTTTGCCTTCCATTGCACAAATTCTAGTGTCGTACCTAGTTTTTTATGGCCCTGCTGGCAACCTGGGTACAACAATTTTTGGTGATCATCTATCGTGCGCTGCAACTTTGCTGCTTCCTTCTCAGTTTCGCAATCTCTGTATGCATCTCGTATCACCTGACCAAGGTCATCAGTAGGGTCATTTTCTGCAAACTCATCTTCATCAACCTCGCCCATTGTAGTACCTGCAAAAGCTTGGCCTGCAACCCAGTCCGGAATGGTGTCATCTTCCTCCTCCTCCTCGCCATCTTCCATTACAACCCCTAGTTCACCGTGCTTGGTCCAAACCAAATAGTTAGGCATGAAACCGTATTTAAACAAGTGGCTGTGAATAGTCCCCCAGGAATCCTTTGAATACTCCTTCCTGTTATTGCATTGGAAGCATGGACAACATACGAACCCATTCTCTGGCTTGTTCGCTTTTGCCACTTCGAGAAAATAATGCAAGCCATCAATAAACACCTTGCTCCGCCTGTCTGCATTATACATCCATTGCCGGTCCATCTGCATCGTATTACGCATGAAAATGGATTACACTTGACAATGGATTACGCGTGAAACTCGATTAAAGATCGTGATCATCTTAACACTGCATAAGTTGTTCAACTTCAAGACCGTGTTCATTTCGCGAGGATGTCCTCAGCTGGGCGGCACCGCACTTCGTCATGAAAGAGGTTAGATGCTACGGAAAAGGGGACACGGTCACGATATCCGTATCCACTCCTTCTCGTAGAATCGAACCTCCTTCTTGACATACGTTGCTACTCGGCGGAGAACATTCTCGCCGAAATGAACACGGTATGCAAGTTCAACAAGTATATGGATTTAAAAAACCATATTGAATTTGATAAGATAAACCGTCTAGACAAGGTAGCATCATTTTTAAACCACTGAAATAATGCATACTATATATGACACATCAATCTCCCTCACATTCTAGCTCAAAATACCTCACCATTTTTCTACTTCATCATCACATTGTAGCAAATAATCTTTCCATCTCCAAAGCATAAATCAAAGCATAACACGAGGATGAAGTAGCAAACCTTCGCAACACTTGTGTTGGCTGAGTCAAATTCCCACGAAAATGAGGGAAAAAACTTCGGGCAGCACCTCCCTTGCTTTGGCACCACCGGAGAGTAGGTGAAGCTCAGCTCTCTATCAATGTGCTGGACTGGCTCGGGCTGAAGGAAGAAGAAAGTCTCTGTCTCGGGACATAGTGGGGGATGAGTTTTTATCCCGGTTAAAAACTCCAACCGAGACAAAAGGAAACACCTTTTGTCCCGGTTGGAAGTTTAGTCCCGGTTGGATCCTCCAACCGGGATAAAAGGGTCCGGCCACCGACGCCCCCCAGCTAGCCGTTGCAACCGGGACTAAAGGGGGGCCTTTAGTCCCGGTTGCAATTACCAACCGGGAGTAATGCTCCCCTCCAAATTTCCGCACCCCGGCGCACCCCCTTTTGTCCCGGGCCAACTTTAAACCGGGATAAAAGGGGGCGGATCGAAAGTCAATTCTCTACTAGTGGATGCTCCAGAAAACGCAAGTACGCGCAAAATTGCATAACTTGTATAAAAAACACGAAGGCCATATATCTTTCTCCCACCCGGGCAAATAACCATATAGAGTATAGACCGAAGGCCCATGGGCAACACTTACTTTTTTTATAAGGGAGAATTTGCATCATGTGTCTTCAAGGAAGGAGCGCACATTTAATTTTATTTGATCATGTCTAGTCTTCATCACGAGATTTTTCCATTTCCTATACTATAAAAAACGACTTCCCAAGCTGCTTGATCTACTCCTGATGGGTGAGAGGTGTGCAGGCATTTCTATTTAGTTTGCACAAGAACAATGGGAGTTAGTGATCGAAGGAAATAAAATAAACTAATTAATTATTTCTCCTCTACCAATTCAAAAAAAGTTAATAATTAATAGGATCCAGGACCTATGTTCTAAAATGTAGGTTATTTTAATTTTTCTATATTTATATATTTAACTATGCACTTTAATATAAAGTTATGTTATCCAGATTTATGTAAAATGGTCGAACCGACCTCGGAACAGAGGGAGTAAAACCTCTCCGGATAAGACGAGACAGCAATCATGAAATAGGTACGTGCAGCTTCTAGTAATTATCTTCTGATGGGACATACAACTGGATTCACCTGAGCCAGTCGACGAGTTTGAAACGTTTCCATTCCAGGTGGGAAGAAAAACAGCGCCGTCATCCTTGTGAAGTTGGCAACTACCTCAAACAATGAAACAAGTAACCTGGTAGGTTACAGAGCGTCAGCGTACACTTCCCCATGTTTAGACGGGTTTCCAGAAACTCTTAAAATTCTTATCACATCGAATATTTAGATAAATTAGAATATTAAACATAGACTAATTACAAAACTAATTGTACAGATGGAGGCTAATTTGCGAGACGAATCTATTAAGCCTAATTAGTCCATGATTTGACAATGTAGTGCTACAGTAAACATGTGCTAATGATGGATTAATTAGGCTTAATAGATTTGTCTCAAGAATTAGCCTCCATTTGTGTAATTAGTTTTATAATTAGCTCATGTTTAGTCCTCCTAATTAACCTCCGAATATTCGATGTGACATGAATTTTAGTCCGGACTAAAGATCCAAACACCCTCTTAGCTAAACCGTCCACCTATATTTAGCTAGTTTACAATTTTGTTTGTGTTGTCCTGGCTGGACGACTCGAGTGCGTGGAGTGTTGCAACAGCACTACGAAAGGTCCCGTATGGTAGTGGTCTTCTCGATGCGGTGCGATATGCTCCTTTCGGTTCCCTGTCAACGTGGAGTCACGCCTACAGGTTCAGCGACTGCATGAGTGTGAGACTGTCGGGGGTGCCTTGTTGCGCGTCGAGTGATGTTGTGTGCTTTGTTGCCGCTGTTTGAGTGGAATGATGCGACCACGTTGATGTCCCAATTCAACCGGGTGGATTTGGCAGTTTTGAGTTGAGTAGTTGCCCGCGTTGATGTCCCAATCCAACTGGACAAGTAAAAGCCTATGGCCTCTCAGGGTTGTAGTCTTGTATTTTTTTCTATATATAAATAGAAACTCGCACTATCTTGTTCGGGTAAAAAAAACTACACGCAACATAAAAAGTAGTAACAGGTTTACTCCTAGACGCACAACATGTTCCCACTATCCAAAAAGTTATTTTAGAAATTCTAGAATAGATTAATAAGAACTTCTATTTATTACCTATATTTTGTGCTAATTAATTTCCGCAACTAAATGGAGTAACAATGGTTTATTTTTTAGATAATTTTTTTGACAGAAGGAGTACGCAAAAACCACTCAGATTTGTCACGCCAAAATGATTTTAACATATGTTCCAAAAAACTTATACATCATTACATTTATTACTGCAAGAAATCTATTTTGAACCAGTGAAATATTTGTCTGAGTCTGTTTTGGGACCTCCAATCTCCAACTCCAGTACAATACTGGACATGTTTGACTATTATGGCCATTCAAATCTTAGCGAAAGAGAGGCCGCAGCTTTATCAACCGATAAAGGAGGGCAGCTCATCCTATGTTTCGTTCTCTATTTTGGTCCAAAATTTTTCTTTCATAAATTTATTTCACGTCAGGAAAGCTGTGACAATGAAAGAATGGGTCATTTTCAGTGTCAGCTTGAAGTGGACACGGCTGCCCATTCTTAATACAATAGAAAGTTTTCTCTTGTGTAATGTCTCATTTAGTCTATAAATAAATTTAATACAATAGGACCCTTCCTCTTCAATTTTAATACAATAGAAAATAGGAACATTACATAGAAATGGAGTAAAGCTTTGATCAGGTAAAGGTTAATAATCACTAGAAACTCACATTTTCTAGATTTATTTCAGGAGTAGACTACACTGTTCTTTCAAAGACAGCAAAACTTTCAAGTCTTACGAATCAATTGAAATATGCTGGACACCGTACAATGATATTGATATATTTCCTCCTATCACAAATACAGGTATATCTAAGGTTTATCTTAAGTCAAATTTTCTAAATACAGCAAGCAATATCTCTAAAATGTATATTCTCTTAGATGAAAATTTACATATATTAGAAATAGTTTTAATATTGAATCTAGATGTGCTAATAGTATGTTATAAATAATCTATACTTTCTCTTTTTCACTATATTTGTCCGTAGTGCACCATGCGAATTGGAAAAAATATAGTCTTAAGAAAAAAATGATATGAAATGTCCACTATACTCTCGTCAAATAACATGATACAAATATCTTCTTCTTTTGAACTTTAACGATAATGCTACAGAAACTTTAAAAAACCTGACGTCTCATTGCAATAGTTAAGTATCGATGTTGCAACTATTGTTTATACATGTTTCACAGTGAATGTTACATGAAACATAGTGTTCATGTTGCGGCGGGAATTTTGTATCCTAGAGTCGAACGACATGGCTATTTTTTCGCATATTTTTCAATGTTGCAACGATAGATTTTTGATGTTGCAAATGTTCGGCCTGTTCGCTTCTGCTTATTCAGCCGGCTTATCAGCCATCAAACAGTATTTTTCTCTCACAACAAATCAGCCGTTTCAGCTTTTCAGCCGGCTTATAAGCTGAAGCGAACAGGCTAGTTTTGTTTTGATGGACGTCCAGGCGTTGGCATTAGGCATTAGCAATGCTAATGCCGAAACTTTAATCAAGGGTAGGGAGTGAAAAAACATTGAGACTTTGAACCAAACATTGTGCAAGGTACCTCACCCATACTATGGATAAACATAAGGAAACAAAGGAAGTGTAAATTTGACATTAATATTCCAAATTAGAAAAGTTTGGGTAGGACGAACCTAAATAAATCTGTATTTGCGATAAGGATTGACTTGTAGTTAACCTACTATTACCTTCCGCAAATGTTTTGGATTTTAATTCATGCACTTTTTAAAGACGCATCGCACCTTACTTAATTACAAAATTTTTCTACTACATGTAGCTCAAATGCTAAAAGGTATGCAAACTAAATTCTTGTGCAAGATTGGTAAGAAATCCGCTCCTACGGTTTTTTTTGCCTCGTTGCTTCAACTCATGGAAGGCCCAGTGGTGCACGTAGCATTTCCCCCACCTGGGCCTGCCCCTACGGCTCTACGCCTTCCGAACGAATCCGCAGGCCCGTCCGTCCCCCCACGACGTGTCCCTGGACCGGCGCGCCCCGCGGTCCACCTCGCCCCGCGCATGCCCCCGCCAGCCCCTCCCCACGCTCCACGTGTCCTGCCTGCACGTCGCCACCACGAACCGTCACGTGGGACCACGTGCAGACGGCCCCACGTGTCAGTGCCGCTACCCCTACCCGAGGATAAGGCCACCGAGGCGAGACGGCGTCAGTTTGCCGCTCCCGCGTGGGTAGGAGTTAGTCATGGCGTGTTTATCCGTCGACTAATTTTTAGATAGGGATGTTTGATATTAATTAGAAGGATTAAATGTGAATTAATTATAAAACTAATTGTATAAATCTGGCTAATTCGTGAGACAAATCTATTAAATCTAATTAATTCATAATTAGCACATTTTTACCATAGGATCACAAGATTAAATCATAAACTAATTAGATTTAATAGATTCATCTTACAAATTTGCTTTCATTTATACAATTAATTTTATAATTAATTTATATTTAATGCTTTTAATTAGTATTGTTAATTAGTATTGTGATAGTAACTAAACTTTTATCCGTGAAAACAGCCGTGCACGGCTGCACGCCCATACCCCCTCACTCTCCCCGTTTCCCGTCAGTTAACCGCGGTCAAGTTAACCCCGGTTACCTAGGGGCTGCCCGTCGGATAACTCCGGTTAGATGGCCAGTTTATAAACCGGCCTCCCCCTGGCATCCTCTTCCCCGTCCACGGCCGAGCCAAAAGAGCCCCTCCACTCCAAGAGAGTTCGAGATCGCAGCCACAGACCACCAGCAAAAGCCACCGCCACTGACGTTCCAAGAGACGTAACGACCATGATGATGATGGGAGAGGGAGCGCACGCGCCGCCGTGGCAGCAGCCGCCGGTCAGCGGCGGCGGCATGGACGGCGACGACGCGTCGCCGTACACTCTGCTGGCGGCGCTGCGGCATTACCTGCCGTCGAACGAGGCCGCGGCGGCGTACGACGAGGACGACGAGGAGGCCCTGGCGGCGGTGGACGCGTACGCCTGCGACGAGTTCCGGATGTACGAGTTCAAGGTGCGCCGGTGCTCGCGGGGCCGGAGCCACGACTGGACGGACTGCCCGTACGCACACCCGGGGGAGAAGGCCCGCCGGCGCGACCCCCGGCGGTACCACTACTCCGGCACGGCGTGCCCGGACTTCCGCAAGGGCGGGTGCAAGCGCGGCGACGCGTGCGAGTTCGCGCACGGGGTGTTCGAGTGCTGGCTCCACCCGGCGCGCTACCGGACGCAGCCCTGCAAGGACGGCACCGCCTGCCGCCGCCGCGTCTGCTTCTTCGCGCACACGCCGGATCAGCTCCGCGTCCTCCCGCCGCAGCAGCAGTCCAGCCCGAGGGGCGGCGCCGCGTCGTCGCCGCTCGCCGAGTCGTACGACGGCTCACCGCTCCGCCGCCAGGCGTTCGAGAGCTATCTCACCAAGAGCGGCATCATGTCGTCGTCCCCGACGAGCACGCTCGTCTCGCCGCCGAGGTCGCCGCCCTCGGAGTCCCCGCCAATGTCGCCGGACGCCGCCGGCGCGCTCCGCCGCGGCTCCTGGCCGGGGGTCGGCTCGCCCGTCAACGACGTCCTCGCCTCGCTGCGCCAGCTCCGCCTCGGCGGCGGAGGCTCGCCGAGGTCGGCGCCGTCCGGCGGCTCGTTCTTGGCCGGCTACCCGTTCGGGTCCCCCAAGTCCCCGGCCGCCCTGTACAGCCTCCCGTCCACCCCGACCCGACCGTCCACGGTGACGGTCACCACCCCCTCCGGCGCCACCGTCATGACCGTGGAGCGCCTCAACCTCGGGCTCATCGGGGACCAGGAGCTGGTGATGGAGAGGGTGGAGTCCGGGAGAGCCCTTCGCGAGAAAGTCTTCGAGCGGCTTAGCAAAGAAGCCACCGTGCCCAACGACGCCGCCGCCTCCGCCAACGCAGAGGGCGCGGCCCCAGCCGCCGCCCCGGACGTCGGCTGGGTCTCCGACCTCATCAACTGAAGAGTGTCCAGTCATGGTAAGTGGGGGAAGCGGAGGCAGCGCTGCACAGCTGGAGAAGAAAATTCAGAAGAAGAAAAAACCCCAAAAAAAAGTTATTTTTTTCTTCTTATTGCCAAGGTTCTCCTGATCCTTGTACATATGTTCTTCCTTCCTATGTGAATATTCTTGGATGGTGGTTGGAGGGAGGGGAGGCAGAGAAGAAGGGCCGGGTTGATTTGTTTTGGGGCTTCTGATGGTGGCATGTCAGTGAAGGGAGAGAGACAAGTTGCCAACAAAACATGGTAGAGGTGGATGGAGAAGATATGGCGAACGACCATGTATATGGGTTGTGTAGATGTACATAGTGCCGGTGTTCGTGTGTGTGTCTGCGTGTGTGTGGAGGTGGAGCATGGCATGGCGGCGATCCAAGACTGAAGAAAGAAGGTGACCAGGATCCTGATCCACGCCGCCGGCTGCACGGCCGCCTCCGGTGACCTCGCCGACCGGCAGGCCGGTGGAGCTTCTAATTTCTACCACTACGAGCGATTCCAGAACGTCCTAAGTTGATGCTTATTGTTTCTTATTCCGCCGTTGATTCTGTTATTGTTGCCTTTTTAAGATCGACGAGTTATTTACTGCTCTGTATTTCACCCAATGTATTTTCCTTAATTGATCGATCTACTGCTTAGTACGAAGCATGTACTTACTACCTTGTACCATGTACTATTTTTGCTGATAAGGAATTAAACCCCGCCTTGTTAATTAGTTGATCTCACTATTGTCCCCCTTCTAATGGTCATCGCTCATGTGAGTGATTGTCAACTGTGGCCTGTGAATCCTGATGAAAAATAGGATTCGTCTTTTGAACTAACTGTGCTATCCTCGTGCTCCGCCGGGGTCGGCGACGACGACGATGAGCGGTGAGGTGGTTTGCTTCTAGTACCGGGAGCTGTCGGGGCGTCGCTGTCCGGTGGCTGGGGGGCGAGTCCGCTTGGCGCATTCCCGGCGACGTCAATCGATTACCTGCCGGCGGTCACTGTTGCGCGTGCGATTACTACTTGGTCGTCTCAGACGCTCGAGCGCACAAATCATGGATCCGATTGAATTCAGCTTCAGATGGCTAGTACCTAGCTGCCTAACATCGTCCTTGTGTACGTGTTCTTTCCAGGCCGCAGAGCTTGTGCAATCACCCCTGATCATGATGAGGTGTCCGGCAAATCGTCAGAATTTTAGGGTATGCGTTTAATTGGCACCCAGTGTTGCCACACTTTTTTTTTACTAGGACGGTTAGCAGAAAAATGGCTATGTAAGTTTAGGCAAAGTTAGGAAAGAAAACTGTATACAATTGACATGTAAAGCAATTAAGCTATGATCATGAAGATAAGAAGCTATTAATTTGCGACAACAATCAAACACTTGCTAACTAGACTAATATAAATTAAGCTGGCTGCGGTTATGTTAGGGGTGACAAATTTAACTTTAGCTCTCCCCTTTCTGGCTGTCCTGCGTGAGCTACTTGAATTTTTTGCATTTTGTGCAAATTTCATGTAAAACTCTTGCGTTTCAAGACAGACCTGTTGAATCCAACTAGCGTCGATGTCTAATTGTCTATCATATTTCTCAATCGACTTGCCACTCGATTTTTGGCCTCCTGATTTCCATCTCCGAGTTGCAAATCCGGAGGAAAGTTTGTGTGCATACTACCGACCATTAGCTTTGCACAAAGAGAGCGTACAAAATCACTAGTTAGAAAGATGGTTAAGAGCAATGCCCAAGAAGGAAATCCAAGGGCAAGAGATGTTTACTTGCAGGAGGTCCATCTCATTGTGATGTGATGTGATGTGGATGCTGTGTCATGATGGTCCATGGGAGCATGAAAGACGCTGCTTTTTTATTCAGGGAACTCCTAGATGCGTCTTTCCTTGTGCTTGCTCGCTGCTCTCACTCCATGCTTAAGAGTAGGAGGTGTGGGGCTTGCGCCTGAGCTGTTGCATCCGAAGAGGAGGAAATGTCCAGACGTGCTGGGTTCCCAGAGACAGCGAGCTAGTCTTTATTAAGCTCCAATTAAGCTTTACTCCTTTGAGAGGCATTCGCTAGGCCCACCCACACCATGCTGGTTGGCATGGCTACAATTGGGAAGCTTTCTATCATGGCGCCTTATACATTCCTAGGGCTCCATGGGAAGGAATTATTTCTTCCGAACCGTTCGACTCCTCCAACTCATTCGTACAGGTAGCTTCCTCGCAAAAAAAAAAAAACAAAAAAAAAAACAAATACAGGTAGCCGTGCGGTGGATGTATCCAGCGCCACTGCGCCAGAGCACACCGGCTGCGAATGCCAATGGGCATGAATACATGATGCAGCGCCGCAGCGGCTGTACTGTGATCCGATCCGTCGCAACAGCACTTGGCACAGTACCGTGAGCCAGGAAGCTAGTCATGGCGTTCTTGTGAGCGAAGTAAAGCGCGCGGGGGAAGGAGCAGCTGCAGGGCCGTGCACCGGAGGCATGGGAGGGCATCAGAGGCGGCCCCTGATCGGGAGGCAATCAATGGCGCACACCGATCTTGCCTTGCTTTCCTGCAACGAGATGGACCATGGCCTGGGTGGATGGGCACAGGGCCAAGGGGAGACGAACTGGGTGATGATCCAGGCCGGTGAGGGGGGGCCCTACACGCCTACCGCTACAGATACGGAGATGCAAAGGCAAAGCAGCCCTGGAGAATATAATGCAAAGGCAAAGGGCGATGGATTTGGTAGGGTGCGACGGTGCGTGCATCTAGCTACTCCACGTTATCGTAGCTTGTACCTCTACTGTTGTAGACTTGTAGTGTACTGGTACTATACATTTGTACAGTTATACGGTCTCTGCTCTCTTGAATTTCTATACTGTCGCTAACTAACGTAGAAGAGTTAAATTAAAACTGCGGTTTTGTTTAAGTAGGAACGTTGGTCCGGTGATTCAACGGCAGCACGCAAACTGGTACTACTACTGTTGTCCATCGTCGTCGCCATCAGGATTGGACGTCGGGGGAGGAAAAACCAGCCACGAACAGCCCGTACCCGCGCTCTCCGCTCATCGTCATCCGCGAAAAAGTCAGCAGGCGCAGGCCTTTGTGCATCGATCGCGGGTGATTCAGAAAATAGGCTAGCCAAATTGGCACACTCCGACAAAAATCTTACCATGGGAGGTTCGTTTAAGACATGTGAAGTCACCTAGAATTCCTAGGTGGATAGTCTAGAAAAAAGAGAAATTTTAGAAATTCTTAAAAAAAAGCAAAACATTGATCGATCGATAGATTGAAATCATTATAGCCTTTTGAATCTATTATGTTTTCTAAACAATTACCCACCTATGCTATTATGTAAATAGCCTAAAGTAACCCCTAAATCTACATATAAATTACCCACCTCTGCCATTATATAAAATAAATTAAAGTAACCCCCTAATCTTCATCCAAATTACCCACTTATGCCATTATAAACAATATTTAAATAACCCCTAATTTGCAATTGAATTGCCTACCACTATTACTTAAAAGACTTAAAGGAACCCCTTAAATTGGCATCTATATTACCCACACATGCCATTATTAAAAATAATATGGGGTAACCCTACGTTTGAATCAAATAACCTTAATTAAAAATATACAGCAATATATTTCTAAATCATCTATATCTTTCACTATTAGTATACGATATAATAATTAAGGTCTATACGCATGAGGTGTGTCATCATTTATAAAATATAAAGTGATAAGAATATAGATTTTTATGCTAAAATTGTATCTCAAACTTAGGGTTCATTAAACAAATTCAAGCGCATACCTGCGATGCAAAGTGAAAAGTCAAAGATTATAAATATGGTTGAAAATATTATAGAATACTAACCATTTATAGGGATATAAAGTGATGAGAATATAGATTTCTATGCTAAAATTGTATCTCAAACTTAGGATTCATTAAACAAATTCAAGCGCATACCTGCGATGCAAAGTGAAAAGTTAAATATTATAAATGTGGTTGAAAATATTATAGAGTAGTTACTAACTAAAATCTATCACAATTGGATGAAGATATTAAGTATATATCTACATAAGTATTGTGTTTGAATATTTAACGAATGAGAGATAGCTTATGGTAATAGTTTTGTAGCAATGTAGTCTTATTTTTTTCCATTGGAGACTCCGCATTAGTTCCCACGAGACAAGCTAGAAAAAAGAGATAAATTCTCATAAAAATTAAAAACATCAAACACCAATCCTGTAAAATCTAATAATCATAGCCATTGATCTATTATATTTTCTAAAAAGTTACCCTCCACTGTCATTGTGAAAATATTCAAAAATGAGCTCTAAACCTATATCTAAATTACCGAGCTTAGCTATTATAAAAAATAACCTAAAGTAACCCCATAATCTTCATTCAATTTACTAATACACATAAAGTATAACTTAAAATGTCATTCTAAAATTTTATCCATGTTACCCACGTGTGTTGTTATTAAAAATAACCTAAAGTAAACACCTAAATATTAATCTAATTATCTTCATGTGCATCATACAGAAATGTTAAAAAGTAAACTAATATATGATTCTAAATTACCTATTTATGTCATTGTTAATATAAAAATACTAAGTTAAAGTATATACACATGATGACTACCACCATTTAGACCATTTATACATGTATGTGAGGAATCAATGAAAAATATTGATTTGTATGCTAAACATAATGTATGGAGGATTGGAGGTGTGATACAAAATGGAATAAGTACGAATATGGATGAAAACGTGCATAGAGTAATTATTACTTAAAAATCAATCACAACTGGACAAAGATAGGTACATATCTATATAAGTATTATGTTGAAGTATTGAAAAATAAGAGAATAGTTGGTGAACAATTTTGATTATTAGCTAGGAATTTAATTTTTAAATAATTTTCAAATACAATAGCTTCTTAAAAAATTAGCCCGTGCGGGAGCACGGGTTGATGGACTAGTATAAATAAATTAAGTACATTTTTGAAACGAGAACAAACTAAGGGGGTGTTTGGCTCCCATGTGCTAAACTTTAGCACCCGTCATATCGGATGTTTGGATACTAATTAGAAGTATTAAATATAGTCTAATTACAAAACTAATTACACAGATGGAGTCTAATCTGTGAGACGAATCTATTAAGCTTAATTAGTCCACGATTTGATAATGTGGTGCTACAGTAACCATTTGCTAATGGTGAATTAATTAGGCTTAATAGATTCGTTTCGCGAATTAGTCAAGGGGTTCTGCAATTAGTTTTATAATTAACTTATGTTTAATCCTCCTAATTAGCATCAGAACATCCGATATACCCTGCTAAAGTTCAGCACCTCGTATCCAAATTTCCTGCTTGCCGCTGATTACTTCCTGCTACCTACGTACATAGTCCACATCAAGCCAAGGTATCGATCGATCGGATAACTAAGAATAGATCGATTCATGGCATCTCACTGTCATGGTAGGGTCAAAGCGCATGAACTACTGGTAAACTAATTCTAAAAGCCACACTGTACTTGCTCAGCAAGCATTCTTTTGACTATTCCGGAACGGATTTTGAACTCTAGAAATGCAGGATTTATGGGATGGAGGGAGTAGCTTGCAACCATGCATATCCGGTCCGGCTCTCCTCATGCAACTTGCAATTCTTTACAACGTTGTACTACAAGGATAGGATTGCTACTGCCGCCAAGGCTAAATATCTTCTACGAATCTCTCTATTTTTTCAGCATGCGTGCCTGTTGTTGTTAATTTCTTCCTAGGTGGACGGCGACCGCGTGCGCCCTGTGGATTGAAGTGCAGTTGGGAGGATTTCCCGCGGATAAGGTTGTCACTATCTCTGGCGCCAAAAAGCTTCACCCCTTGCTACTGCATGCTTCTCAAGGCTGCTATGCAAGTCTACCTAATATTCTATAGTAGATAAACCTTAGCAGTCAATTTTTACCTCTTTTCTACGCCACCTAGCTTCACAATCCACAGTTTGACAAAGCCGTGTAGAAATAATCCAGCAGTCCAGCGCACATAACCCAAGCATCATCCATAGTTTCATCTTTGATGTATCCGAGGAACGACTCCTCTTTCAGTTTCAGCACACATAATCCAAGCATCCACAGTCTTTTGGCACTCAGTTTGGTGACGATCAGAGCAACTTTTCTAAAGCTGTGGGCTTGAGCTGTGATTAGCTCCATTGACTGGCTCTTGTCTCGTCGGCTCAAGTCAGGCAGAAGACAGTTATTGGAAGAAACAAAAAAAAAAAGCTCCATTAACTGCCGCTGCTTTTACTTGCTACCAACGTACTAGATCTAATGGTGTATTCATCTTTACCTCCGAGAAAGCATACGACTTTGCAGCGTCGACCATGATTGGGAATCATTGGACGCCACACACCATGCATGCAGGTGCAGAGCCGCATAACAGCAGGCACATCAGATCGAGTTGATCACCTAGGACAGTTCGGTTCCTCGGCCCCTTGCTTTTCTTCAATGCGTTTGATGGAAAGAGGAAGGGCAAATGCAAGTGAAAATGCTTCGCGTACAAAGTTTCGGCAAACAACTAGTTTCAGCTTATATTGATGGCTTCTTTTTAAGAACTACTGATGTGTGCATTTCTGAACAGTAGCTTTTCCGTGCATAAGGTACGCCCTACCTTGAACTTATATATCGTTTTGGCTTTCTAGATTCATAGTATTTACTGTGTATCTACACAAAAGTATATATTTAGGTATATAACTAAAACTATGCACCTAGAAAAGTCAAAACGATCTATAAATTGGGACGGTGTGAGTAACTTATATTGCATTAAGCCGCTAATCATATTTAACTCACATGTCCATCCCATTTGACCGGCGTATCTGCACAAATTCAACAGTAAAATATTATTTAGATCTCACAAAAAAGCATAATATCATAAATTCAATTGCGACATTAGTTTTTTTGGTAGCCGTATGAATTTTGACATAGAAGCTACCTTCAAATGATGATATAAATAATGTATAATGGTGCAAGTGTGATGCAGTGCATTTTTTTATAGCTGGGTCTTTAAATCTTTGAGGTTCTCAAACAATTACTCCATACACTATGCACTGTAAGAATTAACCATGCAAATTTGTAGATGAATAAGAATTCCGGCAGTTGCAAGATATAAATAAAGAAAAAGGACCATGAGGCAAAGTCTACTCGGAACACAACAAACTGGTCTTGGACAGAACCCTGTCGAGCTACTCTACATCCAATGGGTCTACATGCACCTTCTTTCACTCTTTCCAATCACAATGCACAATAAACAACAAAGGTGAGCATTGAGCACAAGAAACTGAGTGAAAAAGAAGGATCTGAATGCTTCTGAGTATGTATCAATAAACTTTCAGTGAGTTAGGAGTGCCATAATTTTTTTATTAAAACAATGCAGGGAGGCAGAAAAACACCTATTATATTTAATAGATACAGAAGTAAAACCCAGATTAGGGAGTACACCACCCTTAACGAGAGGAGGAGTACAGCAAAAGCTACAGTCATTCCGACAACACCACACCTAAAAATGAAAATGGCTACAACTACCAACAGAAATAATCGCAACCACATCACCCTCGGTTGAGTCCAAAGATCGATGACTCATGATCCCACGTGAGCTTGAGGCCTTAGAGAGCTCCTTCAGTGCCTGGGTGGTGATCAATCAAAGTTGACTAGCTAGGTACTCCAAGGAAAGGTGAACGGTGGTTTTCATAGTTGGGTTAAAGATTTCTGGAGTTGGATGACTAAAATCAAACTCAAGTGATAGTTCGATGGTAAAAAAATGAACTTCTTACTTATCTATAATCATAATCTTTACCCTCTGCATCGCGCCATAATGTTCCTTCAATATGTGTTACTTGAAGCTTTAGCTAAAATAACGCTTGAATTTTGAACGATAGTCACTAGTGACGGTTCTATTGAAGCAAGGTAGACTAGAAATGGTGATATTTTTCATAGAACAACAAATATCTTCCATATCTACCCTACCAACAACCACAAGCACCTCGATCATTATGCAATCCATTGAAGTTTGTGCATGTCAACTTCGGGGAAATTTTAATCCCTAGCTAAATTTCTAAGCTAGTGGATCGAGTTGAGGAACTTTGTTTTATCTTGTCCAATCAACTTAAATAAACATCACATTTAAAAACAAAATTGCATTAAAGAAAGAAGTCTCCATCCTCTTGTGCTTTTTCCTTGTCATGTGAAAATACGTATAGGATTGAAAGGTCTTGATAGTTACTACCCGATCGCCTTACCGATCATATACTAGCAAGATCGTCTATGAATGCACTATACTGTTCAGTACTGGTCTTTCCAAATTGTTTTTGAAACCCTACGCAAGGAGTGGAATATTGTACTAAGTAGGTGCTCTTAAACTACAAGACATGCAACGCTACACCAAAAGTTCCATAACTAAGTCACTTTGGGAGCATAAAAATAGAAGCGAGGTGGCACAAGGAAACGGAAAGGATGACTTGGTTAGATCTCGTGTGTCGTGTGATCAGCCGGCAGCATCGATTTCGATAAGCAGTGGGAGAAGACCAAGTTGGTGAAAGTGACCACCATAGATGGATGGGAAGGCGTATTTCATGGGTTTGAAAAGAAACAATAGTGTTAGCATATTTAACTCCAGATAAAGTACAACTAGCCTTAAAAGCTCAGCCGGCTCTTGCGACCGAAGATCTTGTACCGCAGATCTGTATTATTTTTGTTAAAATTGTTGCATTTGAACTGAACTTATGATATAAAGCATTGCTGAAGCAGTTGCAGTGATTTTTAACAAACCAAAAAAAATTGTGTGGCGACAAAAATAACTTGATTGCTTTTCAAAACAAGAAGCAGATAAAATCTGATTTGAATGTCGTAGCAACATATGACAAATTCTGAAAACATTTTGATGATGCTCCTTTATATGAGTACCATTCATGTAATAACATTTTAGTTCGTTTTTAGTTGTGTAGGAGAGAGAAAATGTAACTGCCAACATAGTATATATGATACAGAAGAGATAACATAACTCATTATCTACACTTCTTTTGAGAAAATTATCTACACTCTTTAGATGTACCAACTACCTACCTTGTGTGCAATATCAAACATTGGAAGCTTTGACAGATAAGATAAACCGTATTTAGCGAGATAATATCATCTGAAAAATATACTATGTATATACTTGTGCATATCCTTATCACCATAACATTTTTTGTACTTCCATGTAACTTTTTTGAACAGTAGGACTGACAACCTAGAGAATTGAATATGGTAGCAGGTCTTCTCCCTAGAAGAACGAGGACTTTAAAAAAAAGGTAAAAATACAAGTTGGCAAGGTGGCATTAACAAACTTGGCTGTTGATCCTAATTAAGCTAGACTAAGAGGTAAAGGAGGATTAGGGCTGGCAGATTAATTCAACACTCGTGTCTCTTTCCCCCCTTTTTCCGGTTCAGGATCTCTTTACGTCCATCACCTTTATCTTTTCAGCCCTGTCAATACGAACCCAGAGGAATAACCACGCAAGATAGCCTCAATACGTGTCACTGCCACATACCTCAAAGACTCTGATGGGGCACATATAAAATGCCACACCAGCAACTCATAGACGTTGGGGTGTGCCATGTCAACGTGTGTAGGGGGGTGGGGGAAATCTAAAGGGTTAGGGTACTAATTTGCTTTGATGACTTTAGTCTCTGTCTCCAAGAATCCTGGTACTAGTGGATTAGGAACTGCCCACATACATACTACTATCTCATGGTCATGAGATCGACCAGACGACCACCATAGAAATTTCACACGAATTTTGCAGAAATTTAAAACCTGCGGGGAATAATCCCATTTGTAAACCGCATGGTGTTGATGCTGTTCATGCAGTTCATTTGGGCTTAATCCTGAAAATATACGAGCTTTATTTCCATAGATATATCCTGAAAAACTCTTCGTACCCACATAATTGATCACTTTGAATTTGACCAAATAGTAGTTGGGTTATTGGCGTAAACATAGTATACCACAGATGGTGAAACAAACCAGATTTTCATTTATGAGAATCCGACTCCCTGCACCCTTGTGATAGTCCCTGGATCAGTAGCTATCACGTACAGAACTCACTTCAGCATAGTATCATTTCCATACAATAATATCAGAGTACAAGATTTAATATTTACATCCGAATCAACTCAGAATATGAATACCGTACAAGCCCCTTGGGCTAAACGACAAGCAAAACTCATACGTAGTGGTAGCTAGGCCTTCAAGTCTTCATCTTCGATCTTCACCACATGCATCCTTGAGCGAAACAACACGACCTTTCCTTCATGAATTCTTCATGATCGGACTTTCACTCCAAGTCCATACCTGCACACTCACGATCTGTCCCCAAGGAATGGGACAGGTCCACGTCACCATCCGTATGCAAGCTTTAAGTGGCCTAATACTACTATTCAAAAGTAGTCAAGGAATAGGCTTGGGTTTCCTTTACAACATCAAGCATAAATAATAAACTTCCATGTCCATCATACCATTCTCTCATCACATCGGGCACACCTGCCTCGACAGGGTCCCTACCACCAACATCCTATCTCCTTACTAGGGTCGAGGCGAAGACTCCCTCTCTTCGCCTCTCAATAACTACAGTCGGATTCTAAATGGAAAGGGAGCAATTTCCCCTCTTCCCGATTGCAGTTGCGGCTCACCACACACAAGTAGCTATAAGGGGGAGGTAGATATTTCCCAAAAACAATGGAGAGCCGTCGCGACACAGGGTTGTCCACGACCGAGGATGCGGCTATACGTATAGTTTTAACTCTGCAGAGTGTGTACACCTGGACCCATCTCAGAGTAAGACAACCGGTGATCAGCCGACTGAATATCACTCTACCGAGCGAAGAACTTAGGAGTTACGATACTATCCTGCATCTGGGCTCGGATGCGATCCCCCGCAGTGGACCACCTCGAAACTGTGAAGCACTCCCACCGGGGCCAATCGGCAGCAAAAGCAAATCAGGGGGCAAAAGGTCAACACCACTCCCCCTGCACTAATACTCTATCCTACAACAGGTATGGCACCGCACTTGCCAGTCTCAACCCGGGCCTAAACCCATAATTTGGCGAGTGGTGTGCATGTTTAACATATTCTAGTGAAGCATGGCAACCCACTCGGTTTCAGACCAGGGCGAGCTCCTAACTTCCAAAAGCGACACCACAACATGGTCCGCAACGGTACCCATACTAGGTATCACCCCCAACTCCTATGCTCCTCAACCATGTACTCGCAACAAGTACCAAATAGGGAACATCCGAACATAGACCCCAAGCCCCCAATCCAAAGATTGGTTTGTGTAAAGCTCACCCCCGTCAAGTATCCCAAAATCACCTTCTCTTGCCGGTTTTAATCCCGCACATGCCAAGAATCCTAACCATAATATCCCATACACATGCAAGCATTGCACACACATCATATAATAGTAGTATGGTAGTAGGTCGATCAAGAATTCAAGGCATAAAGTAGGCTATGCAAGGTTTATCATCATCATGTGAAGAAATAAAATGCTAGCATACTAGTTAGCAATGCCTAATGGGTATTCAAATCGAATGGGCGTGAACCTGGAGTTGCTTTCTTCCTCGTAGTGGTCCTCGAATGGCTCCGGCTTTGGCTTCAGCTCCAAGTCTCCGGCAAGTCCTAATTATGCAATTACCATAATTACCGGGGTCTATTTGCAAAGAAAAAAAATCCAAAAGAGATCCATAGAAGATCCAAACAAGAACAAGGACTAGTCTATTGCGTGCTTCATGATTTTAGAAAAATTATGAAACTAGTTTCATAATTTTTGGAGTTAAGATGAATTAGTTATGAATTTTTGAAGTTTAAATCAATTTTTGGATTTTCAAATAATTCGCAAAAATAAGAAAAATCAAGGGGGGACACGTGGCAGCACCAGAGTGCGCCACGCATCTCGCTGACATCATCAGTGGGTCCGGCTGACATCAGCATTGACTTGGTCAACAGGTCAACGGTCAATGGGTCAAAGTCAACGGGTCCATGGGTCAGTGGGTTTATAGGTTGACTTTAGACTAGCTGTTAATTAGCTTTTAGGCTTAGGTGGTGTCTGTATGTGTGTTGCGTGGCGCTGACTCATCATCCACGTGTGGGCTATAGGCGGCTATAGGATAGTTGTAGGGTGGCTACTAGGCAGACGTGGCAGTCCACGTGGCCCTTGATGTGGCAGCCGCTAGGTAGGTTCAGGGCACCGGGATCCATTGTGGCCTGTGTGGCCACTTCCACCTGTGGTCCACGGTGTGGCCTGGACCCAGGTAGGGATTTTGGGTGCTCGTGGGGCGTTCGATGAAATGCCACGAGGCATTCCGCGGCGGCAGCGCTCGGCCAGGAGGCGGCCTGTCAGGCGGCCAACGTTGCTCGACGACGACGAGGCTCCAAGCAGCTCTGTCTAGGGAGGAGAAAGGTTTGGCCTTTGGCCGAATTTCGGTAGCGGCGCGGCTCAATGGCGGCGCAAGCGTGTAGCGATGGCGGAGCGTGTCCGCGGCGGTTTTCAAGGCGACTCATGTCGCACGACTGTGGCAAGGGCACGGCCACAGCGAGTTCAAGGCAAATCCTTTGGCTTTGCCGGGCTGTGGCTTTGGCTTGCGTGTGCGCGGGCCTGTGACTCCACCATGGCCGCGTCACGACCATGCTGGCGCGCATGGCACCCTAGCGTTCCAAGGCCGCGGCGGGGCGCACTGCTTGGGACATAGTGGGGGTAGCGAGTAGCGGTGGCGTGTGGCACCTGCAAGGAGAGGTGGCTTGATGGCCAGACAGAGCAGGAGCGCAGAGCAATGGCGACGCAGCGGCACGGGCACAAGTGCGGCGAGCACGCGGGTTTGGGGTCAAGCCCCGATCGCAGCAACGTCTCGGCATGATGATGCCCGGTCAAGGAGCAAGGGCGCAGGGCAGGTGCTCGCCCGTTAGGCTTGATGACGAGAGGATGCCGGTGCGGTGGTGGGTTGTTGCCGTGCAGGGAGCGCGGCAACGTCGTCGTCATCGTTGCTCCTCGACTGCGACCTCTGATTCCCCTCCTCCCTTGCTCCTTCTTTTGACGGCGACACTGGACTTGGGAAAACCCCAATTGCGGTGCGAGACCGGGAGGCGGTCGGTGCGGGGTATTTGTAGCCCGAGGGCTAGGGTTTGGGCGGCCACGGACAACGGGGAAGAAACGGGAACAGGGGGTGCAGGCGGCTGACTAGCACGACCTGCTGCTAAGCAGCAGCGGTGGGGAGGCTTCATGAAGGAGGCTGGCGGTATGGGCCGCGGTGCTAGGCCGGCTCGGTGGGGTGGCGACCTTTGGCCCAATGGCTTAGGCGGGTTGGCTAGGTAGGTTAGCAGGCTGGTGGGTTTGGTTAGCTGGGTAGGCTAATATCTTAGGTGGGTTAGAGCCCAGGTTAGGATAGGTAGATCAGTTAGTTTAGATCCAATTCAAATTTAAATTTTAGAATTCAAATTTGAACTCTCAATTTAAAATCCAAATAAATGCCAAATAGAAATCCAAATAGCACTCTAGCAACATATGATCTTAGGACTTTCAGTTTAATCCAAATTAATTTAGGAATTTTAGGAGAGATTTAATGAAGACATTCTTATAGTTTGAATTTTCACGCTACTATCAACAAAAATTTTGAATTTTACCTTTTTGCAAAGACAAGCATTGCAAAATTGCAGGATGTTACAGAAAGTGTCGAGACATACAGAAGGAAACAGCAACCACCAGTCCTCACTCATGACATTAACTATCAGTTTGAGTCAGGTTTTACGGGCAACCACAAGATTCAGTTCGAAGCCAACATCAGAGTTCAGATCAGTACCTGCCTGCCATGGCAGTCATGATGGACGTGGAATTCGTGATTGATATAGCAGCAGGTCTAAAGAGTAAAGACCAAAACAAATATCAACATCTACACAGCATGACTCAACAGGCTATGATAAGATTGAAAATGCCTCTGATAACTCCACCCGAATTAATAATTATGCGTGGTAAGAAACAGTGATCTCTCTGTAAATTAAAGTGAAGAGAATATGAGACAAATGAAAAGCCAGAGGAGAATAAGGGAGCAGTGGGCGACGTCAAGCGATTCTACGAAAGCATTATATGTTACAGTCATGACTAATGAGATCTGCCACTAGTGTTCCTTTCCTGCTTTACCTAGATAAAAATATCCCAGCAGACCACTCGAGTGCGAAATCAATCTGAAAATAGCGAAAGTACATTGCAAAACTTGATGCCGTCACAAGGGACATAATCCCAGAATAGAGGAGACATCAAATATTTATTAAAAACAGCAGGTTATCCTCCTCCACAAACTAACTGTATGATCCTACTATAGTGAAAAGAAATATTTGACTGTGTCAGAACAATCCTGTAGTCCGAAGCGAAAAAAGGAGTTTACCAATTATTTCATACCACACATTCGTCATCCTCCAATCGAAGTCATGGAGTGCACATATCCATCATCACCTGACCAAGTTAGCTTTGCAATGCCACCACACGTCAAAAGGAAGAATTAGCCTTTAACTGTGCTTAAGCGCGAAGCTCCCCAATAACTGATAGCAAATTAAAGCACCGTCACGCGATAACTGGCTTTCTTCAGGCACCATATACTGTATCCTGACCAGCCGTATCAGTGCTCAGCAGTGACATTCAGACACATAATTAGGCCCATCCTCAGGAAAGCAACCGGCAGCAGGAACAGCTTCTTTTTGTGAACTCTGAAGAAACAAGCAATTAAAGCCACAAGAACCCGTCACTCAAAATCGCAATCGGTGCAAGGACAGTCTAGTCAATTATGGATCTTAACACTGGTGCTGGATCCTTCTGGCTCATACTTTCAGATTCCAAAGATGCCCCCATGTACATAATGTATGCTGAATTATTGTTGTGTGCTACTGCAACTGCACCGGCAGATGCAGGTGTCACCTGATGAGTCCACAAGGTTTTGCAGCCGTTGGGAGCTCCATCGAGTCCATGGCCGTCGCTTTCTGAGCCAGGACCCTGCATTCTGCAAAGAAATAGACCCCTGCGTCATGCGTCAGTGATCCCGGTCCGTCCATGTGTGGCACATTTAGAGGGCAACATGTTCCCCAGTCACCCGGTGAGATGTGAAGGGTGCCACATCTTCCAATGGTTTGAGTCCCTTTCCGGGTCAGGTAAAGCCATCGTCGATGCATCAAATCATGAGTGCAAAAATCAGCTCTTGCGTTTCATTTTCACGAGGGATCTGATCTGGAGCTGCTGGACCGGCCTGCTCTATCTCTGCATTGATCGATCACATACCCATGGAGTGGAGGGCATGTAATGTAACTGCTTGTAGACAAAGGTTAATTATCTTGATCCTGAAGTTATCAGAAGTATCAAATTCCATCAAGGCAATCAACACACATTACACGGCAGAATTCGATGACAAGATATCAAAGGACGGTACGATATGCGTGATGCTGCTAAAGTGGGAAGCTAGTGCACTGACTGCCTACCTTGAGAAAGATAAATTGTCGCCATGCTGAATGTCTGCATCGCACGGCCACGGCTGCTTTCAATCGGCATCGCCACCGCCACCGAGCACGATCTGTCCATGACACCTAGCACACCAGGAATCAAGCCGGAATCAAGGAATCGATCACGAAGCATGATTTTTATAGGCAATTCATCATGTCATGGTCATCAGCCGATCTGAAGCCTTCTGCCAGCCCGGTAATAGTACGACGAGACACTTTGCTACTGTTGTACAGTCTTCTACTAGTACGATTCTCTGGTAGCATATGATTAAGGTCGGCTCATGCAAGGCAGAACTAGTGGACATGAATGGTAGTTAAACGTACTGAATGGCAGTTAAATCTTAATCAAAGTTGAGGAGCAAGACATGTCCACAAAACAAAAACTGTAACAACAGCCTCTTTGTTAGCAAATAAACGAATAGGGCCCATGCACACGCAGAACTCCCCCGCGTCGTCCGCTCAGGGCGACTCGGGCGGCCACCCCATCCGCCGCCGCCCAGCCCTCGTCCCCCTCCCTCCCTGCCTCCACTGCCGCCGGAGCTGCCCTGTCCGAAGCCGGGCAAGCAGCGAGGAAGGCGGCGGCGGGGCCACCTTGCTCCTTCCTCTCGCCCAGGCCCCTTCTTCCTCCCCCTCCTAGTTTCTTGCCCCGGCGGCGGCGCGCTGATGGCCAGATCCTTCTCAGGGAAGGCCGGATCCGCTTGTATGGACGCCGGATCTGTGCTCTGCGGGGCCTGAACGCCGGCATAAGCTATATGTCTTGCTTTGATGCATTTCAGTTAGATTCAGCAGGAATTGACAATTTTTCCCAGTTCTGCAGGAGCTTTATAGGTACGGAAAAGATGACGAGAGCGACGAAATGTAGGAGTGCAAGGAAGCTGAGTAATATAGACATACTTCCAAAAGACATACTTCACTGAACTTTACTCATCTTCACTGAAGATATAGTTTTGCTTCGCACTATAAAAGGATACCGCTTTGTACAACATTGACCATATCAACATGATCACAGGAATACAGTCTAGGTATTTAGTTTCTTGAAGCAGCTGTTTCTAGGTTGAAGCCTGTGAACGGCATTTCACTCTAGGATCATATTTCATACACAAGTACTCAGTGCTTTCAAGCGGACCACCAGTAATGATGCCAACACCTATGGATGGTTCTGGTTCAAGTTACTGAGAACATAATTCTATTGTCGAACTGGAGTGGTTAAACCACCAGCAAGCAGACGACAAGATGAGAGAAATTTTACAGTGCTCATCAATTTTCCAATGGTTAAAAAGTAGAATGAACCTGCTACAATGAACCAAAGCGGCACCCACCTTGCAAGCCGCGTCTCGGAGGACGCATGGGAAGGCAAACCCTAATGAGCAGAGCCCTCGCGGAGGTCGCTGCCTCTGCGTGCACTGACGCGCGGCGCGGCGGAGGCACGGACGGGAGATTGATGATGATCGCGGGCAGAGGAACCGACGCGGCGCTGTAAAGAGGCCTTTCTAAAGCATAACAACAAACAGCAGACAAGAACAGGCCCATGTGGCCATGTCAGCCCATTACAGTCTAGTCGAAAACCCAGAAGGCCAGAAGCCCATCAATAGGCCTCTCTCTCAATTGAACCAGCAGGCCACCCATTAGTAGCATTTTCTTATGCGTTTCAACCATTTTTAGGGTAAAAATGCTTTTCGACCCTATTAGGAAGAATGGGCCCAATTTCGCTCTAGTGGGCCGTACCGGCCAACAACTTTCCACTCACCCTTTTAGCCCGGCCCAATGACGCCGCCTCCCTTTTTATACCGCACGATGCCTCAACCCTCTCGCGAGCAGAATCGCTTTCGGCGCCGCCGCATCCGCCGCCGCGTCCCGCCACGCGCTGTTCTTCCCGCCGCCTCTCCCCATGACCACCTCCCGCCTCGTCAGCTTCCTCCGCGGGCCGGCGAACTCTCCCGCCCCCTCAGCTCGCCGGGGACCTCGCCAACCGCAGCGCCTCAGCTTCCCGCAGGCTGGCGAGGGGATGCGGCGCGTCTCCGTGGCATGCTCCTCCGCCAGCGGTGAGGACGAGGGCATGACGTACAAGGGCGCAGGCGTGGACATCGACGCCGGCACCGAGCTCGTGCGCCGTATCCGCAAGATGGCACCCGGGATTGGCGGCTTCGGCGGCCTCTTCCCTTTTGGTATTCACTGTCATCACCTTAGCTTTGCTAACTTCTCCTCCTCATTGTTATGCTGAGTTCTATTCTGTGCTTCTTTCTGGTTGGAAAAAATAAACCCTTTTTTAAGGGTTGTTCTTGCTGCATGTGCGGCAATCCCCAACTCAAGCGCGGGGAGTAAGCATTGTGTACTGTGGTTGCGCTTGGACGCAAGGCCTTGATTGGTGACTAACTGCAAACAATTTAAGTGATTTTAGCTAGTGAAAAAATGAACGATATTCACGGTTCTTGTTTACTCGAGATGTGTCAGTGTGACAAGTCCGACGTTACTTATTAGTTATGAATTAGGATTATGCTGAGATGCTCTCTGTGACATGTCTGACTTGTTTGTTTGCTGCTGCTCACTTGGATGCAGCAATATACTTATGCCATTTTTTTGGTCCTTTCTAGAGTTTCTGAAATATTGATTGCTTTCCTGTTTCTTTGGTTGAACAGGAGATCATTACCTTGTTGCTGGCACTGATGGTGTAGGGACAAAGCTGAAGCTTGCTTTTGAAACTGGTATTCATGACACAATTGGCATTGACCTGGTATGTGCCCACTTGCTATGTGCACTGTTTTCCTTATGTGGTACAGTTACTGAATGGTTTTAGGTCATCGTGGCAGGTGGCTATGAGTGTCAATGACATTGTAACTTCAGGTGCAGAACCAATGTTCTTCCTAGATTACTATGCTACCAGCAAGCTTGATGTTGACCTTGCAGAGAAGGTACTATCAATATTTTTTTGCTCACTTAAACACAACAAAATTTCCTTTTTAATGCTTATTCTGTCGTTTTTATGCTCATGGACATTTTGATTTTGCCTGTAATTTCTTTATGAACTATGTAGGTTATCAAGGGGATTGTGGATGGGTGCCAACAATCAGATTGTGTTCTCCTAGGAGGGGAGGTGAGATTTTCTGAAATTAAAATGATTCAACAATTTAACCTTTTGGTGTCTAGCAAGTCACAAAATCTTTATGTGGATAGATTATATCTCTTCCACTGTGGTATTGACATAAAAATTTGGACATTTATGCTTGATGTCTGAGTCCTTATACATGTATCGGGAGTAAGCGTAGTTTCAACATCATGGAAATAGGTTTCCGTTGTCTTAAGATATATAATTGCGTAGTTTACGAAGGATGGATCAAATGTCTTCCACTGTGGTATTGACAGACAAATTTGACCATTTTTGCTTGATGTCTTAGTTCTTATACATGTCTTGGTAGTAAGCTTCGTTTCACATCATGGAAATATGTTTTTGCTCTCTGAGGATTTATAATAGCTTATCTACAAAGGTTATCAGAACGCCCAACTGAAAAATGTCAGTCTGTAAATATTCAGAATGTTTGGTTGTTTATATCCTTTTATTTCTGCATCATGGAAATAGTTTTTTGTTATCTTAAGATTTATAATAGCGTATTTACAAAGGTTATCAGAATGCCCAACTGAGAAACTTCAATCTGACAATATTCAGACTGTTTGGTTGTTTATGTTCTTGATTTCGTAAAAATCCAAATGAATCCACCTGTCTATCTAACATTGATTCAAACACCTGAGCTATATGTATGGATTACTTTTGTTATAAGCCAAAAACAATTGGAACTGATTATGGATCAATTGACCATTTACAGACAGCAGAGATGCCTGGATTCTATGCGGAGGGTGAATATGATCTAAGTGGTTTTGCTGTGGGTAGAGTGAAGAAGGATAAGGTCATCGATGGAAAAAGCATTGTTAAGGGAGATGTCCTTATAGGTCTTCCTTCCAGTGGGGTTCATTCTAATGGGTTCTCTCTTGCTAGAAGGTATTGTACCTTTTTGATTTCCACCTGTTTCAAATTTGTATGGTTTATAATTTATTTTCTTTCAGTTACTGTCCTTACTACTCTTTAATACATCTAATTACTGATGGCTGAAAAATCCTTAATGTTGAAGAGTACTGGAGAAAAGCGGACTTTCATTGAGTGACCAACTCCCAAGAAATGATGGCATAACAACTACTGTTGGTGAAGCTCTTATGGCACCAACTGTCATCTATGTTAAGCAGGTTGGTTCAATGGTGTGCTTATGTGATCCATATATCATATATCCTTCTGACTTCTAAAGAACTTTTAATCCACTTGAAACAAAAAAAAGGTACTTGAGATAATTAGCAAGGGTGGTGTTAAAGGGCTAGCCCACATTACTGGTGGTGGATTTACGGACAATATCCCTAGAGTATTTCCTTCTGGACTTGGGGCGAAAATTTTTACTGGATCATGGGAAGTGCCGCCTGTCTTCAAGTGGCTTCAACAGGTTAGAGCTAACAAATCATGAGCTTTGGCCTATGATTTTTCAGCATCTGCAAACATTGAATTCTCTGCTCCTAGCTCCAATAGTCTTTTAACACTTGTCATTTTGACTTTCATAGGTTGGAAACATTGATGATGCAGAGATGCGGCGAACATTCAATATGGGCATCGGAATGGTTCTTGTGGTAAGCAGAGAGTCAGCTGACAGAATTATCGAGGACACCCGTGGATCAAATCATGCTTATCGCATTGGAGAGGTGATTGAGGGCGAGGGGGTTCATTACGTCTGACCTTTTAAGCCTTCATAGCTTGTAGCGGCTTGAGACTTACTGGTCGTCTGGGCAAAGCAGTCCAGTTTATGTAGGCATAATCTTAAGGGGTTTAAGTTCTCCGGTGATAGTGGTTCTCCACTTCTACTCCCACAAGAAACGTGGGGGGGGTAACCAAATAATGTTTAAATCGTTACACGAGAACTTGCCCCTAAACGGCTGATATTGGTATTTGGATCTTGTTGAGAAGAGCGCTTGTGGAAATGCACAGATGTCCAGGATTTCCTGGGGAGTAGTATCAGTTTTGTTTGAGTAAATTTAAAGAGCTTGTGTGGTCTTAACCTGCATTTTAATCAATTGCAAGCAACTACACATACTTCGCCTATATATTACATGTAAACCGATTTGCTAACACTGCTGGTTTGGGTGCAAGTGATTTTTGAGGTCAAGTGATCAACATGCAACGCTTGCCTTCTTTGGAACGAGGATTTTGTGTTGAATTCTGCTCAAATTGGAAAACGAGCTTCATGATTAAAACACGCAACACTTGCCGTAGGCTTGTTATTAAATGCTTGTTTGTCCATCTTTCTCAAAAAAGAAAAAGGTTGTCTGTCCATCATGCACCAAGAATACTTAAGCCACACCTAAATTAAATGAGAGCATGCTCAAGTTATCAAAAAGTAATGCTAACAAACACTAGAAATCAGAGTTCCCTGCAGCTTCATATATCCCATCTCCAAGATAAGTCATTGGTATATGATATATCCCATATCCAATATATGTTATCGGTATGTATCCCATCTCGAGGACATGTAATATGTTACCAGTATCATTAGGACATGGTCAGCGTAACTCAGTATCCAAATAAGCAAATCAAGTAGAAAGAGGCCATGAACTGCTATAAATAGAACCCATGCGTCGCCACAGTCCATAAGCATCTACCAACATCGGCCATCAAAAGAAAGATGACTAGTGCTAAGGCACTAGGGGTGTCGTGCCTCCTGGTCGTCCTCGCCATCTCTCCTTCCCCGGCACAGGCATACCAGGTTCTGGACCTGAAAGCGAAAGTGTTGCACAAATGCATGATGTACATCGAGAAAACAGGTGAGCTGATGCCTCAACGCTCGTCTCCCTGCTGTGACAAAGTGAGGAAAGCAGACGTCCAGGACATCTGCAACAAACTTACAACTGCCGAGAAGGCGCGAATCAAAATCGAGAAGTGGGTTCAGGTCACAAGGAAATGTGAGAATCCATTGCCCGTGGGGTTCAACTGCGCAGGTCGGTTTATATTTCCAGTATTTATGAAAATAGCCTGCACAGCTTCACTCATGTTTTGTTGTACCTTTCGATGTATGTGGTTTCTCCTTTTAGTCTTGTGAACACTAAACATGAAAAGCTTTCTGTGAGCAGGTTACGTTGTTCCAGAGCCACCCTCGCCGCCGCTGCCACCTCCACCACGGAGCGCCTACTAGTTAAGCACTTGTTGGAGAGCTAGCAGGCTCATTCGAGAAATATTTCGCAGCGTGTGTAAATCCTGCAACTCAAATTCCCTGCAAACACCCAAACTACTCCCATAATTTGGTTGACCCAGATGTCCGGTGTTGTAATAAAGAGTAACGAAGCCGAAACTTATCTTTTGCAACCTTATTCAATGTATATGATAAGAATGACAACTCATAGCTGCGAAGATACTGAGAATAACAAATTCCAACCGCAACAAATGTGAATCTTTCACACACAACGTCCAGTCCGAATACTCTTCCCCTTTTCTCACTTTGTAAAATCAGCTATTGATAGATCATACAACACCTTGTGCAACATCGAATCGAATATAGGCTAACACAACAACAACGAAAACCAACGCTTGCAACAAAGGATGATGTGAGGAACACAATATTGGAGGAGTTTGCTGCAGGCAGTGGCATGCTCCAAGACCTTAACAAACTTCATCTGGCTCAAGAACCCCATGCTCTTGAGCTGGCTAACGGTTTCGCAGACGCGGATCACATCCTCACGCGTACGCGCTGCGCGCAGCCTGAGGGCCTCGCAGTACGCACCCGCCATGATCTCCGACTGCACCAGCTCCGTGCTGGGGATGATGATTCCTTTGTTGTCGTTGGCCAAAATATCGATGCAGGCGGCGGGCACGCAGGGACCATCGTCCTGCTGCGCCTGCACGGTAGCGAGGAGCCGAGGACCAACAATAAGGTTTGTGGCAGGCAGCAGCATCCCCATCATCGGCCTCGGCAACAACTTGATAATTCCCGGCACCATTCTCGACCAGGCCGTGGGATTTGGGATGGCTCTACGGACTACAGCTTCTTGGTCTCTACTATCTGCCTCTACTCGTACAGCCATGTACTTACCTTCTATAACGAGCAAGGAATTAAAGTCGCGTACGTGCATGCACGATGGCTGGCACTCTTATAGTTGCCATGTTATAATAGAGATGACATATTTCAAGCAGTAGTTTTAGCACATCTTGTACCTTTACTAGAACCATAAAGCTACTGCACCCTCCATTCCAAAATATAGGTCTCGTTAGCTTTTCTAGATATATAGATTTTGCTATGTATCTAGACATAGCCTTATACTTAGGTACATAGCAAAACTTATGCATCTAGAAAAACTAAAACGATCTACATCTTGAAAAGGAGGGAGTAGAAGATATAGATATTCTTGTTATCTATCAATAATAATCTTAATAAATGAGGCTGTATCAAAGATTCCATGGGGCTATATCTTTCATCAGCGCTTCAAATGAGAAGGTATCCTAGTTTTTTTTCCTATGAACACAACATATATCCTAGTCATTATATTTCATTTTTGTTAATAAATGCAAGGCCGCAAGTATGCATGGTATCCTCTGTGTATAGGATACGGTGCTGCTACCATGGATACCATGACACTGAATAAACTAATAAATTCTGAAACAAATTGCACAAAGGGGCCTGCACTGCACGCGGCCGCTATACATAGAGAAGTAGAACCAGCTAGTGTGGAGTGCACCACAGATCGATCGTTCACAACAAAGAAGAAATTAAGATGGCTGGCAGTGCAAGAGTGACAGGAGCGTACCTGTGCTGCCTCACCGTCGTCTTGGCAGCCATGTGTTGTTCCTCCTCCTCGTACGAGGTGCAGGACTTGAAAGACGACATCATGAAAAACTGCAGGTTTTACATCGAGAAAAATATGGGCAGCACGTTTCCGCCGGAGGAGAGTGTCTGCTGCCAGGATGTGAGGCGAGCAAACGTCGCAAATATCTGCCAGGAGTTTACTGACCAGGACAAGGAGAAAATCGCGCTGCACAAGTGGGCTGCGGTCACAAAGGTGTGCAGGAACGCCTTGGCCGCAGGGACTAACTGTGCCGGTTACATTGTTCCTCCGCTGCATGCGTAATCATTGTAATTAATTAGCTTCATGTAAGCCCACTTGGTTGGGGCGTGCTCAGCCGAGAAATATATGAATAAATTATAGATGTGATTTAAATGTGTGCATCGTCCGGGAATCTGCGTAGTGTACCGTAATATAAGTTTGTGCGTCGCTATCTTCTTATTATATGTGTTTTGTTCATGCATATGATCTTCCGGTGGTATTTAAAGGAAAAACAGCCAATTTTCCCAAAAATTAGTCACGCATCTATCCCCTCCAATCTAATTGTGACACAAGTCTGGTTGGCTTGTTCTTCCTCATCGGACTCGGCCACCCATCTATCCACTATAGGAATTCCAATTGGTAATTGGGGTGAATGCAAGCCCATTAGTACAATATGGAGTATATAGTAGTATTGGTCCAAGTAAGTGGCTGAGTTGCATGTGTTGTGGAGGTGGTTTAATAGCACACACTAGAAAATTAGAAGATATATATATATATATATATATATATATATATATATCCCAATTATCCATATAATAGTAATAAATGAGGCTGTATCCAAAATTCCATAGGGCTTATCTTTCACCAGTGCTTCAAATGAGAAGATATCCTAGTTTTTTTAGAACACGACATCTTTCCTAGTTATTATATTTCAGTTTTCTTAATAAATGCAATGTCACAAGTATGGTATCCTCCCTTTTAGAATACGGTGCTGGATGTTACCGAATATACCATAACAGTAAAAAAAATACCACTCGCATTCTCAAAGATAAAGGTGATAAATTCCTACTAAAAAATAAGTGCACAACCCATGGGATGCAGTAACTAGCTAGAAATGGGCTGCTGGCCGATATATATAGAACTGATGGGGAGCACAAAACCCTGCGTCAAATCTTCATAAATCGATCACGATCAAGAAATAGATTGAGATATGGGCTGCGCGAAAGTGGCAGGAGTGTACCTGTGCTTGCTCGTTGTCTTGGCAGCCATCTCCCCTTTCCTCCCGTTCCTCGTGCATGCACGAGTGTAGGCATAACATTGCATAAAACATAGGGTCACCCTGGAATGTGAAACATGGCGGTTCCTGTTGCGAGAAAGTGAGAGAAGCAAATGTTGCAGACATCTGCCGACATTTTACGGAGGTGGACAAGGCAACAATCACGTACGTTATGGGTGCGTGACAAGAAAGTGTGGGAACGGCTTGGCCACGGGATTCGATTGTGCAGGTTACACTGTTCGTCTGTTCCGCCGCCTCATCACCAGATGTGAGGCCACTTGGACAACTATGTTGAGTAAAATGCTATCATTTGGATATGCATTAGGGTATTTGCATTCAATTCTTTTTTGAGGAAGTATCTGCGTACATTATTTGGTTAGTGCAACCGGGTGGCTAGGATAATTCCGATAGATTACATGCCCGCCTAGGTTATGCCTTATGGTACTATTCTTTTAACCTCATGAATTGAGCATAGCACAACATGTTAGATTTCTTATTCTGGAACCTATCCTTGTATTTATTCCATGAAGAAATAACGTTGTGCACTAACGTGCTCATGGATGAAAAGACGCCTATGCTAATTTTGTTAAGCTCAAGATTTGACAGCCTAATCTTACATAGGTGTTCATAAACCATAAGGGTAGGAAACATGTACACACTATGAACAGGTGTTCATAAACCATAAGGGTAGGAAACATGTACACACTATGTTCATAGGGTGTGTGTACGTGTGTGTATTAGTGTCTGCATTTGTACTGTGTTTTTTTTGAAAAAAACTATAAGGGCATAGTGATTACTACATAAGGGTATGTTTGATACCATAATGATAATAAAAAGCCATCTAAAAAGTTATATTTTTTTAGAAAATGGAATTTTCGCTGACTTCTGTAGCGGCACACATCCAAGTTCTTATAGCAAATATATCTTCAAATTTATTCAACAAAATATAGATAAAAGTTCACCAACACAAAAAATATTCATAATCAAACTCTATTATTATTATTTTTATGTTCTTGGCGAAGATATCCAAAGTGACGATCTCCAGTGCTTTGCTTGCCGCACAAACTGATTTCCTTATGTTTTTACATTGCAACAGGGACCAAAACTGCATCCAAGCTCTCCTGAAGACTGCATGAAAAACTGAGGTGAAACTTTTTTCTCACATACCATATCATAGTGAGTACACCAAATAGCCCACAAAATGGCAACAACCCCATTAAAAATCAAACCTTCTGTGTTGTTTTCCATGCCCTTTAACCAATTCAACATCATATGATTTACTAACCTAGGCGGGGTTAACCCAGTAGCAATATAAACAATTCTTAAATAGTTTTAGCATGTTAACAATAAAAAAAAGAGATGCTTGATCATCTCATTACATTAAAAAAAACAACACTTTTAACTACCAGCCTAATTTCCCTTGGCTAAATTGTCCTTAGTATTACACCCATGTTGGATGAACGAAAGGAGAATTTTTATTTTTTAGAGGTATTTAAGCTTCCAAATATTTTTTGGAAACATGGATGCCATCTTGAATTTATCAAATATTGGTACATAGACCGGACCGAAAACATATCGTGTTTATGTAGCCCCCAATAAACACATGTCCATCTCGGTAGACAGCTGGTAGTGTTTATGTAGCTACTTTAGCCACCAGATTATATGAGATTCAAACATCCCAGATTCTTGTAATCTCCAATGAGTACAGCCCGGATCATTATTCAGCAGAATTCAGATTCTTGTAATCCCTGTCTACTGTCTAGATTTTTATAATCCCTGTGCCCCAACATGCCTTGAATCTTTCCAAAAAGAACGATTTGAAAACATAGTATACAGTATAAACTAGTAGAGACTATGTCATAGTTATTTATCTTAATAAATGAGACTATATCTGAAACTCTATGGAGTATATCTAGCACCAACGAAGGAAACGAGAACGTATCCTAGATTTTTTTATGGAACAGAGAACATATCCCAAATATATATTTGTGTATTTTTTAATAAATGCATCAGACTGTATCCTCTCTTCAGGATACGTTGCTGAGGCATGGGATATATACCTTGATTATAAACGAAGAGGTACGCATTGAGAAGTGATTGCACAATTGCTCGAAAAGGGCTGCACCACTGGCCACACCTTTGATCACATCCAGGAAGAAATTAAAGATGACTGCTAGTGCAAGAGTGACAGGAGTGTACCTGTACTGTCTCATCGTCGTCTTCGCAGCCATCTGTTCCTCCTCCCGCTCGTACGAGTTGGAGAGCAAAGATGACATCATGCACCACTGCAGGTTCTTCATGGAGAAAAATCTCGGTAACGGGGAACCTGACGCTGATAGTCCCTGCTGCAAGTTTGTGAGGCAAGCAAACGTCAAACGTCGTGGAGATCTGCCAGGAGTTTACGGAGGATGACAAGGCCAAAATCGAGCTGTGGAAATGGGTTAAGGTTACGAGGAAGTGCGAGAACGCCCTGGCCACAGGGCACGACTGCGCGGGTTACGTAGTCGGTATATAGGTCGGTATATAGGTCGTTGCAGGGACGAATCATCGGTCGGTATAGAGTTGTGCCGACTATAACTCTACGTTATTATAAGTGGCGTCGGTATAAATTTATACCGACTAACAGTCCAATGCACGCTATAGAAATAATGACCAATAATCCAACGAGATCTATTGAACTGGACACAACATATATTTACATGTTTTTATATGATTCTAAAAATTATTCTATCACCAGTGCATACACAAGCATCACAAGATCATTAGAGTGGGAACATATTGCGTCGATTCATTGAAAAGCATGTAACATTGATATTAAGTCATCCATACATGAGCTAGTAGTCCAGCCAACAATGTCACATTGTGCATCAAACTAACCGATCAACAAAGCTAGCTCACAGCCAAGAATAGTACTACAAACTAATCAACAAAGCTCACAACCAGCATGAAGTCTGCATCTATGAGCAAAACAGCCATACAACCAAGCTCGCAGCCATTTAGGTCCACATCTACCAGCAGCAAGCATGAAGTCTACGTCTACCATTTGAGATCGATCAAAATACCACAATTCACTACGACCAACAAGCTCATAGCCATACGACCAAGCTTGCAGCCATTTAGGTTGAGTGCAAAATATTTCATCTCCACATACTCAAAACAACACAAAAATCATGAACACTTGTAATCGGCTTCAAGGAACCCTCCTAGCATTTCTTCCAAAACTGTCTAAAAGTCAATATGGCATGGAATCAGTGACAATTTCCACCAAAATTAACAGAAAAAGGAAATGTCATACAAGCACTCAAAATGCTACCAGTGTCATATTAGTGGATGGCACGCATAACACAAGTGATCTTGATTGTTTATTTAGTAAAGTAGCACCAAAATAAGCATAATAGTGTAGTTTTTCACTTATGAACAGTAGAGGATCACTTATCTTAATTAGCACAGTACAAGACCTTGGCAAACAAAAAGCTGCTATTCTGTTCAGATCGATGCTCATCACAAGTGATCTTGATTGTTTATTCATTAGAGCAGCACCTAACTAAGCATAATAGTGTACTGAGGCTGGTAGATTTAATGCAGAATAAAAGAGATTTGGATGTGTATGATGTAAAGGATGGTTAAAAAAAATTGCCTCTAAAATTACTATTGACACGAAGCGTTTTACTAGCAAACCAATTTTACGGACTGGATTACTATTTTACTGCTACTTGCTTCTCCGTTTGGCTCCATTCGAACACTTCATTTTTCTTAAACATTGAGCACTTCGTTAACTCTAGATGGCCTCCTCTCTTTTCTTCAACCTCTCGCTTCCGCGCTATACGTGTCCACTATACAGGTTTTCATAATATCTCTTAGGTCCATACATGCTCAAAATCTTAACAATAAGATCGATGTCAAACCAACCAAACATATAGCATATAGTATAAAATATAAACCAGAAAAGACTATATCATAGTTATTTATCAATAATCTTACTTAACAAATGAGGCTATATCGTCGTCCGAAACTATATGGAATATATCTAGCACAAACGATTGAAATGAAAACATATCCTAGATTTTATATGGAATAAACTAAGAGCATAATGCATCAATCCTAGCATCGTATCATCTCTTCAGGATGTGTGCTGGAACCATGGGATACCTTGGTAATAGATGAAGAGATAGGTATTGAAATGAATGCGCGATTGCTTGAAAGGGGCTGCCGAGCAGCTACGGACCTGTTCGTTTCAGCTTGTTCAGCCGGCTTATCAGCCATCAAACAGTATTTTTCTCTCACAACAAATCAGCCGTTTCAGCTTTTCAGCCGGCTTATAAGCTGAAGCGAACAGACCCGTAACATATATAGACAAGCAGAGTGCACCAGCACCAACAGATAGATCACAACCAAGAAAAAGGATGGCTGGCAATGCAAGAGTGACAGGAGCGTACCTACGCTGCTGCCTCATCGTCATCTTAGCAGCCGTCTCCTCTTCCTCTTGCTCCTCGTACATTGTGCGGCACCTCAAAGACGAAAACATGCATGAGTGTAGGCATAACATTGCGAAAAACTTAGGATCACCCTGGGACGTGAAACATGGTGGTCCCTGCTGCGAGAAAGTGAGAGAAGTAAATGTTGCAGACATTTGCCAACAGTTTATGGAGGTGGATAAGGCAAGTATCGCGTTATGGATGTGGGCTGTAGTGACAAGAAAGTGCGGGAACGGCTTGGCCACGGGGTCCGATTGCGCAGGTTACACTGTCCCGCCGTCTCGTCGCCAGATGTGAGGCCATCCGGACTATTGTGTATTCATGTTGAGAGGACAAGCAATAATCTAATAATTAAATTGATGCATGTTGTCATTTGAATGTGCATTAGGGTATCTGCGTACAATATTTTTTTTGGCGAGGAAGTATCTGCGTGCATTATTTTGTTAATGCAACCGATGGCTCCGCTAGATTATTTGTGATAGGACCTGTTCACAAGGTTATGGCACAGTAAACAACGGGCCACGCGATAAGAGATATTTGTGGTGACTTCGTCGACCTCTTAGATGTACTCATATGGGTGGAGGCGGAGCAAGAAACTCGTTTTTTCTTTGTTAGAGAGGGCCAACCGTGCCAATTCTCTTCAAAATTGTGTTGAATTCAAAATATTCAGTGGAACAATTCAAGTCAGTGCATGTGTGTGATGTCTTCACAAAAATCAAGAGAAAATCTAAAATCGCAACAATATTTTAATACCTAATTCTCGTTGACGAGTAGCGTGACACTGGGTGATGTTTTGTTAATTGTTATAGCTATATGTTCCCCTATTTAATTGGCACTTTGTGGCTCCGTCCACATAAGCTATAATAATATTTTTAGAATAGAAATAATGCCTCCGAGGTGGAGGTACGCGAGGCGGACGTCGTCATGGCGGCCATTTACTTCAACAGGATCATTGACATCAAAGCCTGGCACGGCGGTTCATTCAGATGAAAGTGGTTCGGCCATGGCTTAAATTGATGACGGGAAGAGGAGTGGGAGTGACGATAGGAGGGCTAGGAAGATGCTCTGTTCTTACTCGATGTGGCACGTACTCCTAAACCCTAACACAAAAGAAAAAACCCTACTCCTTGGAGGGCTAGGAGTATGTGCCACATCGATCGGTTCATTCAAAAGGAATGAACAAAAGGAAGTTATGAAGAAAACCTACAATCACAACCACATTGGGACCCTCCTTCATTCATTTTACATCAACACATGTGAATTAATATAATTGAGCCTGCGCCTCGAATCTTCATTCATGCCGCGCCACTGCAGAGGTGGCCGTTGCCGTTGCACATCGTCGACGGGCTCCTGACCAGCGCGTTCTCGCCCTCGACGAGCGGCAGGTGTGGCTCCTCGTCGTCCTGCCTCGCCCCCTCGACGTCCTCGTGCGTCAGGAAGCAAGGCTGGTTCGTCGAGCACAGCACCCGCGCCCACATCCGGTCCGTGATCACCACCTTGTTCTGCTTCTCGGTGATCCTCTGCAAGTTTCATCATTTCAATCGGTGTTAATTATTCACTGCTGAGATTGAGAAAAAGCTTGCAAGCAAATCCATGACCAGAGGGACTTACGTAGAAGGGGATGTAGGCGTGCCTTCCGTTCACCGGCGCGACGGTGATGCCGGTGTACCCCGCCATGGCGCCGTGGAGGGCGCTGTGCGCCAGCAGCGTGCAGTAGACGTTGTCGGAGGCGTTGGACGGCACGGCGCGGATCATGTAGGTCGGGTCGATGTACTTGAGCGTTATGGGGAAGTTGTTGGCCTTCCTCTTGAAGTGCTCCTTGATCTTCTGGGAGAGCCAGAGGCCGACGTCGAGGAGGACCTTGTTGCCGGAGGCGTCGTGGGTGTCGGCGAGGTTAATGCTCTTGGCGATCAGGTCCTGGCCGGCGCCCTCGGCCACGACGATGACCATGTGGCCGTTGTCCCGGAGGCGCTTCTCGACGAACTCGAGCAGGCCGCCCTTGCCGTCGAGGTAGAATGGCGACTCCGGGATGAGGCAGCAGTCGACGTCGCGGCTGGCGAGCGTGGCGTACATGGCGATGAAGCCGCTGTTCCGGCCCATGAGCTTGACGACGCCGACGCCGTTCTCGGCGCTCTCGGCCTCGACGTGCGCCGCGTTGATGGCGCGCTGCGCCTCCTCGACGGCGGTGTCGAACCCGAACGACTTGTCGATGACGGCGATGTCGTTGTCGATGGTCTTGGGCACGCCGACCACGGCGCACCTGAGCCCGCGCCGCCGGACCTCCTCGTGGATCGACGCCGCGCCCTTCTGCGTGCCGTCGCCGCCGATGATGTACACCTGGTTGATGCCGCGGTCCTGGATGCTGTCCACGATCTTGGCCGTGTCCTGCCCGCCGCGGGAGGTGCCCAGCACCGTGCCGCCGCGCTTGTGGATGTCGTTGACGGACCGCGGGGTGAGCTCCACGGTGTTGCGCGCGTAGAAGCCCTTGTAGCCGCCCTCGATGCCGAGCACGCTGGTGACGCCGTACATGTCGTGGAGGCCGCAGACGAGCTCGCGGATGACGGTGTTGAGGCCAGGGCAGAGCCCGCCGCAGGTGACGATCGCCGCCGTCACCTCGCCGGGCTGGAAGTAGACGCGCTGCCGCGGGCCGGCGCGCCGGAAGTGCGTCCCCCGCGCGCTGCTCTTGTGCACCACGATCTTCTTCGCCACCGTGTCGTCAGGGTTCACGAAGTACTGCCTGCGACACCGGAACATCAACACGATTATTGAGAAAACCGATCGAAACTGGGATCGAATTTGGAGCGACGAACAGAACACAGAATTAAGGGGATATCCCGATTCAGATTGTTACTTACTTGACAACAGAGTAGGCAGGGTGGTCTTGCAGGGGATTCGGGTAGCTCTGCAGAGGAATAGCAAATCAAGAACGTGAGCAAAAGCAATCTACGGTATTGGTTAAAGAAATCTCTCTCTCTCTCTCTTTTTGTGAAGAAGAAGAAGACTCACCTTGAGCTCTGGGAGATAGTCGGTGAGGTGCGGGACGTCCTCGAGGACGTACCCGCCGCAGCCGCCGGCAAGCTTCTTCTTGGCCGCCGGCTTGGCCTTCCTCGCCGGCGGCGACGATTTCGCCGCGGGGGCAAAGGAAGACTTCAGTTCCAAAAGCTTGTGCTGCGGCGGCGGCGTGATGGCCACCGGAGCCGGCGCGACGACGACGGTGGCGGTCTCCATCGATCGCAGCACAGTACTAAGGAAACTTGACCGATCGATCGGAGGAGAGCGACTATCCGACGATTGAATTCGCCGGAATTGCCGGGGAGGGGAGGACTGGAATTCTTGTTCTTTGTGAGACTTGGGATTGGTGCGAGAAGGCGGGCAATCGAGTGCCGGATTTATATAGCCGGGGCGGGGGGCCAGGAAAGGGGGACAGTGCCACAGTGGTGCATTTGTGGCTTGCGCGTGCAGGACAGGACGGCGGGAGTCGGTATTTTCGGTATCGGAGTCGGAGAGCGCGTGGAATTCGGCCCTCGGATTCTCAGCTCGTTTCTCTTTCTCCCGTTGTTTGTTCTTTTTCTAAAAAAAAATGGACGCTTCAAAGCACTTTATGAAATAATTTGATAAATTAGATTGAACAATTAGTCATCGATGCCTTGTTGTAACAAAAATTTGTGGCATCACCAAATCTTTCAAACATTATTTCCTAAACGCCATTAAGAATTAATCGAAAGTTACTAAACCCATGAAATCCTTTGTGAAATAAGTCAGAAAATTTATATAAATCATTTATTCATCAATGCCTTAATGTTAACTAAAAATTGTGGCATTATTTGAATCTACAATCATGTTCTTCCGAGTATTTGAGATTTTTCACCCCTTGTAAAAGTTTTATGCTTCAAGTCTGACGCAGACGGTCACGTACATGCAACATTTGATACGGGAAATTGGCAGGTTAAATAATATGCATTCCCCTCGATCTATCATCTCTTTCACATGAAAATTAGCACAAAACTTTGATGAGAAATGATATCAGTGTCCAAAACGAGGGGTATTTGATGTGTTTATGAGCCGGGGAGTATTTTCCTCTAGGAGACTCTGCGAAACTACAAAATAATTCCCTCATTGTTTTGACCGGGCAGTGATTTAAAATTAATCACGTGGACAAACCCAAGGAGGAAGCATGGGGGGTGGTGGCCGGTGGCCCCCGCAACGGGAAGATGCGGCGACGGCGACCCCCGGGGGCCCCATTGGTCAATCGCGCAGCCATCAAGCTCGAATTTAATTAATTAACTGGAGGCTGCAAAGCGAAGGGAAAGGGAGGCGCACGCCACCAAAGAAACAGAGCTGCGCCTGCCCGGTCGTCCAATGGCTCCAATTGTCCAATGGCATTCTGCTGTCAACTTGGACCGTACCTAGGGAGAAAAAAGAACAAGTGTGGACTGTATTACTTGCAAGTATTTTTTATTTTTGTGATATTTTTCTCTTTAGCTCTTCAACTATGAGCACTGCTACGGAAGGTTTATCATAGTTGTTTTGGTAATTCCTAAGAGAAAAAAAATTCCTCAAAAAAGTTGTGTTGGTCCTATATGGTACCCATTTTATTATAACTCTGTGCAAAATATACAAGCAGTTATGTAACTTTTTTTTTATCTCACAGTTGTTAGTACAACTTAAATGAGACCATGTGTGACTAGTTGGTGGATTTACCGTGTAACAATTAAGATTCAGCACTCCTCGCCAAAAACAATTATAATTAAGATTCAGTACACTCAGCTCGCGAGTGGTGTGTGTTTTAGAACCAAGAATGTACATTAATTTAATAAAAAAAAAGAAACTGCAGAACTGTATTGTGCTGACACAACTATACTATTTTAATCTTATGCGGCCATGCGGGTTCTAGAGAATGTTTTTGCATGTTTAGTGATACCTTGGGTAGACGATGAATACAGGAGAACCGAAAGAGGCCAAGAGAAAGGTGGAGCGTGTGCCATTTGACCCGAATAAGGATCTTCATGTCTTGATACCTTGGACACTGTGGTTTTCTTCAAACAAAACCAACGAAGAAGAAAACAAGGACCAAGCTTGCTGGAGGTGCCTATGCCGTACATAGTTCTACTAGGAATGAGAATATGCAGATGCTTTGTTCAGTTCTTGGATGTGGTCCACTATAAACATTTGTCCCTTTCAAATAGACAATTTAAGAACATATTGTTTTTCTACAGAGGAACAGAAATGTACTCCAAATTCGTCGTTTGGATCAGTCGAACCTTTCGTTATATCCATGCAAAACTAGGTGTAACCAATTACTCCAAGACACTCGTTTGATTGTGGTTAATTATAAGCTATCGAACTCTAAAGAAAGGTTGCCCTAAAAAAACTCCAAAGAAAGGTTATCAAATGGGGGGAAGGTAAACTTTCACCAATCTATTTCCACTAATTGCATGCTAGAGATGAATAGTTTTTTCGACGAAACAACGGGCGAGGCACCCACCTGAACCATATAGATGAACGTACAGGGCCTAGTGGTAGATAAATTATTTACACACTTCACAATGTTTGGAAAAAATATACTCCATCCGTTTCAAATTGTAGGTCATTTTGACTTTTCTAAGTCCATAGATATTATTATTTACAATTTGGAACGAACGGAGTACATGAAGTCGTATTAGCATCCAAAAACGAATTCACGCCCATTAACACATAAAATGCATGGTTTTACCTTTTAATTGTACTTTTAGTTTTTTTTACAAACATCTTCTCATCCAATAGTTTGTTTTGGAAGAAATGCCTTAAAGAAATAATAAGAAGGCGTAGACACGCCAAGACGGACCTCCAAGCAACTGACGAGCACAGAGTCTCAAAAGGTCTCTTCACGTCCATTGTTTTTTAGAGCCTCTTCTACGCGACCAAGAAGAATAATTTTGGTCGGCTGTTACATGTTCTCTAGTCTCTACAAACACTGTCCTCCCCTCCAAAATTAAACAATCTAAAAGTATATTTTGCATACTTGGATAAATTTAATTATAAAAAGAGAAAGTCTCATTTATTAGATTCTTTCAAAAAAGAATGGTTTTCAGGATTTCCTTTTTGTGACGTGTACATTTGCGGCGACACGCCGCCGGCGCAAATGAGAATGCAAAGTTCTTGTAAGATTCTTCCACTAGGTGACGGAGTATCTTAGAGGTGGATACTACAACTTTCTTGTTTACACATGCGTTTCTACGATGGATTGTAGCTCACAACAAGCACCGTTGCTTGGATTATGCTAGTGGTCCAACTAATTAAATAGGTTGCACGGTTTCCTCTATTAGAAAATTATTAGGAATAGCCGAGGAAAAGCAAAGCTTGCCTCTTTGTGGTTCTAGGTTAATGGTTGCTCATCGGAAGGCACATAAACGTCAACGATGTTTCCCAGCTTAAAATTGATTGAACCCACTAAGCCAATAGAATAATTGAAAGAGATATGCTAGCAAAGTAAACAGAGATCACTCGTGCTAAAAATATTAGTATGTAAGGAATTTTATTGTTCATTGTAAGGCACATAAACGTCAACGAAAAAAAACATCAGAAATTCAAAACAACATCAGAGCTTATTTTGAAAGTAACTGCAGGAGTTTTGGCAGTAGATTAAGCGAGAGAAAAGATAGTACAAATGGAGAAACCAGAAGCCTTCGTCCACTGCAAAAATGTCTTCTTTCGTTCTAGTTTAATCTCGACCCATGAGAGATTTCTTCCTTGGAAAATTCTCCTGTGTTCTCCTGTTCCATAAGAGAAACGTGTATATATGCGTCACAGTGCCACTGAAAGCCCTTTGGAGGTGCTTTTGAACCGTTTTCGCCATATCCAAAAGAAAAGAGAAACAAATGTGATGGTTTGATGGCCTATCCGGAAATTGTGACTCTGAACAATTAGCATGCCCTTTTTATGCTTTAGTGGAAGGTACCACTTTCACCACCACTACCCATGTCCTTGTCTCTTTGGTTGAAGAATGTCTCTTTACATGTTCCTTCATACTTTAGATTGTCAATATACAACCAAATAATTTGTAAAAATTGCAGCAAGCATATGAAGACACCGACTTTTTTTAATGGCACAAATTGTCTTGAGGGTGAAATATTCAATCCCCACATGGGAGAGAGGGTAGAAGTCAGAGAAGCCACGTCATTTCCTTCGTTCTTTTTCAGGACCCATTTCGTAAGAACACAAGACTGATTTGTTCACCTATATCGTCTTTTTGCTGGAACCCAATGAGAAGAGGCACCCACCACCACCCTCTGCATCTCCAGGTGTACGGCGATAAGCGTAACCATGTATCACAATTCCTCGTGATACTTTGACCCGAACGAAGGCGACCATCACCCCCCTAGTACAGAATGAAAGAGATGAGAGAGACTTCTAAACCCATGGGACTCTGCTCTGCCGCCGCTGCAGAGAAACGCCGGCGCCTCCCACCAACCGGAACCCGCAGTTTCTTTCTTGACCCCGGGACCAAACAAACAAGCGCCCAGCGAAGACCAGCTTCGCATTCAAGCAGCTGCCATCCGCAAGCTACCGCCGCCGGGCACCGGCCTTCCATGTTGCTTCCTCCTCTGTTTCTGTCGCTGGTGTGCCTCTGTTTCTGCAGCATGACGCAGTCAGAGTCCAGAAACACACAAGCATGGCGACATGGCGTATGCTTCTGTTGCCACAGTTGGTCTAGATGTTCAGTACCCGTGGGCGGGGCGATGCATGGCCGGGGAATCCGGTAGCTATTTTCCAGATGTTGCAAACTTGCCATTGACCTTTTCCCTTTTTGTAAAGATTACTCAAGGGAAAATGGAATCGCACACGCCCAGTGATATTATATAGTATGTAGTGCCCTGTGATCGTCGTCAAGGTCACGACACCAGAATTATCAGCTGCGAATCGGGTGGCAATCTTTCGGAACCTCTGAATTCCTGATGGATTTGCTGGTAAAACATGAGAAAACTGCAATCCGCGGGCACACAACCTGATAAAACTGGCGGTGCTCAAGATTGAAGTCAATAAAGATGGGAAAGCAGATCAGACCAAGGTCAAGTCGTGGATGTTTCCAGCTTCATAGAGCCTTCCATCACATTTTCTTTCTACTTTGAATGGACAAAAAATATAACCAAAAGAGGTAATACTTTGCAGATTACTTAGACAGTGATGAGAAAATGTAACCAAAACAAGGTAGTACCGAACACCGGTTTTGTGCCTTGCTTGCTTCCTAGCGATGCCATGTTTTTTTTTTCCGTGTTAGGAAAGAAATGGTTTGTTTTTCCCTCCCATACTAGCTGTGTCCTGCACCTTTCGGTGCAACTCATTAACCGCCTCAGGGAGCTCAACAGATTTTGAAGGCTCATGCAAACAAGAAACAAAGCACCGGCAGAACAGAAGAAAGGATAGTTAAGTGAAACCGATGGCATTCAGCATCTTGGAAACAACGGGGATGGTGGAAGACTCAAGACTGGACCTTCAGAAGAAGGAAAGAAAACTGCGAATACTATTCATGTTTCTGAAGAAAGGGACTAGCTCATCGCTTTCAGTTCTGCTAGCAAATCGGGCAGCAGCACCAGAACCTAAGCGTCCACAGCACATCACTGCAACACAACCAAATAGCAGGCACACATGGCGAGCACCGAGCAGTTCCCCCGGGAGCAGCAGGGAAAGCCAAGGTGGAAGGATAGAGAGCCGACTCGAGCAAGTTCAATAATAGGCTCATATGGGCCCTTAGAGCAAGTTCAATAATAGGCTTATATGGGCCCGATTTCCTACAATTTCACATTTGGCAGGTCCACTCGAGCCAACTCGACTCCTCTCTCCTCTCCTGTCTCCTCCGTTCGTTGTCTACTCGTCTACCACAAACCCCCAAAACCCTACCGCCGCCGCCGCCATGTCCTCGTCGCCGTCTCCGGCGAGCCGCCGCCCGACGGGTCCGCTGGCGCTGGGGTTGGAGTCCTCGGCCAACAAGATCGGCATCGGCGTGGTCTCCCTCTCGGGCGAAATCCTCTCCAACCCTCGCCACACCTACGTGACCCCGCCGGGCCACGGCTTCCTTCCCCGGGAGACCGCGCAGCACCACCTCGTGCACCTCCTCCCGCTCCTCCGCGCCGCGCTAGCCGAGGCCGGCATCGCCCCCTCCGACCTCGCCTGCGTCTGCTACACGAAAGGCCCCGGCATGGGCGGCCCGCTCCAGGTCGCCGCCGCGGCCGCCCGCGCGCTCTCCCTCCTCTGGAGCAAGCCGCTCGTGGCGGTCAACCACTGCGTCGCGCACATCGAGATGGGGCGTGCCGTCACGGGGGCCGTGGACCCCGTCGTGCTCTACGTCTCCGGGGGGAACACGCAGGTCATCGCCTACAGCGAAGGGAGGTACCGGATCTTCGGGGAGACTATCGATATCGCAGTTGGGAACTGCCTCGACCGCTTTGCCAGGGTCCTTGAGCTCTCCAATGACCCCAGCCCTGGGTATAACATTGAGCAGGTAAACTGTTCGATCAAATGATAACTTGATTATCCTATAGCTCCAGCTCAATGTTGTTTCAATTCTAGCTGCACATGCACATAGATGCTGGTTTCTGTGAGTGTTACTCTTATTTGAGACCTTGTCACCATGAACCACTGTATTGCATAGATGTAAATCATGGTTTTAAATAGCAGGCTATAGCTCTGCTATAGCGGCGCTATAGCGTTTAGAAAGGGTCTACGCTAAGCTATTGCTATTTGTACAGCTATGGCAGCTACGGCCGCTAAAGCACGCTTTAGCAGCGCTAAACAGCTTAGCGCTAGCAGTCATTTAGCGGCGCTACTCGCATTTCTCTACTTGCAGGCAAAAACGTGATGCCCAGCTACTAAAATTTGCAACCCACATAGGTCCAAAACAACTCAAAAGACCCTAAGAAGCATACAGGTCCCTAATTCCCGCTTCTCCCTTCGAAGAACTGCGACAGGCAGCTACTCTCGGCGGGCAGAGCAGCAAAATCAAGACTCCGTAGGTCCGTGCCCTCCGCTGAGAGTACCTAGTGAGCACCTCAACATGTCCCAGTCCTATCTACACAATGCAAGGTTGTCTCACCCCTGACACTCACGACCCTTTCCCTGATCTATACTCTCTCTTCTTTGGAGTTAATTCGATTAAGTAATCGAGTGTGTGGAGTTGCTTCGGTCCAACAATGGCTTGTTCTTGATTTGATTTCATTGGATGGGTGCGGGCGTTATTGTCTCAAGCTCTGCCACAACAGTTCAAATTGCCGGAGTGATGCTAATAAAACAACAGACTCTGCTTGGACGTCTTGTGTTCATCACTTTTCTTAATTACCATGTGTTTTGTGCATGAATTATTTGTATTTATTCATGCTTTTTTTAATAAAACCGCTATTTGCTATAGCCCGCTATTTAAAACCATGATGTAAATGCACTGGGTGGCCAATTGGTGTTCAGGAAAATGGTAGAAGTTATAGTGCTGCATGAAGATTTTTAGCATGAACTGGTGGGTATGAATGTGGGGTTGTCAGTTGGGCTTGAGCTGTTTACTGATCCTAGCCACTAGCATTTATTGAACAATTGACCCACGCAATGAAATTCTTAAGCAATTTACTTATGTTGGCCATGCATTTAGTGGCTGGTCTGTTGCCTCTGTCAAATCAGTACTGCTGTTGTATGTGTGGGGAAGATTACTTTTGTATGTTTGGTTGAACCATTGTAGGGTTCATATGGTTATACTTCTGTATTGAACTATATAATATGCTGGGTAGATCCTATGTGCTCCCCCTGATTCCAAATTTAAGTTGTTAGGACAATGACACGGCCTCCATTGTGACAGTTTAACTTACAATTTTTGTAAAAATACACCATTTTGAATAGTGAAAATAAAATATTGTGAAAGTGTTTTCCATTCTGAATCTGGTAATATTAACCATACATTGCGAATGTATTTGACTTTCCATATATTGATGGGCCAAGTTAAAAAATGTTTGACCTGATAGAAATTTAAAACCTATATTTGGAATTGGAGGGAGTAGTTTTGTGTGAGAGTGCTTGGGCAATGAAGTTCTCCATGATTTCATTCAGTCTATGTGATCACTTGTGTTTCCTCATTTTCTCATATCACCACTTCAATATTGTATGACCTGTCCCTACTATCTTTTTTCATTCCTTTTGTTTTGAAGACATTTTTTCATTCAAAACGTTTATGTCTTTGTACAACATGGCACATTCTCTCTTCCTTGTTCAGCTTTCCTGATGTACTGTATTTACTTTCCTTGTTCAGCTTGCAAAGAAGGGAGAAAAGTTCATTGATCTCCCTTATGTTGTAAAGGGTATGGATGTGTCATTTAGTGGCATTTTGAGCTTTATTGAAGCTACAGCAATTGAAAAGCTTAAAAACAATGAGTGCACACCTGCAGACCTGTGCTACTCACTGCAGGTACTCGTAAACTCCTTTTTCCTTGTGGATAATAATTGACTATGCATAATTGACACATTGAAGTCATAAACTACCCAGGAAACTCTGTTTGCCATGCTTGTTGAAATTACTGAACGTGCCATGGCACATTGTGATTCAAAAGACGTTCTTATTGTTGGTGGCGTTGGTTGCAATGAGCGTTTACAAGAGATGATGAGGATTATGTGCTCAGAAAGAGGGGGTAGGCTGTTTGCAACTGATGACCGCTATTGTATAGACAATGGGGCAATGATTGCATACACTGGTTTACTGGCGTATGCACATGGTGAGACCACTCCCCTGGAGGAGTCGACATTTACGCAAAGATTCCGGACTGATGAAGTTCATGCGATTTGGAGGGAGAAGGAGATGCCAGTGATGACCAATATCCACACAGATGCAATGGCTGAAGTATCCAAGGATGAAGCCTCCATGCCAACTCCAATCATTGTAGATTCATGAGGTAAATTGTCTCTTACAGTTACGTCTTCCTGCTAATTTTATCTTTTCATGATAGCTGATTCAATCTAGACTGTTGGAGACAGTCCCTAATATGCCACTGATTGCTTAACAGGTCCAAATGAGGATGATATGCTGGGTGTGAATTGTGATCCCACCTCCAACGAGCTTTTTTAGACTTTGCATGATATAGAACACATGAATTATACTGTTGAAGTTTTAGCGGCATGCAGAGCTATTGTACCCAGTGCAGAAACATGCTGTTAATTAGGGTATTATGTAACTTTTGAACAACTTACTGAACAAAAAACATATTTTTGGGTTCAATACTATGCATTTCCTCATGTATGTGCTTTTGAGCTGTCAGAATCTGACGAAGTAATGGTGGTTGTTTCTTTTCTGTCACAGGTAGTAAATGGCTAAATGCTTAAACAGGAAGGTGTAGGAGCATGCATGCATGAGATGCCTTTGCTTGCTGATTTGGAGAAAACCTCGAGGCTCATGGCAGGTGGCTTGTACTACTGTGCTGCAGTTGAGACTGTCAGTTGCAAAGCATTTACTGCAAGTACTGATCTGCAACCTGGTAAAATGAAGGTGTTGTATGTCACATTCACACGTGCTCAAGTGATCAAACCTCACAAGTCACAAACATTCTGATTAGTTAAAGGCATTTTCATCTTTATGTGACCCTTACCGACCGTTTGTTGTAAACTACTCCCTCAGTTCCAAATTGTATGTCGTTTACGAGGGTTAAACCTAAATAACATGTTTTTGTTTCCAGAAGTATCTCCACGCTGAGCGATGAACCTCGCCAAATGCTCTTTTGGTCCATCTTTTAGGTGAAATTTGGGCAATATGTATCCCGCTGGGTATGGCTCGTAGTCAATCTCTGGAGGATATGGAGGATCATAGGCTAGGTAACCTTTTAACTATTTTATTATAAAGCTTCAAATAACCAGGTCTCTTCATCCTTATCGGGCACTCCCACAAGAGACAATTCTTTTTAGCCTCTAAGAGACAACAAGAAGAGCCTAACCAGGACCTTGAGATAACAGCCCATAGGGTAGCCCCTACAGAGCAAAAATCTAAGGTCGGAATACCGGAGTTCTTTCTTTGCTTCCAAGAACATAGATTCCTTCTTCAACCCAGGTCATGACCGAGGGCGGGTATCTCACTCGCATATCTAGAGCCCAGCATCTCTCCTGAACGACACCTTCCGCAGACTCTACTGGTGGTATTTCCCGAAGGCGAGGGTAATATGTGCATCCATATCGGTCAGGAAACGAC